>NW_005842072.1:819374-839631 GCF_000455745.1 Alligator sinensis
CCGGCGCCCGCCGCCGCCGGGCCGGCCGGGGCTGCGGGCATCTCCCGCCTCGGCGCCAGGGCTCGAGGGGGGAGGTGAGAGGGGGGCTGCCACCGACCCTCGCCGCTGCGCGCTGGGGAGCGGGGCGCGCGGCCCCACCATGGGCAAGGACCAGGAGCTGCTGGAAGCCGCTCGCACGGGGAACGTGGCTCTGGTGGAGAAACTCCTGTCTGGGAGGAAAGGCGGGATCCTGGGCAGTGGATCCGGAGCTATTCCCTTATCCAGCTTGCTGAGGTAGGGGCATGATTCCCCCCAGCCCACCTGCTGGGGGACGTTCACCTCCATCCTCCTCCCCACCCTCCTCCCCATCCCTGCCGTCTTCATCCTGGCAGGCAGGCAGGCAGCCTGGTGGCTGTGGCTCCCCCCCCCTGCAGCGTGTCTGCGTTTCCAGCCCAAGGCTTTCATTACAGGGATGCAGGAATTTTGAATTTCTTGCCCTCACTGCGTCAGCAGGGACCTGTTCTTGCTCTGTGCCTAGCGCTGGTGCAGAACTTGGGTGTTTTATTGGGTGGCTTGAATGGGCACAATGGGATCATTGCAGCCCCTTTCGCATTACAATAGCCTCCTCTCGCCCAGTTGCCAGCGTGTCTGCGTTTCCAGCCCAAGGCTTTCATTACAGGGATGCAGGAATTTTGAATTTCTTGCCCTCACTGCGTCAGCAGGGACCTGTTCTTGCTCTGTGCCTAGCGCTGGTGCAGAACTTGGGTGTTTTATTGGGTGGCTTGAATGGGCACAATGGTATCATTGCAGCCCCTTTCGCATTACAATAGCCTCCTCTTCCAGGGATGGTATGTATATATGTATGTATTTATTTATTTATTTTTACCTCTGATCCAATGTTTAATGACAAAGAAGCTACTGGATGCTTGTCATTCTGTCTGAGGGGGGGAAAGCCACAGCTTCCCCTCACACCCTCTTGCATAGTTGCTACCCTCACTTACAAGAAGAAATGAACCGTGCCAGGGCAATGAGTCTATAAAATGAAGGAAGTGGACCTTCTCGGGAGAGGTCATCAACCCAGAGCAGGTGTAAAACTTGCGGAGCGGGCTAGGTGATAGCAGCGGTACTGTTAGGGTATCTGGATTTAGTTGAGGGGAATTGGGTTGCTGGCCATATCTGCTTGAAAATAGTCAACTTTAGGCATTAGTCATATCTCAGGCAATGTGCATCAGGGCTTTGATTTTTAAGTGTCATCTTGCTGTAGGTGAGAAAAGCATTTTCCCAAGCATTTATGGCAATTAACACTTTTTGAATAGGAGGAGGAGGTCCGCAGCACACAACCCAATACTAGAGATGCACAACCCTAGAAACAGCACAACAAGGCAGATTTAGTTCAAAAGAGTTTTAATTCAAACTTAAATGAATCATTAAATGTGTTCCACTGGAGGAAAGGAAGGAGGCTTGAAGAAACAGAAATTTTCTTAATAAAATGCAAGAAAGGTCGACTTGTTTGAGATTCTACTGCCAATACATCTCTATTTGCCAGGGCCCAGGTCACTATATTTTTGATATACTGCTTGTGATATTTTTTGTAGTAGGGATTGCAATATTCCTGTCAAAATTATGCTCATTTGAATTCTATTTTAACATTTTATGTTTTACTACCTTTGTTTCCTTAAAGTTTTTAGGGAAATAAACAATAGACACCAACACAGTTCACCAAAGTTATGTGATATGGGAGTTGGCACAGTACAATTCATTTTTCATTTAATTACAGGAATGTTAGCCAAAATCAAAATAAATTTCTACAATTGCCTTTGGTACTGCAATTGAATAGGCTCTTTAGCAAGCAATATGTCAGGTAATCTGTTGAATTTAAAAGATAAGCATCACTTATTAAAAAGTGATACATATTTCTTTGTAACATCATCATTTTACCAGGATGAAGTTCACTTCAGTAGAATGATTATCCATTTATAACCCAGTTTCACTGGGTGGATTTGTGAAGTTTTTTTGTTTTGAGTTGGTTTCAGTGTCTTGCTATTCTTTGCACTGTAAATGACAAGTCTTGTAAATCTCTGTAGGTAAGTATACATGTGTTTTTTCTGATTATAGAAAATAAGTACCTATATTAGTTCCATTTATTTTGTGGCTTGTATAATATACAAATTGATATGATATTGTACCCAGGTTAATGGGTCATGGTAGTGATTGATAGACGGAAGTTAAACACTCCATGCTGTCTAGATATGTTCTTGTTCTATGCTAGGCATTTCTTTAAGTGTAATGAAACAAGTATGTTGTCAAGATGCTGTTTCTTATAATGTTCTCAAAACAATGTAATAGACAGCTTTTCCAACTTTTTAAAACAAAGGAATAAATATAGAAAACATAAAATAACTTAAAAAATAAAAATACAAAAATACAGTATACAGTTATTTACAATGCCCTAAATTAAAAGAATACTATTATATTAGAAGACTGATTAAATAATTAAAATGATAAATGGACAGTTCAAAATGCACCATCTCTGGGCCCAGTTCTGCTGTCACTTACCGCTGGGAATAGGACTTTCCACAGTGAATGTAATACTGGCATTGATTTCACTAGGACTACTCATAGTAGTAAGCACCATGTCTGCCAGCAAATATTGCAGGATTCAGCCCTAAGTGCTTGAGATCTGTAATGTATTTTATGTAATGTATGTAATGCAGTTTTCTTTGGGCAAGTTGTAAGATTTAAATGGTACCAGTAATCATGCATACGTTGGATTAAATCCAGCACAGTTTGCAAAATTGAAGCAAACAGGGTTGGGCTCTATAAATTGATATAGCACATGTAAACAATGAAACATATTGAGATGGAGTCATAGTAGCATCTTGAGCCAACTTAGGAAAAGAGCAATACCGATATTATGAATCATGCCAGTGACTTTAGCAAAGTTGTAGAAGAGCACTACCATCACTATCAGGAAGTCTGAAGTTGATGGGGTTTCTGGAATTTGTATAATCAATGCTACGTGATGCAAGTTTGTTTGTGATTTTCTGCATACATCTAATCATACTGAAAAATATTTTAAAGAGGTGTCCTAGTGAGGAAGAAATGTATAGCTAAAATGTAGGAAAATACTTGTTCTTTTTTTCTTTTAGAAAGAAAATACTTTGGACTATATAATGCTTTCCAATCACTGAATTTCTCCAGAGTTTAACAGAATATGGCCACCTCTTCCACCTTTGAAGAGGTATATCATCTTTGTACCCACCTTAACCAGTGTAGGTGGGAGTCAGCATTAGGACCATATCTTCTTTGCCTATTTTGGCACTCTTTTTGGCATTAGTACTAGATCTGAAGAGTTCTTTTACTCCCATGGCACAAAGCCTGATTTTGTTTCTGACACCTGTATAGGGATTGTATAGTGACAGCCCATATTCCAATCACCCTCTTTTTTCCTTGAGTATGCATGTAAGTGCTGGGCACAACCTGACCCATACGGCTGAGCTCTGTTGTCCTGGTATAATTAGTATTCCTCTTCATGTCAGTGGAAATTTTGCCTGTACAAGGGTTGCACATGTAAATCAAGTTTATTATGCATATATTGATGAATAAATATCAGTTTTATTATGAATAAACTGTGGCTGAACTATGTCCTTAGATTTAATTTTTATTACATCATTTTCTTCTAATTCTCAAAAGTCTTGTATTTCATTCAGGGAAAAATAGGGGAGCCCTGTGGCTGATTATTTAAAAGTTGTAAATTTAAATAGATGCTAATTGCAAAATTTGTCATTTAGTAGTTAACGGACAAAGTTAAAAAGAAAATAACTTGAATTATGACCCCGAGTCAGAAAAGCATTCATATTTATACAGGGCACTTAAATCAGTGGTAAGCTTTAAATCCCACTGGGTGCGTCTACAAGAGATGCTCCTGCACAGTGGTTACTGCACATTTATTTAGTATTTGTATAATCAAGTACTAAATAAATACATAGTAACTAGAGTTACTGCGCAGTAGTGCCAATGAACACCTTTTTAGTCACACTAATATGCAGTAACCTAATAATACCATGCTGTAGTGTATTAGAATTGTCTGTGATGTGACGTGCTACTGCGCAGTATTGTTCAGCTAGTGTGCAGTTTGCATCTTATGTAGACGTGCCCACTGATGACTAAAGCACATGTTAAAAATTAAGCATGTAAGAGTTTGAAGTATATTAAGTGCTATGTGTGTAAAACTGGTATTTGTTCAATTGTGAGGGCACCTGCACCTAAATATTTATTATACTAGCTACTTAAGATAGCGGAACCTATTGATTCACCTAAGCAAAAGTTATGTGGGATAAACTGTAGTAGGCCATGTATTGACAGACAAGAATGCAAACTGTTCTCCTGAACTAAAAAAAAATGAGTTTCATTGTAGTGTGTTATGAATTATATAAAAGCACTGGAGCAGATCCCTATCATCCACTCTAGCCACTCTAAGTTTCTTTGATGGTATATAAAGGCACCTGCACATGTACAGTGAGTCAGTAATTACAGACTCAATTAATTGAGGCTGCTGGAGTGTGGTAAGTACGGTGCTTCAGCAGACTCTAGCATCACTTGTATCAGTGAGCCTGTGCTGAAAAATGGTGGCAAGGGCACTTTAACTAAAGCTCGTTCAATGAGCTTTAGTTAAAGTGCCCCTGCTGCCATTTTTCAGCATGGGGATGCTGGTATATGTGATGCTCTGGCCACTTTAATTTGAGCAATTTTTGGAGTCACTCTAATTAAAATGCTCCCCCTCCCCGCCTCAGAACACATGTATAAATGTCCTAAGGGCTTTAATATAATGGCCAGTTAGTGGCCTGAATTTCTCAGATGTGGAACTCCATAAATAGCCCTGTGCTGGTTCCCACAGGACCTGCAGGTACATTTCAGTGGTGAAGTTGGGATCTGACTTTGTAGCTTTGGGTAATCTGTGCTGTGCTAGACCCCATAGATATCATAAGAATGGGCTACAATAAATGAGCTACCTGGGCTTTTCTAATTTAAGATGGGATTAATTTTGTATCTTGAAAATACCTATAAAAGGGTCCAAAGGGGACGTATGGTATCTTTGCCCACCCTGCTCCTGTGGTACATCTTCTGGAAGGTCAGCATATAATCAGAATGTAAAGATTTTTCTTCCTGTTTGCAAAAGTAAACGTACTAAGATATATAAAAAGATTGTGGGCAAATGTAAATAATATGAACTTTTTATTTTTTTCAATCATCCTTATAATACTGCATCACAAAATTAAGCAAAACCCTGCCATTCACTTTGACAAATACAGTATTTAGTTCTGCTACCTAAAATCCTAAATTAAGCAACTGGAAACAGTAAGGTAGAAAAAGGTAAACCATTCCTAATAAAATCAGTGCATTTTTAAATTTTGATTTGGTAATAGAACCACCTTATTCAGCACATTTAGATAACAGTTATTTAATTGGAAAGTTATAAATTTAATTTTTCATATACTGCAGGAGGACACAAAAAGCTTGAAATATAAAATGCCATTGACATATGATTTCATCACATGCAGTGAAAAAATAAAACAAAATAGAAAATGCTTTACCTTACTAACAGAGCATAATATAGAGGCAAGGGGATCGTTTTGAATAAAATATGAATACTGAGCTCTTATAAACTTTTGCATTTCAAACAGAACTGTATTTTTAAATGACTAAGAACCAGATTTACCCATTCTCTATACTTCACAGAGTAGAAAGAGGACAGGAGGGACCCCTTTTTTCTCCCCCTTGCTAACTGCTCATATAGTGGGTTGCTGCATGATATGAGGGTACAACCTGTACAGAGCTGTTATTCCCTCCCTCCACCCCACATGAACATAAACCCCTCATTTCTCCAAAAGGGTGGGTAGGGAATGAATCGAACAACTCAACTCTTCTAATACCCCAAGGGATTCAACAGTGCAAATGTTCTGGTACAGGGACATCACATAGCATTAAGCATGGCACAGAGTGTTTCTCTTCCAGACCGTGGGAAAACTAGGCTGCAGATTATCAGTATCTGAGTCACAATCTGCCTCCTTGCCTGCTTCTAAGTCAGTGTCTTGCTTGTGGCAAAACCATAGCTTAGCCCCACAGCCCTGATCTTAGTGCTAAGAACTACATTAATGGAATCCTGTGTTTACATAAAACCCTAGGATTCTTTTCAACACAGCCTCTCAGCGCAAGATTTTTACTGTTTTGGAAGAGCACATGTTTCATAGCTTTAAACATTTTATAAGCAGTATTTTTAAAGGATTTTAAGAAAAATAATATTCACTTTTTAATTTAAATAATACATGGGTCCCAACATCAATAACAATGGCATTTTATCTTACTACTCATTTTCTTCTTGGTTATAAATTGTGTAAATTAAGAGGAGCAGGAGTTGTTACCTTAAAGCTGGATCAGTTTATGAAAAGCATTATATGACATGATTGCCAGTGATAGCAGGGGAGTGCATTCAGTGACCTGGGAGGTCCCTTTCAGTCCCGTGTTCCTATGTTACAAGTTATTTATATCATGCAATGGAAGTAAATAGAGAAATGGAGAAAGATTTGTTTCATATGAGATCAAGGGTACTATGTTGGCTGTTCAGTTAGACTGGGAAAATCCTTTTTCAATCCTTATCTTTACCTATGAAAATAACATTTTATTTACATGTGCTGTTTTTTATGTTGTTGCTCCAACATTCACTTGAAACATAATGTCTGAAAAGATGCCAAAATTATCTGCCTTTCGTGCCAAAAATAGTTTGAATCTTGTGGGACATGCATTTTATTTTCCCTTTTTTCAGTGCAAAATGCAAATTACTGTTCCAGGATTTGCCTTATACTACCCAGTACCATTGACAATTAATTGGATCTTTCCACACGTTCAAACTTTTTGACTTTTAAAGGCTGACTTTACGATTGAATTTTCTGGTTTTTGCACATTTCTTATGCTTTTTTGTTGCTGTTGTTAAATTGTTTCAGCCAAAGCCTAATGAAGATTTGTGTCTGGGCAGTTGAAAAGTATATAGAATGCATAAGTATCAATGGAGACAGGGAGCAGGGCATTTTGTAGACACTCTAGAAACAGGAGGGGAATAATGTGAGCCAGAAAGCAAGACCACGGAACCCAGTAGTGCCAGGAGCTCCACATATTTCTTGATTCCCAGCTTTGTAGTCAGCTTCTCACTGCATCCTCCAGCATACCTCACCTTGTTTATTCTCCAAGCTTATTTACTGTGGGATTTTCTGAAATCTGAAGGACCTAATGCAGGCCATAATGCCAAAGTAGATTCTACAAAAGTCCGAAACACCCAGTGCCTGAAGGAGAAATGGGGACCAGGAAATAAGGTATCAAATTCGAGAGGTGCTGACTAAGATAAAAAATAGTTTATGAACTCAGCGAAAGTCTGTAGAGAACAGGAACTGTACGAGGAAGTTAACCAAAAGAAACTTTTGAGAAGTTAGGCTATCTTGATGGAATCCTTCCGTATATAGAGGGGATCAGTTCAGCTGTCTGTATTAGACAATTAGATAGCGCTGGTGCTTTACTATGGTGTTTGTCACCTCTCCACATACTGGCATGTTGTAATGGTATTATAGAAGTAATGAGTTGTGCCATTTAATGTTTTTCCATCTGTTTCTTTTATCTAAAGTATTTTCCCTTCTCTTCCACCTTTGATCAGAGAAGTTCTATTACCAGAAGAGAGGATTACACCACCTGTATCCTCTCTAGATATAGATGATCATTCTGCCAATTATTGAGTGGGAGCAAAGTGTTGACTCTGTTACTTCCTGCCATAAGATTGTTTACAACCCCTTTGCAGACTGTAAAGATAATGTTGCTGCATACCCCCTATGGGTACAGGGAAACATAACACTTAGAATGGTTTAAATTTGGTTTAAACTGCAAGTCTCCAGAGGGACAAGTCAGTTTAGAACAATTTAAACCTCCTGAACTGCTTCAAAAGTATACTTGGGTAATGAAGTATTATTTTGAACCAGTTCAGTTATGTGAGGACACCAAGCTTTCCATGCTTAGTGTCTGGTTGACTCTCCAGGCATCCCACATCACACTACTTCTTACCCCCATCCTTCACCCCAGCCCCTGCAGGGTAACTGCCTTTTCTGGTATACAGCCTGAACTCTACTGCCCCAACTTCTGTTGTCTGCACTTACCATCAGTGTTTCTGGCTTGGGGTTCTTTTAAAGAGCTGATCAGATCAATTTTTTCCCACTGGTGGTAACTAACCAGTAGGATGGCCACCATAGAGGACGTTCCAGTTTTCTGCTACTCTGTCCTTTATCAATACGCAACCCAATGCCTTTATGTCCTCTGTTTTTCTCTTGTCTGTCTCCTATGATGGCCACCCTCCTGACCAGGGTTCCATGCATTTTAGGCTTAGGTGGGGTAGGAGGTGGCTAGGTGTGGAGGTAGGGGCTGTCTGGATCCCTGCTTCTGTGTGTTTAGGAGCTTGAGGCTACCCAAGGAGTCCACAGCCACCAAAGGAAAGAAATTGATGAGATCTGTAAAAGTATCAGAGAGCTGTGCCCTGAGCCCCAAGTCCCCAGACACACAGAAGCAGGGGTCCGGCCAGCCTCTGCCCCATCTGGCCATTCCTCCACCCCCAAATCAGGCTGGGGTGCACCAAACTCTGGTCATTTCTAGGAACTGAAGTAAACTGATGAATGGCTTAGGGGAAAGTGATTTTTAAAAACCTCAAAAGCTCTGGCAGCTCAGAAGGACTCAGCTCTCAGAAGCAGGGTTCTAGGCAGCTTCCCCTCCCACCTTACACACACATGCCTAGGTGCAAAATGCAAGAATGGGTCTTTACTGAACTCTGTCAGTGAGAAGGGGGAGCAGAAAATTGCGATTTGGCTGGGTGCTCATTACCCACTCCCCTGGTGGCAGTTTGACAGCACTGCAAGCCTGAAAGACAATTGTATTTAGAACCCGTAGCAGTGTACACGTGGACACCCCCGATCCGAGGCAATTGTGAACCAGTTTCTAATCAGTGACACTTGGAACTGTTCAAGTTTTTCCATACTCAAAGAGTAGATTGTACTTTGAGAAGAGAATTTTGACAAGCAGGGAAAAAGAATGGGAGACATCTCTGCAGAAGTTCAGTAGCATCTGCGCTCTGTTGCTACTTTAGGGATCCCACTGAGACACAGCTACAACTTGCAAGGGTGGAGGCCTAGCGCCTTAAATATAGGGGCATGTAGCAAATTCAGTTTCCTATGTTGCAGTGGATTAAGAAAACCATCAATGGGTTAGCACATATATAGTTTCTCATGCCACCAATTCATGCTAACCAATAGTGTTGCCCCCTGCAAATTAACCAGAGGGGGAATGATAATTGCTTTAATTATCTCTGATATCACAGTGACTACTTGAGAGTGACCTGAGCTGTGGACCTGGCATTGATTAACATCACAACAATTAGGTGTACAACAATTGTTGATAACTTTGCTTAATTTGCAATTTAATTTCTTCAAACCTGAACTGTATGTGAGTGTTTGTTGTGCTAACTCTTTAATGGGTTAGTGAAGATATTTTACTAGTTAAAATTAGCTGAAAAAAATGGAAAAAACAGAACAAAATATAAAATTTCCAAAACAACGACTCACCAAAACCCAAATCCTAGGAAAAAACATCTAATCCATCCTGAATTAATTTTCACTAAAGGTAATTAGCAGATGAACTCTCAAATCCAAAACAAATTCAGATTGCTCCCAAATGTTGTGTTGTGAAACTGGTGAGATGCACTGAAAGGGCATATACATTTGAGATTTAACCCTTGCTTAAATGAACAGTTCAATGTTACGTTAACTGTGAAGTTGTTCAAATGTCTCCATAATAAAGCTCTACTGTGTCATGGGTACTAAGCATGACTGCTTTATACCGTTGGAAGATAATCATATTAATTTCTAGCTCTGCACTGATGAACCTTATAATTATATTATTCGGATTACCATCTTGCTTTTTCCTCTACCACTTCAATTTTGATATGATTTTAACAGCTCGTTATATCTGATGACCCACTAGAATTGGTGATTAATATAGCTTCATACCATTTGAAAGCTGGTATAAGCATTGTTTTCTAGTTCTAATTGAGATAGCAAGGGCTAAAATGGGTCACAGCTGAAAACATAAAGAATGATTTGCTTTTTTAAGTTCTATTACCTCATGACTTGCAAAGTCAAAAATATTATGATGGGCCAAAATAAATGTTTTTAGGAACTACGTACCTTCCCAAGCGGCAAATGATGCAAAAGAGAAGAATGGATCCTTGCTTTTAAACATGCCTATGCAGTTTCGCTTTAGCATCAAAGTTCCACTTGATATGAGCGTTGAAGGAAGAAGCCATTGGGGAACTGGTTACAGTTGTGGGCTAATATGTATTGCCTTGATTTTGGCACAAGTTGAGTCATCCTAAGAACTGCTTTAATTTATGTCATTGGCATAGAGACTCGAAGAGAGTTCTGTCACGTTCCTTTCCTACTCCAGCCTGCATGCTATACCTGCTTTGAAGTGGGGTGGCTAGTAGAGACATGGTTCTTTGAGTAGATGAGGTATCTTTTATTAGATCAACTGGGTATTTGGAAAAAAGTTCTTAGGAAGCTTTCGGGCACAGTCACCCGTCTTCAGGCATAGAAGGTCTCTGATGTTCTGAGACTCCAAGAAATGAGAGAAGCTAAAAGCGTGGCAGAATGTCAGTGAAAATGTAAAGAGGTAGAAATTAGAAAGACAAAAGGTAAAGCAGAAAGGGGAGGGGGAAGAGAGGAGGGGAAAAAAGGCTAAAGGGAAACATTACAGTGATAGAATACAAGGTGGAAAAGAGGCTAAGTGTGAAAAAGAAAATAGAGCTTCTCTCATTCCTGTTTTCCTGATCTCCAAGTGTGAGAAGATGCAGTGAAAATATAAATAGGTAGAAAAGAGAAACAAAAGGTAAAGCTAGTGGAGGGCATTTACACAAGCAGAGAGTTCCCCTTTGCCAGGGAAATTCTCTGCTTACTGTTACAATTCTCACACCCTAATTATTTTATTATTTCAAGATAAAATATTTTGACTACTTTTTATATTGAAAATACAATGTTAATTCTTGCCTATTGGTATGGAATTTTGCATGCATGTAGATTCTGTTGAGAACAGAGTGCATTTTATTTGAACTTTATAGCCTTTATTTGACAGACTTTGTATTACTTTTTAATTTCTTTTCCCTTATTGCAGTGTTCTCAACTAGTTTATTTTGCTTTCGGGGAATAATATAGACACACTCCTGTACTTAAGTTAACAACTGTGAATTTCTATTATTATTACTAATACTACTAAATAATTATGTTTTTTCTAATATACATACCAAAGGTTCTATACCTTCTAATTCTGTGAGATTGTACTTTTATTAAAGTAGTTGCTACGCATTTTCCCATCCATTATACATGAATTTTCTAAGACAAAAAAAGACAAGCAATATAAAAATTTCCATATGTAAAACATTCAAGGTCTGGGCAAGAAAAGAACAGGTAGGATAACAGAAGTTTGAATTATATGCTAGTATGTATAAAATATTAACTATTTTTATAGTCAAGTTAAAGAAAATGGAACTTGGGTAAAACATTTCTTCAATTTTTAGTTTTTTCCCCATTATTTATTAATCCTAGGAACCAGCGATGAAGAGCCCATAATCCACCAGATCAAGATGCACAGTTAATCACTAGTCAACCCAGTTAACGTGAAACACACATTGCAGATTTGTATAGTTTTCAAAGAGTACAGGATGCCTAGGATGTATCATGTTAGCAGTTGCATTGCATAGCCTAAATCCGGGGGGATTCCCCGGATATCAAGTGGAACTTTGATGTGGAACCCCCATATGATGTGGAACGTGCTATGGGGGTTTCCACATTTTTCTTATTGCATACCCCCTTCCAGATTTCCAGGTTCCCACATACCCCTATCACCGTACTTTTGATATATTAGCTCCTTAAATGTCAATTATTGTTATAATGAAAATTCAATCTGCCATTACACAATTTCTCCCGCATATCCCCCCAGAGGTGTCTTGCATACCCCCAGGAGTAGGCATATCACAGTTTGGCATTAATGTAAGAGTTGCAAGAGTCCCCAGTCTTACTTTTAGAACCTAAGGGTGTTTTTACACATGCTCCGGAGGTAGAAGGGGGGTGCTTTAATTAGAGCAACTCTGAGAGCTGTTCTAATTAAAGTGCCCTCAGCATTTTATGCATCAGCATCGCCATTCTTCAGAATGGCAGTGGGGGGTGCTTTAACTAAAGCTCATTGAACAAACTTTAGTTAAAGCACCCCTGCCACCATTTTGAAGTGCGGAGACACTAACATACAAGACATGGAGGCTGGCTGGAGCATGCTGATTACTATGCTCCAGCAGATTCGACTAATTGAGTACTGTAATTGAGTGCTGTAAAAAAAAACGTGCTGTAATTACAGTGCTTCGGAGCAGCTTCCCTGCACGTGTACAGGTACCCAAAGAATTTGTGACATTAAAGATGACAATACCACTCCTTTGCATCAGGTCCCTTTAATTGCTTTAAAAATTTCTTTTCCACTTCTTACCTTACTTGTGGGAGCTTTACATGCTCATAACCGTCCTTGTTGGCTGCCCCTCTGTACGAGGATGACAGTCTTCCAGTAAGTGGGGAAGTCATTGGTGAGTCTGCTGATGAGTGTGAAGGCCAATTGAGATCTGCATGTTCAGCTACAGACTTGGCAGATAGTTTTGTGAGGAAAGTTTTGTGACACCTGGTGATGTCAGATAACAGTTCTTTCCCTTTTGTTTCTCTCATCTATCTGCCTCCAGAGGGAGGAGGGCTAATAGGAAAGGAGGTTTTTTTTAGCTGATTGGCTGTCTTCAAGGATGTAGTGGAAGTCTGTTTGCTCCTGTTCTCCAAAGGAAAGGCTTTACAAACTCTTTCTCCTATTGTGCCCTTCTGCTTCAGAAGTCCTATAGCAACAGCAGCTACCATAATACCTGCCTTGTCCTAAACTGGGACAATGTTTTGGGTCCTTATGAACTTCATGTTACTTACCTTTTGTGCTGGAAAGAAATCTTCCTTTACTGACAGACTGTCTTGAATGGTATAGGCTTTTTCGTATTCTCTGTGGCCAAGAGGCTGCTGTGTAGGTTAGGTTATGAACTGTTCCTGTTGTTCATATTGTTCGATAGGTGTTCTAGTTCCCTGATAAACTAAAATTGGAAGCATCCCCTAAAGAAAGGGGGAAAGATATTGTTTTTCTCTAGACACATTTATTGTACAACAATGCAAGTTATATACGATCTGAGAATTTATTGTAGAAATGAAAGATAAAGAGAAAACACTGGAAACATGAGCCCCAGGATCTCAATTAAATCTCTGTTATAGTTTCCTCAATAATGTTACTTACACTTATTTTTAGTTTTCTATTTTCCCAAATAATTATTTATCTACTTCCATATCCTGCTTGTCATCCCTGTTGCTAATTTGTCAGATTATGCATGTAAATAATTTGCAATCACTTGTATTATGCATATGTACTGCAGAGTATGCCATATATAATCAAATGACCAAATGATCTAGCAAGAATCTTTTCACATAACATGGATAAGTAACATTTTAAAAAAATATAAATGTATAAGTAGATTGCCATATAATATATATGTATATAATCTCAATTTACTTTTGTGTCTGTTATAAGAAGGTTTTCATTATATGCCTGTGCAAGGAACTAAGTCTCTCTTGTATTTGGATTACCCTGATCTTGAGTTCATAAAGGATAGGAGCAAGTGAACAGGTCAGCATGTTGTAAGTAGGAAGCAGAGATTTGTTATGTAAAGATGAAACCTTGGCACTTCCCACCCACCAGTATCCTTGCTAGAGTAACCAAGCCAATGTGTGACTGGAAGTAACATTATTGAGGAAACTATAAAGAGTGAGGAGAAAAAGAAATAGCAGGACATATTTTACTGCTGCTGTAGGCCAAATTAAATTACAAAAAAAAGGAAGCAAGGGAGGAATTGTGACTCAGAAGTGTTACTGTCTGAAGGTATAGACGCACATAATACTTAAACCAGTTTAAATGTAGTTTCAACCTGAAGCAGACAGATGTACAGACCTGTTAAACTGATTTAAAGCTACCTGGAACAGTTTAAAAGTGTATCTGGAAAATCAAGTAATCTTGAATTTGTTCACTGTGAACTGGATGGGTACATATGGAGACCATAAGTGGATACTCTGGTATACAAACAGAACTCTGCATTCCCTTTTTTCTCCTTCTGCTAGCACTTTTTAATCAATGAGCTCAGTAAAAACTAGCTTTTTAATAACCAGCTGTACCCTTATTCCTAACTTGATTGCTCTGGCCCCAGACACTGGACACACAGAAGCATTGATTAAAGAATGTCTCCACCACCCCAGCCAGGCAAGCACACTGCAGAGTTTGGTCAAGGGAAGGCTTGCAACAGGGTACTTCTAGCCCCTGTTACTTCAAAGAGGGAGTGTAGGCAGTATTGTGCGATTGCAAGTTTGCAGATGGCTGAATTGGTGCCAACTGCAGAGACCAGCAGTAGAAGGGAGTTACTTAGGAATCATAGCTCCAAGGCAGTAATAAGCTACAGCCACTTACCTGGAGCAACAGGAATAGGATAAGGTTCTAAACTCCAGGCATCTATTTAAGTGGTTAGTGTGGCAAAGTTGCTGGGATAATGAGAAACCTCTGGACTAATTTAAAAGCATTAGGGTCATCTGACTGGAAGGGTATGGAGCCCAGGGCTCTATAAGTCTGATGTATGTGTTGGAGAGGGCATTTGGGCTTAGGATACAGTAGAGAGAGTTTCCTGGCACTTGCTGCAGAGCTGCCCCTGGCAGCTTTGGAGAAGGAGTGAGAGGTGAGCCTGTAAGTGTGTTCAAAGGGGATTGAGGCTGCAGGGCTGGTGTCAGACAGCAGACAAGAAGCCCAAGAGGAGGAAGCTGGATGGAACTGAGGTGGCGATCCTTAGGGAAAGGCAAACTCTGGGCTATGGGTAGAGGAAGGGAGGGCCCTGCCAGCCTATGGCTGACAGTAGGAGAGAGTCTAGGGAAGGGCAAATCCCAGGTCAGATAAACATTGAGGTGGCAGGAATGAGCTATGGGGTGGCTAATAAGGAGTGAGTGAATAGAAGACCCTAGGGGTGTCTTGTGGAATGTGCTGGTGGGAGCTACATTATATAGAACTGAAGGTAGTCGATGGTGGGGGTGTGAGCACAGGGGTTACCTTGGAGCAGTGATTCTCAATCAGGATGCTACCAAATCCTTGGAAGGATGCTGCAAGACATGTGAGGAGATAAGTAGCTAAATGCTAGGGCTGTGCGAAGCTTCGGGTGCTGATTTGATTTGGAGGAGATTCAGCTGAATTTGGCAGCCGACTCTCTGAATCCGAATTGAATCAGGAGACCAGTAAAACGGTTGGAATTGATTTGAAGCAGTCTCCACTCACCACTGCAGGGAGTTGGATCCAGACTCCATGCCAGTAAGTGGGGGGCTGGGGGGGGGGAGAGGGGACCATGGGGGGATCCTTGCCAGGCCCCATGCAGCCCCAGCTCCTGGCTCTTTGAAAAAAGAAAAAAAACTACCCCCAGTCAGTGGCTGCTGCCAGGCGGGGGAGGCAATCTCTGCTGCCCCCCACTGCCCCATTCTGTGTGGTGGGGCTCTGCCATGAGCCCCTGTCCCCTGCCTACTCTCCCAGCCCCTCCCCATGGCTGCTGTGCCTGGTCCCAGCTCCAGGTTCTTCTTCTTTTTTAAATGCTCCGCACTCACTGGCTGCTACAGCAGTCGTCAGGGCTTCTGGCAACTCATGACAGAGCCCCCCATGCAGTGCAGGGCAGTGGGAGGCAGCGGGGATTGCCCCCCTGCCTGGCAGCAGTTGCTGAGTACGGGGCTTTTTTTTTAATGAGCCAGGAGGCTGGGGCCGGGTGGGGCAGCCACTGACGGGGCTTTGAGTAGGTAGGGGATGGGGCCTGTTTGATTCCGAGATTTGGCCGAATCTGAATCCTAAGCGAATACTAACCACTTGGCACAGGCCTACTAAATGCATTCTCAGGCTAGTCCCTCTCTGAACATTCCCCCATGCCCAGCTCCTCTGCAATAGGGTAAGTACTGTAATATACAAATTACGTTTTGAAATGGAGTGCCACTCAATTCACAAAAGTTATGGAGAGGTGCCTCAAGTCCAAAAAGGTTGAGAATCATTGCTCCAGAGTGAGAGTTAGGGGTCTGGTGAAACTGAGGTAGGGCTAACAAGGAGCCCATCACATTGCTCAAAGGGGAAGCATGCCCTGGAGAAATGGTAGTGGGGAGGAGGCATGCCCTGGAGGACTGTGCTGGGGGCAGATAGTCCTGGAGGACTGTTCCAAGGGGAAAAGTACCTTTTAAAGAGACTGTTCTGGCTTTCAAAGGCAGCCTCCCAAATTCATCATAACATTGAACATTTAAGGCACAGCAAGTAGGAAACAGGCGGTACTATAGGGGCCAGAGAGTGCAGCAGGTGGATCTGACCACCAGGGTGTATCTGGCTCTGGGGTTGGAGCCTTGTGCCTGCTACAAGGCTGCTCAACCTTATTAAACCCACTTTTAGGAGAGAATGGAAACCAGAAAAGTGAATATGGCTCATGCCACAGGTCACCCCATAGGACCTCCACCCAACGTGTTGGGTGCAAGCATTCCTCCCTGCCACTTGTCCACTGTGTATGCTGGGTTAGTTGCTCACTTCCATCCCTTAGTGTTGGCACCACAGCACTTCATCTAAAATATAACTCTTCTACCTGGAGTAATAGGGCACATGTAGACCTGCAACAACTGTGAACTAGTTTCCAATCACTGACATTTTGGAATGGTTCAATTGTTATGTGCATCAACACCCTGAGTTGCACATCGCGTAAGACTACACACAATGGGTGTAGCTTCTGTAGCATTTCTTAGGGCTGTGCTTAAAATCAGACTAGTCTTATAATCTTACATAATATTTCAAACAATTTTTTATGTATTATGGATGGGGCATTACTATGTCTGTTAGCTAAGTTGCCTGACATTTCCCATTTTAAAGACCCTGTTTTCAGTTGCTTATCACTTTGCTAACCGTTAACCTTCTAGGCTCAAATTTTCAATGTCAGCTATTTGTTTTCAGCAAACTTTTTTTCTTTTGAAAAAAATCAGCCAAAATTAGTTCAGTTGTTTCTCAGAAATAAGCTAGAAAAACACATTATTTTGACCATATTGAAAAAATTTGGGCAACTGTGTTTTGAGGAGCAATAGTGCTGTTTACATTTGGAACAGGCACCTGAAGCGCTGCAGAGATGTACTTTGTTTCTCTTATGAAAACCCGTCAAAACTTGGTTAAATTATAAATATTTGAAAAGTCTTAGTTCTATAATTGCTACATCTATAGCTCGGGGATGAACATTTTTCCTGCATTTGGAGTTCTGGACTTTTGTGCGCTGTGCCAGGTTCAGGAATGTGATCTGAGAGAAGGCAACCTATCATTGCTAGGCTTTGCTGGATCCAGCCATCATGAAGAAGGAAACTGCCTGATTTGAATGTAGAAGAGATAAGGAAGAAACTGTCTGATATGAGCGTAGGAGTGCAAGAGCTAAACCTGCGAGAATGTAGGCAGAGTAGACTGAGACAGGAGAGACTGGAACTGAAGCAAGAGGGGAAATGATACTTGGATTTGGGGTGGAAAAGGGGCAGTAATACGGGGAGCTGTGAGAGGTGGACATTGGCCAGTCAAGGAAACTGGATGTTTGGAAGGGGAGTGGCCTGGGAATCAGTAGGTTGTATGGGTATGCTAAGTTTGAATGAGGTGCTGAGGAGATTGTGTCTGGAGGGGTAAGCAAACTGAGCATGAAAATTAGTGGCACAGAGAAAGGAGGAGAAAGAACTGATAAGGGACCACGGTGGGCTGAAGGGACCACGGTGGGCTGAGAGATTTGGAACGGTTTAAGCAAAGAATCTGAAATAAAGAGCTGGAAGAAGGACTTTGGAAAGGGAGCCTAGAAACAGACTGGGACTAGGACCCAGTGGAGAAAGAGGAATATGGGGAGTTTAATGGAAGCCAGAAACAGATTTGATAAGAGGTCTAGAAAACCTGGAACTGGCTGAAAAAAGAGTGGAATAAACTGTCAGGAAAGGAGGTTGGACAAAAAGCGTAGGAAGGGAAATATGGAATCAGAACCAGTGGGGAAGAGGAATGTGATCAAAGGTTTGAGAATGTGATGAGGCTCAGTTGGAAGAGAGATTAAATGAGGAACTTGGAAGAGAAGGACTGGAACTGGTTGGACAAGGAGACAGGACAAAAATCTTGGGAGTAGGGGACTGGAAAAAACTGGGGAAGGAGGCTGGGACTGGAGTTCACAGATGAAATTAGGATTTACTGAGCAAGGAGAATAGGACTCAGATGAAAAGCCAGAGCAGCCAAATGTAACTGGTCAGGGGAAAATAGCAGACTCAAATGAAAAGCCAGGGTTGGGGAAGAGACATGACTAGGGCAGGTGGGAGGTTGATAGAGATTACCCAAGCATGAGTTTTTGGCCTGAGTAGACAGAAGAGTCTGTGCCCACTCTTCCTCATAGCCTAAAATGGAACCTGAGATTCCTGAATGTCACCATTCCTCCGCTGTCTGTAAATACTTGTGAAATCCACTTTAAATTTTCTTATCCCCTTCTAGTGCTGGCACATGTAGAGAATGACAATTTAGTAGTTTTATCGCATGCTTCATTAGTTCAACTGAAAGAGGTCCCTACAATAGATACGTAAAGGTTGCAACTCTACGGGTGAAGTGCGCTGTCAGTGTGATGCCACATTTTGGAATTTCTGGTTTTCGCCTTTCTTTTTTTTAAAGTCAAGAAAATTAGAACCATGTAAAAACATTATTATGGTAGAAAAGTGAATCATTCAAAAGATAGGAAATGCCAAAATCAAGATTTACCTGTGCAATGGTAATTTAGTCCTCTTGTATATTTACATAGTGAGTCCATGTACTATACATGATGATGTATAGTATTTTCCACAGGACTGCTGCCTCATTCAGTGTCCAAGACAGAGAATACTTTCTTAAAGGGAAGATAGTCTCTATATATGTTTTTTTTTCTTATTGCTCAGCATTTAGTCCTAAGCACTATTTATAGCAAACCATTCAAGTTTACTTTGAAGACAGAATGATTAATTTCCTCATGAGCTTTTCATGGTGCTCATCACTATAGCATCTAAGTGTATCACAAACATTAATGAATTTATTTTCACAATACAACTGAGTGGAGGGATTATTATCCACTATTAATAGATTGGGATTGGAGGCACAGTGACATTAAAGTAAAAAATATCTGCTGATATTGGATATCTAGTTTGAGATTATGCATAGCTCATAGAATTTAGCATGATAAAGTATTTTGGATGCTTAAAGTGTAGTTCCCAAAAGAACATTCTGGTACACATTTGGAACTTCATATAATTTATGACTAGCGTACTTCTTTGCCTTTAGTCCAACTCTGTGTAAACCAAGGAGAGTTTGGAGCTGCTGGTGATGAGAATACTAAAGGATATTCCTTTCGATATTTTTTGACAAATAAACCAGATTTCTGTTCTGTCTGAGAAAGCTAAGGTAAGGATAGGAAAAAACAGGCTCTGCTTGTCACCGCTGAAGGTCATTTACAAAAATAGAAATGAAACAGATAGAAAGAGGGAGAGGGGCTCTTTTCTCTTCTGTTTGTGAAGGGAAAGAAGGTAGTTATTCTCTAGAACTAGCCCAGCAGTAGACATAGGTAGATCAAGGCAAGTAGAAGAACTGCAACCCTTCTTAACTCAATAATGGGTAATTGTACTCAGGAATTACTGAATGGTTAAGATCAACTTTGCAAGGGGCCAGGTGGGGCCTGATCACGCACACTGGTCAAAGGGGTATCTCCTGTAACACTACACCCATGGCACCTGGCTTATCTAGGTTTAAGGGATCAAACCCCACACACCTCAGTTACCAAAAGATGATTGGGAGGAGTTGTCGATAAATACTCTGTCTTGACTGTATCATTGTAATGGTGACTCTACATAAAGTAAGTTATACTGAGGATTATCAAAATGCACAAAAAAGGTGGCTTCAGATTGAGGAAAAAATATAAGAGCCCTTCAATCTGCCTTGGCATGACCCTCTTTGGAGTCCAGGGAATTAATTTGGGGCAGAAAATGCAAGCCTGTGAAACAGATCAATAAACTTCAGC
>NW_005842072.1:839662-850888 GCF_000455745.1 Alligator sinensis
TTAAAGTCAGTTATCAAGGACAGCAGGAGAGAGTCAAGACATAGAATCCAGGGCAAGACAGGCTGGTGTGTATACCTTTTCTTGTTCTAAAATCCTTCTCTTGTATGCTGCACTTAGTTTACTTACTTAGCACATTACTCTATGGGGAGTAGTGCTTTAATTAGAGTGGCTCTGAGAGCTGCCTTAATTAAAGCACCTGGAATGTCATGTGTATCAGTGTCCCCATGCTGAAAAGTGGTGATGGGGGCACTTTAACTGTTTAGTTAGAGTACCCCTGGTGTCATTTTTCAGTGCGGGGATGCTGATGCACATGATGCTGGAGTCTGCTGAAGCGCAGTAATTGCCACGCTCCAGCAGACTTGATTAGTTTAGTCTGCTCCAATGCACTGTATTTACAGTGTGTCAGAGCAGCCTTAGTGCACATGTATAGTTGCCCACTGTGGGCTTAAAGCCACTTTAATTTCTTTGGGTTCCAAGTTCTGTACTTTTTAAGAGAGACAGAATCTCATTCAGAAATATTGAAAAATGAGTCTCTGATGTCTACAAATCTCCATCTTTGAGATGGAAAACATAAGTATTAGTTATTCTGACATAAATTGCGTAAAACTCGGAGGATCATTTTTAAAGTTTTTGGAGTTCTGAAAAAAATCAGCAAATTATAATGTTAAAACTTTATCAGAGAAATTTACCACAGGCATCCCAAAAATACAGCATGGTCAATGATCTGGTTGTGATGCATTATGATTTAGTGCATGTCCCCCCTTTCCTGCCTGGCCCTGGTATTCTGGGACCCTATAGCTGCAGGCCAAAAAACATTTGCAGGACCCTAGGTGCACGTGACCAGGGTTGGGGTCTGTGGGACTGTGCCCAAGTGCAGGGGCTTGAGGGTCCCTGCCTAGGTATGAGGGTACCAGGGTTTCTCTTGGACTCGGTGTTAGGATCTGTCTGTATGTCATGAGGTGCTTTTTGATGGGGCATTGGAGGTGCTGAGGCCCAGCCTGGGGACTCAGGTGCCCAGGTCCCAGGGCTTGTGTAGGAGAGAGAGGCATCTCGCTTCTCTTCTGCCTGCCTGTAGCTGACAGGTGACTGGAGGCAGGGCTAGAGAAGCGGGCTGTGCTTGCTTGGCATTGGGACAGCACAGGCAGGGCCTGCTGGACGCTTGGCCAGAGTAGCCAAGTGCAGGCTAGCATGCCTCCCTGATAAGGAAGTGGGGAGGGGCTGAAAAGCAGGCTTGGGTGCTGGAGGACAGCAATCTAACTTGAATCAATAGGGTAACAGTACACAAATGCAATACATTGGTCTAACCTGAATTGATCTCATTTGAGTGTATTTCAGATTATGTCTATACTGGGTCTCTTGCACCATTTTTAGACTGGTCTGTGTGTGCCAAACTTCTGGACAGTTAGAGGTTTAGATTGGTCTATGTTCACTTAGACTGATTTAAGTGTAATATCTATATGTGCCCTAAGACTAATTCTATAGTTGTTGGAGGTGTAGCCTTTGGGCTTGCTTTCTGTATTGAGAATAGTATGTTTATTAGGGCTGTGCGAAGCTTCACTGGCTGTTTCATTTTGACACCGTTTCGATTTGTTTCGAGCTTGAAACAGCGAAATGGAAATGAAATGAAGGGCTTTGAAACAGCCTCGAAATGAAACAAGGCCAGTCAAAATGTTTCAAAAGTTTCAAAACATTTTTAGTTTCAAGGCAGGATGTAGAGAGAGCCAGGACTGCACTCCGAGTGGCTCTGTAGCCCCATGTGGCTCAGCCCTGGGGGGAGTGTAGCCCTGGCTCTCCCTGCCTCCTGCCACTGGGCTGTGCTCCGTGGGGCTGGTGGAGCCGATGGGAGCATAGTGCCCACTTTGCCCATCTCCTGCCTCCAGACTTTGCTCCGATTGGCTCCACCATCCCCATTGAGCTCAGCCTGGTGGCAGGAGGCGGGCAGAGCTGGCACTGCACTCCGCTTCCCACACCAGGCTGAGTTCAATGGGGCTGTAAGCTGCTGGGCGCTGAGCCTGGTGGAAGGAGGTGGAGTGCAGTCCTGGCACTGGGCATTGGCTCCCCACACCAGGCAGCAAGCTGCTGGGCACTGAGCCCCTCCGTCGGGCTGAGCACCCAGCGGCTTGCTGCCTGGTGGGGGGAGTGCCAGGCTGCGCTCCACCTCCTTCCACAGGGCTCAGTGCCCAGTGGCTTGCTGCCTGGTTGAGGGAGTGGCAGGGCTGCAAAACTGTTTCAATGAAACGAAACAGAGCAGTGCTTTCGAAACATAACTAAACTGAAAACAAAACACTGTTCCGCTGAAACGTCAAAACAGAAGTCGAAGTGGGAACGGTGCTGTTTTGCACAGCCCTAATGTTTATGGTACCAGTCACATTGGTACTGTCTATTTTAGTGCTATGTCAAATCTGGTTTGAGTACCAGCACAGTTGGCACCAAGATTTGAGGTGCTGGTCATCTGTTCAGATTAGCCTTCCATGAATCTCTTGCTTTATACATCAGTAAAGATCATTGGGCTGCTACTGTGAACTTAGGTACCAGGATTGTTCTTGGCACATATAAGAAATCTCCCCTCCTCCAAGCAGGTTGGATCCTCTTCTTCAGGAAGAGTTTACATATATTTGTTTTGCTTCTGAAGTTAGTGAGGAAAGATAATTTTCCCATTCTCTCCAAATATAATTTTATGATCCTTACTACTTTGATAAAGAATTAATGGCTAGGAGTTATAGCAGCATTAAGGAATATTGAGAAGGAGCTTTTACCTAGTATCCCTCCACTTGGTCACTTACATATTAATTGTACAGTCTTGGCTCTTGACATTACTGGGCATATTTCAGTGTACCTCAGGCTGGGAGATTTAGGTCCCCTGTGTCGCCACAGTAATCACTTGGAGTACAGCAGCCCTGCTGTGCAGGAGCTTTCACAAGAACAAATGTCAGAAGAGGAACAGCAGCAGCATTGGTACATAAATCTTCATCACTCAATGCTTTTACTTTTCCTATTGTTTAAAGTATGCCAGGCTGCAACTACAGTTTTGAAAGAAAGCAAACCAGGTCACTTGAGAGGTGAACAGCTACAGTACATGCCAGGGGGAAA
Source organism: Alligator sinensis (assembly GCF_000455745.1). Classification (NCBI taxonomy): domain Eukaryota; kingdom Metazoa; phylum Chordata; order Crocodylia; family Alligatoridae; genus Alligator; species Alligator sinensis. The sequence goes on from NW_005842072.1 coordinate 842,753, forward strand.
TCCTTCTCTGATAGACTTCCTACCTGCCCTGGAGAGTGACTGTTAATTAGGGCTGCTTCAGGAGACAGGCAGTCTGTCTCCCATAACCTGGCAACCCAGCACTGTTCTCAGGGGAGGAGATGGCAAGGAGGCATCTACACTTTCCCACTGTCCAAGACAGGATACCGAACTAGGTGGATCATTGGTCTGACCCAGTATGGCACTTACATTCTTATGTCAGAAAGAGACAACAAGCTCAGACTAGCTGTGCTCCCTCCTCTCATTGTCCTTTCTGTGGAGCATCAAGATTGGTCCTCTTTTAATTTTCCCTCCCCGTATCCAACTTCTTCCTGCCATAACCAGTCTAGGAAAGGGGCAAGGAATGAAAAATCCCTGGAGGGAGGAAAGGGACCCTGCTATGGATGCCACTCCCAGGCTTAATGAAGAACCCCAGAAGGAGTGGAGATGGAGTTGATAGAGATCTGGAGAAACAGGATAGTGGTGTTTGTGTGTATGGGAGAAATAGATGGAGATTGCTGAGGCAGAATCAATGGCCTCATCTAGACATGCAGGCACATGCAGTTTGTGGTGCCTCAGACCTCTTTGTGGCACCACAAACTGCATGTCCAGAACATTAAAACATGCCTTGCATTGTGAATTTGTAGCATGGGGGTAAATGTTGCTACTTGGAAATCCCAGTAGCAAAAAAAAGTGGCGCGGTACACGTGAGAGGAGTGTGTGTTAGCAGACATGGAGACTTGGTCTTTTGGGAGATGCTCTAGCTACTGGCCAGAGCATTTCTACTCCTTTAGCTGTGCTCTGCTCTTCCAACTTGCTAGGAGCTGGGAGGAGTGGGGAAAGGCACTTTCCCTGAAGCAGGGCAGTTTGCCTCACACTAAAGTGCATGTGCAGGGGCATGTACTGCAGGAAAAAGTAGTGGCACAAATTTTATGCACCTCTCACAAATCAAGTAGTATTGTGCTGTTGTACTTGGACTGGGCTGTTTATAATATACTATTTGTTTCAGTTCACATTTCACTCCTATCTGCTTTACTCTTTTAGAATGTATTTTTTATATCTGCAGTGTTCACTCTATTCTACTTTATATGCATCCTAATCCTTAGGAACTTTCTACAGGAACTTTCTACAGGTATTGACCCATATACTTAGGTCTACTTCTCTGAAAAGTGTTAGATCTTAATTTCCATTGAACCACTTCCTATAAAGATCTGAGTAATCATTTGAAGTAACTAAATACTGTAATACTATCTTACCAAGCCCATTTGTGTTAAAGATCACAGGGCATGTCTACATGAGATGCTTTACTGTGCAGCAGACTACTTTTCTGTACAGTAAAGTGTCTCCGTCTACACGTGTGGTGATTATGATACAGTAGACTAATTTACTGCGCTGCTGGTTAGTCCCATCGGATACAAGCAGTATGCAGCAGTGCAATAAATTTTTGCACTTAAATGTTCGTGTAGATGGTGACATCAGGATTAATCTACTTTTAATTTTCAGTCGCATTAAGTCAGTCGCATTTTAATTTAATTTTCAGTTGCATTAATTGCATGTGTAGACATGTTCACAGATATGAAATCTTGTTATCATTTACTTTGAGTTCTTTTTTTAACAGTTCTTCCAGTTTATCCTGGTATGTTTCACAGTTCTTTGTTAGTTAGCTACCCTACTATTTTTTTGATAACTCAGCTTTTCACTTACAATTTGGGTTCCCTTTTTTTAAGAATCTTCTCTAAAGAATTTGCAACATTTACCTTAATTCCACCTTTTTTGTTGAAGTATTGATGTTACTTATAAGCAGGCATCCTGGTTTTCTCTGATTTAAATAAAATCCCCAATTTTTGGTTTAAAGAAAGTAACCCCAAATCTATACTTTTCCTTGATTAAAATGAAACACCTCTCTATATATCTATATATTAGTGGTGTTTCATTTAAATTGCAGAAAAATGTGGATTTGGGGTTACTTTTTTTTAAACTGAAAATTGGGGATTTTTTTAAATCGGAGAAAACCAGGATCCCCACTTATAAGCACTAATGAGTTAGGACTAAATGTTTCCCCTCTTCAGAAAATAACCAAGTAGGAGAAAGTGCTCAGAAAACTTTTCAGATGAACATAAATATTTCCCTTCCTTTAAAAAATACCATACTGCATGTAGAAGAAGACGAGGGCATGGGCATAAAGCCACATATGTGGCCCTATTGTAGAATCTGGTACCTAATAAGTAAAGATAACTAGTCCCTTCCCAATAGCATAATCTTTTCAAATGCATGCAGTACACTGACTCTACCATATAACCATATACTCAGCACTTTTTGCGTATGTGTGTTTGTGTGTGTACAGTAGTTTTGGAGGGGCAGTTAATTCCTCTAATTAAATTAGAGGATTTTTTTTGATGAAACCAGGTTTTTTATTTCCTTTTTTATTTGTTTTTTTGTTGTCGGAAAGCAGCAATTTGGTCAGTTTGTCAGAACTTAAATTTTTCATGGAAATGTACTAGTTCTGGCAAAATTTTTGTTACGAAAATGTTTCTCAGCACAGAATTTCTGGTAAAAACCAAAGAACAAGATAACCCACAATAGCAAATAAGGTTGTGGTCAAGGTGCTCGGGTGAATATGGGAATTCCAAGTTACAGTCCCTACTCTGCTACTTTCCGTAATCTAGGCAAATTCTATAACCACTGGGCCACAGAGTCAATCTCTTTCTTTAGCCTAAAGAATATTTGTATAGTTTTATAAAGTGGAACAACTTGAATAGAACTGATAGAGATCAAACCATGAATAATCAATAGCTTGGTGGTCAGGGCACTTATCTGGGATGTGGGATAATGACACAGCTTTGAACTGCTTTCCTGCATCTAAACTAAGTGGCCTATTAACACAGCTATTTTCTATATTGGGATGGAGCCTAATCTTACTCTTTCCTGTTTTTCACACAAAGGAAAAAGAAAAAAAGGAAAAGAAAATTCTTGGTTCCATCACAGTTCAGAGCTGAAATCTATCTCATTCTCAGATCTATCTAAAATCTATTGGTTCACATCTTTAAAAAAGAAGGCATTTTCAAGAGCAAACTGGATGCTTATCTTGCTGGGATCCTATGACCCCAGCTGACTTCCTGCCCTTTGGGCGGGGGGCTGGACTCGATGATCTTCCGAGGTGAGGTCCCTTCCAGTCCTAATGTCTATGAAATCTATGAAATTTCCTGGATCCACCCCTCCTGTTCCAGCATGCCCTCTTAAATTTGTAGTTCTCCAGTCACATAATGTTTGTGTAGGGAGGCTTGTATGGGCTTAATGGAGGACGTTTTACAGCTATTGCTTTACTTTCTGAAACTCACAGTTTGTGGTGACCTTTACATTTTGTCACCTCTTCAGGAAAGAAGGGAGGGAAGTGTGGGACCATTTGATGCTTTCCATTCTTAAGTATTATTATTATTACTAAACACTCATGGATAAAATGAGAATTTCACAGTTTTAATCGTAACTGGTCATAGATTTTACTTGGTCTTACTGTGACCTAACTCAAGATTGATAGACCCCTTCTCAGTGTTATTAAACTATTCTTGTTTATAATACCATTTTTATAGCTGTACAGTCATTTTCATCAGTTTAAATGACTTGTGTCACTATGAAGTGTGCTTCTTAACTATTCAGGGGAAAGTATTTGTTTCACTGAAAAACTGAACGAGCACTAGAGCATAGAATTCCCTGATAAGTATTTCTATTTCTAGCTTTCTTTTTTTAACAGTTGCTCTGTCTATCCACTGGTATTCCATCAATATTTCAATGTTAGTGTCCAATAGCATTAAACCTATATAGGAATATATTGCCAGTTTTTCTCCTTTCAGTGTAGTTAATCCCAAAAAGAGAGTAATAGTATTTCATCAAGCAGTTTCTTTGTGGATGAAATTGCTTTTCTTCTTTCTAAAAACTGGGTCTTGGTATATTTAGGCTATCTTTATATTAGGGTATCTTTATTAGAAATAGTTACTTGAAATGGAAACATAAATACAGCATTTGCAGTTGAAATTACCAAGAAATTCCTATGAATAAATCTGGGTAAAGAACCCCCACTCTCCTCCAAGGAACAGTGCCAATCAAAACAATAGTGAAGATATTTTTGAAGGAACAAGTAGGTAGGTGTAAGAATGGCTACAAAGAAAGTAGTAAAAAAGAAGTTTATGCCTTTGATTACAAAAGAAAGTAGGCATTCTGCCTTTGAGAAGGAGCTAGATGACACGCATAAACAGGTTGGAAGGAGGTCAAAGCCATACAATAACAACACCAGTAACCAAGAAGAAAAAAGTAAAATGGAAGAAAACGAGGTAAATAAAATCAACCAGCAACATCACAGGTTGCTTGGAGTTTTGCTTTTCTTGGCTCAGCCTAAGAAAATATGTTTGGATTGTATGATGCCCTCTAGGGACACAATTAGAATACCAAATATGTTAAAGAATTCCTGGGCTATTCTACTGATTATATTCGTGTTCCCTAAGAATAAAAACCTGTGAAGAAAGATCTGATAGGAACATGAAGTACTTCAGGCACTTAGGAAAGGAGCTTAAGACTGAAATGATGCAGGATCTCCTTTTCAGAGATCATTTGGATGACAGCTGCAAATGAAGAGAGAACAGTGTTAATATGGGTAACTGGCACTAAAGAGACAAAGGTTTTGGATTCACAAGCATAAGAATGCCTTTTACAATATTGCTTATTAGCAATGCATGGACTTCAGGCATGTTCAAGAATGGCAATGACCTTTGTTAATGTATTGTAGGCACAGGAGATGAGAGCTTCGCTTAACATTTGCATTAAGTTTGTCAGACATAATGAGAAGGAAGATAAAGTTGTTTCGGAAGAATAAGAATATTAAGGTACTGGTCTATATAAGTGCAGGAAGTGTGGGGAGGGAGAAGAACACAGATGGTAATTATAATTTAGTGGGTAATAACAGAAACTTGGTGGGATGATTCTGATAACTAAAATGTCAATACAGATGGATGTAATCTTTGTAGAAGTAAGAGGACAAGATAGGGAGAGAGTTCTATATACCAAAACGCTTAGGTTTCTAGCAAACTTCCAACTGACAGAGGAGTGTAGTAGGAAAAACTCAGAGCAAAAATAAGGCAGACAAACTATAGACTTTTGCTAAGAAAGGTCAAGACAGAAGGAAACCAATAATGAAAAAATCTCACAAAAGTAAAATACATAAGAAATTTTAGGGGTGGGGTTATATGCTTAGATAACTGATGGGTGACACACACATATAATTTATATGTAATATTAGACATGTGCACACACATGCACAAACCTATACTATAAAAGAACATTATTAAGGTTGCAAATTCAAGTACAAATGCCAAAAGTAAGGTTGCCTATATTTCACACTTGCATTACGTATTATGGTACAGTCTTTAATAAAATGATCATTTAGTTTTCTCCCACTGTTTTAATCAGGCATGAGATGTTTCTAATTTAGTGAGAAGCTTTTCAATATTTTGTTTATCATCCAGTTTTAGCTCCATATCTGATTTATCACACATTATTCCAAACCTGTTCTGAAGAGACAGTTATTTTCCCTGTGGGCTTTTCAGTGTTGCTCATTAGTATCTGCATGCTTCACAACAATTAGTGAATTTATTTTCACCATATCCCTTTGTGCTAAGGGGAGATTATTATCCCTGCTTAGAAAAAAAGAAGCTGAGACCCAGAGGCGTTAAGGTCAAAAGTATCCAATAAATTCAGGTGCTCAATTTGAGACACCTAGGGCATGATTTTTCAGGGTACTTAGTGTTATGTATCACTGATGGCATGTCTACACAGGCAATTGAAAAAACTCCAGTGCAGTTTGTGGCGGATTTTATTGGTCCTGGGCACACTGTTTGCCTGTGCACGCAGGACTACAGCATGTTGTGCCAGGTTGGAGCAGCCCCAGTTGGCACCAGGGGTCAGCCTGGTAGCCCAGGGCTACTCCAGCCAGCTCAGTGTGCTGTTGAGAGGGCTGGCTGGGGCATGATGGTGCTCTAGTGCAGAGCTAGCTAGCAGGTAGCCTCTGCACTGAAGCACCCTTGGGCCTCAGCCAATCCCATTAGCATCTAAACATCCATTGTGACATAGTAAATAATTCTGCTGTAGGATAATTTTTGTGTTAGGCAGTGCTATCCTACACCAGAATTTATTATTTTACTGCCACCTAATAGGGCCACATGTGTAGATGCTGACATTTTACTGGGGAGCTAATTAGTCAGCTCTGCACTGAACATCTTATGTAGATGTACATTGTATGTTCAAAGCAAAGCTTCTATTGACTTTAGTTGCAGCTGTAAGTGCTCCACACTTGTACAAATCGGACCAATATATGAGGTTGGGCCCCAGAAAGTAACTCAGGGTGCCTATACATGTGCAGGGCAGGCATTTCCAAAGGTGTTGTAATGTTTGTGCTTTACTTAAAGCGCTTTATATACAGCACCTTAAAACTCAATATATGTTCCATGGCTTGGTATGAGTTTTGTGACTTTCTGTAGTTCTGTAGAGTAGGAGGTAAGGGATGCTGCAAGATGCACAATACAGCTAATTACCACTTTGGAAAGCCCCAGTTAAATACACATGCAATAAAGGCTAACTGTGTAGGCTGAGATGCACTATCACTATCACGGTTCACCTTATATTTAAAATACATACAATGAGGCTTAATTAAGGTGACTTATGCCATTTAAAAAATGTTTTAAAGTTGCCCATGTGTATTAAGTGAGAGCTTTAGAATGCTTTAAATGGCAAAAATCATCACATGCATTAGATGTGTGTGTGGTGGAGGTGGCTGTTGTTGTGGGCTGGGCTTTGCACCATGAGCCCTGATGCAGCTGTCCTAGGAGCAGCCCAACACCATGTGCGTCCCACTGTCAGGCAGGCAGGGGATGAGGTTCAGCCCAGCAGTGGGACGCACATGGCATCAAGCTGCTTCTGGGCCACCTGCAGCAGGGCTTGGGGCACAAAGCCCAGGCCACAATGGCAACTGCCTCTGCCCTGAGCATAGATTGGGGGAGCAGCACATGCCCCCCATCCAAAATGGGGCAGTATGGGCAGCTGCAGCAGCTATGAGGGAGGGAGTGGGGCTGGGGCAGGGGCAAGCCCTGCATAGCCGGGATGGGGCATCGGATAGAGCCATGAGCGGTTTGTCTGGGGGGCATGGGGCCCAGGAGGGCATGGGGGGCATGTGCCTTGGATCTGCACATAGGGCAGGGCAAGGCAGGGCAGGGCAGGCAGGGGCCAGGTTAGTGCTGGGCTTTTCCTGGCGGGGACGTTGGGCTGGGCTGTGCTCAAACCAGGAAGTGGCAGTGCTGGAAGCACAGCTATGGTTGGTGGGGGGGAGGGGTTGCAGCCACTTAAATTCACTGTAGCACCCCCACTCCCACTCCCAGTGATGCTGCTACCTGCCCCAAGTGCAGCACTTCCCTCTGGGAAGAGCCTGGCACAGCCTTCCAGACCACAGCAGCAGCCTATCCTCCCCCATGTGCAGACCCCGGGCACATGGCCCCCATGCCCTTGGTGCAGGGGGGAGGAAAGTGGCAGGGGGAGGGGAAGGCTGTGCCAGGCTCTTCCTGGCAGGGGGGTTGGGCTGCACTGTGCTCAGGGTGGGCAGTGGCGGTGCTGGGAATGGGGTTTAGGAGGGCTATGGTGAACTTTTGGGTGACTGCAGCCCCCTCCCCTCCACCCCCTGTAGTCCTGCTCCAAGTGCTGCCACTGCCTGGCCTAGCCCACGTACAGTCTGGCCCAACACCCCCACTGGAAAGAGCCTGGTGCTGCCCTGGCTCCAGTCTGCCTCACGTGCAGATCCAGGGGCACATGCCCGCCATGTCCTCCTGGGCTGCATGCCCCCCCCCTCCATGCACCCCCCGGATGAACCGCTCACGGCTCTGTCCTGCACCCTGCCCTGGCTGTGCGGGGCCTGCCCCTACCCCAGCCACACTCCCTCCCTCACTGCCTTGGGCAGAGGCAGCTTGAGGCCCCAGTGGTGAAGGAGGGAAAGGAGCATAGGCAGGAGCAGGAGCTGGGGGAGTGGGGGACAAGTGGAGGCCCAGGGATCATGTGCCCACCACTCGGCCTGGCTGGGGGCTCCATCCCCCCCCCCCCCCCCCCCTC
>NW_005842072.1:850898-855207 GCF_000455745.1 Alligator sinensis
CTCCCTCCCTCACCAGGGGGGCCTTGATCTGCCCCTCCTCCAGATTTATGTGCTGGGGGGACATGCCCCCAAATCATTTTTTTTTCCTCCCTCTGACTAGATCTGCCCTCCTCTTCCCTCCCCATAGACTGATCTGCTGAGTGGGGAAGGAAGGGAGGGAGGGGTGGCGCATGGTAGATGTTGGTCTTGGGTTGCTTTTTAATTCAAAATGTGGTCTCTTACTTAAAGTTGAAGACTACTACTTTAGAGGGCCTAATCCAATAGCTAGATGGGACCAACAAACTAATAAAACAGATGCCTCTTTCTGGCCTCCTGGGTCAGTTCATTCAGGTCTGCCCCTTTAAGGATGATTCCATTCTTCAAATGGAAAACTTTCTCTCTGGGTTCTTTTCTCTGGGTTGTCTCCTCAGAGTGAGAACCTTCTGAGAATCTCCCTCCACTCACTCTACCCCACACTAGGGGAAGGGGAACACGATCCCCATGCAATAAAAAAGGGAAAAGAAAGAACCCAAAAAACACTGCCCCAGAACTCACAGACCTCTTCTCAGGGGTTCTGCTGCTTCCATCTTTGGCCAGCTATCTTCAAAGGCTTCTTGTTCCAGTGGATCACAAAGTTAATCAGTGGTCCTCTGACCACTCTGGATAAAGGATCTGCTGCCTTCTGCTGCTGGCCTTGGGCAGGTCCTGGCAGGAGAGACTCCTGGCATCGCCTCCATTTTCCAGATTCAGTCCTCTCTCCACTGCCCCACTCCAGGGCTGGAAGTACTCTCCCATGCCTTCCACCCACCTATCCGCAGGGAACATACGCTGTGGTCCCTGTATGAGTCCTTTTCTCTTGCCTTACATTTTCCCCCTTACAGCACCCTTACAGTTGTGACCTCTGAAAAGTTTGGTTTAAGTGCTTTACCTGTCATCACAAAAATACTCTGTAGCAGAGGAGATCCAGTTCTCTGGGGCAACATTCAACTATCTTAACAATAAGAACATACTTTCTTTTCCTATAGTTCTATGGCTCATTCAATGTATACCTTTCAGCTTGGCCCAACAAACAACATTGTTTACTATACCCTCCTCTGCCATCCATTTCCAGACTAGCTATTGCTGATTGAGACAGGGATCCTGTGGAAAAAAATAGTATGTATTTAATGCATCATAAAATTAAAGACTGATTACTAATGCGTATGCACATGGGCAGTGATTTAGTGCAGTCCTATTTTTGGCACTTCCAAAATTTTCAGTGCTTAATTTCATAACCTTAATAATGTTCTTCTAACATTTTTCTTCTACATACGTGTAATTTCCTTGGTCTCTAAAAAACCCCAAACATAAATGCATTGAGAAATCAGGAATTCTATCCTATGGCATGATATTGATACTCACACAGATTATCAGGAGGTTGGTAGCTTTACCACACACCTCTGCTACCTGAGTTAATGGAGTAAATGGTAGTTGTTTTAGGTTGTGGTCTGTGTGGACTAGCAGTAGAGGAGCAATCTTTTGTTAGTTTCATAGGTATTTACTGATAGTGGAGGAATAGTGAGACTCAGGGCCTTGTCACGTTCACTTTCAGCAGCTACAAAACATTGAAATATTGTGAAGTAGCAAAGTTAGTACTTTTTAGGTGGGGGTCACATGTTTACTTACAACAGTTGCAATTAATTGAAATTATAGAATTACAGAAAGTGAGGATTGGAAGGGACCTCAGGAGGTCATCGGGCACTTTTACATGTGCTCCTTGGGGGGAGGGCATTTTAATTAGAGCAGTTCTGAGAGCCACTTTAATTAAAGTGCTGCAGAATCTTGTGTATCAGCATCCCCACACTTCAAAATGGTGGTGGGGTGCTTGAACTAAAGCTCATTCAATGCTCAGTGGGAGTGTCAAGCACCCCTTACGCCATTTTGAAGTGCAGGGATGTTGATACACAAGACGTGGAGGCTGGCTGGATCACGGTAATTACCATACTCCAGCAGACTTGATTAATCGAGTCTGCTCTGATGTGCTATTATTACAACATGTCAGAGCAGTTTTGCAACAGATCTACAGGCACCCATCTAGTCCAACCCCCTGCTCAAAGCAGGATTATCCACAACTATATAAACCCAGTCAAGGCTTTGTCTAGCCAAGTCTTAAAAAACTTCAAGGACAGAGACTCTACAGTCCCTCTTGGTAACCTGTTCCAGTACTTTAATACCCTCCTAGTGAGAGAGTTTTTCCTAATATTTAACTTAAACTTCGCTTGCTGCAACTTAAGTCCGTTGCTCCCTGTTCTGTCCTATGTAGTGACCTAGTCAAATCTAGTCCATTAGACTCTTTTCTCTATGTTCCATTCTTGTCCACTCTACATTTGAAAAAGAGAACTTCCACTTTTATGCTAACTGGGCCCGGTGGGAGGGATATTGAGAGCACATGAGAGGCAGTCTCTCTACACAATTCTGATACCTAGCTCCAAACTGGCACATGACTGCAAATGCGAGGAAAGTCTTGCTTGGTTCTGTGCTAGAAAATCTCTGCAAATTTGAATTTTTGGTGAATTTAGCTGAATCACTCTAGAAAGTTTTTATAAAGCAGAAGCTGATGACTTGGCTGAATTTCTGTGGATTTTTATGAGGATAGAAAAGGGTACCTTTCTGACCCAAAACAGGGTTATTAGAAGTTGGAAAAAAAACACCTACCAGAATTTTGTAAAATGGGGAAAGCAACATACTTTTCTTTAGTCTATTTCTTGGAAAGTGCTGAATTGTTTTGGTTAAAATGGAAAAAAAATCCACTTGAGACAGGCCTTTGTCAAATTATTAGTCTGGTAAAGCTATAAGCCACTGAAAAATAGGGTTTTAAAATTCATAATAGTGCAGGGGAATCTTCATAAAAGTTGGCGCTCACAGTCTTGCATGTATTATCTTTGCATTTTGGCTAACAATGAAACCATCTGGAGAAGGAGCACAGGTGATTTAGATTTTGGTCTGCTAGAGAGCAATTGATTCAGAATGTGAAACTTAGAACGATCGGCACAAGAGACCAAGAAATACTTGAATTCATCACAAGAGGAGAAATAGATTCATAGAATGCCTTAGATCATGACTAGTAGATTCACTCAAGTAGCAGATTTTGAGATCATAAAGAAATGGGATGGATAAAGTAGAATGGATTGAGGAATCCTTACACATTATTAAATAACAATAGGCTTCTCTGAGAAAATAAAATGCCCATATAGCTTGACCAAACGCTGCACAAAGTTCAGAGATTTAAAAAAGAAAACACAAACACAAACTTTGTAAGAGGAAAGGAATGGCAAATGTATAAAAGACTACTTTGGAAAGGCTTGCAGAAAATAGGTTCAGAATGGGGGGAGGGGGGCGGGGAATTAAGGATACCCAAAAGTACTGGGTCAAGAGAGAAGGAAAGGATTCTCAGAGGAAGTAATCAAATCCTTCAAGAGACATGCTTTTACTGGCATAGCTTATTTCCCTTAGAGCAAGGGTGTCAAACTCGCCCCATGCCTTGGACTGGATGTAGACTGTGCCTCATGGGTTGGATCCATGGGGCAAGGGACAGCTGAAGCAGAGGTGGTTGGGCAAATAACTGCAGTCCAAGCAGCTGCTTGCCATAGCGGGGGTACGGCAGCTTGTCCTAGGAGGTTCAGACACCTTGGTTAATTTTATGGACTAGGACTTTATCAGGGGGCACTGTCACTGTGCAATGCAGTGCTAGCAATTGACTGTTCACCCTTCACTTGAAACTCGTTGATATTGGTTTCTTCCAAGTGTCCTTCCAAGACCACAGAAAATTACTACAGTTCAGCCTAACTCAGTTCAATCAGATCTCTAAGGTACTGGGGATCTCTTGGCTCACCCTTTACAACTCACAAATCAATTGGCAATCCAGAACAGTCTCATTCAACTGTGTCAACACTGCCCTGCCAACACTGGAATCCACTTCAGTGAAACCCTGCCCCAGAGGTGGCTGCAGCCCTGCAATTAACCTCACTGAAGGCAACCACTGAACTAGTCAGGATGGACAACCTGAAACCTTCTCTCTATCTCCCCACCAAGTACCAGGATTTTGCAGATATATTTGATGAAAAAAATGTGGATAACTTGCTGTCCCAACTTGCTCATATGACTACCACATTGAGCAGGTGCAGTAGGTCCCTTTGGCCATATACACTCTGTCTGAGTTGGAGTGGGGAGTTTTGAGTGATTACCTTTAAAAGCATGAATGACTCATGTCCCCGGTGGCTGGTGGGGCACAGCGGTGGTGGGAGTGTAGCGGCGGGGGGGCGGGCGGCGGGAAGCTCCCCCCGCCGGGGCG
>NW_005842072.1:855250-872598 GCF_000455745.1 Alligator sinensis
CGCTCCACTCGGCGGCAGTAGCCAGCAGCATTGGCAGCGACCAGCAGGGATTGTGGATTGCCTGCAGATGCTGCTGGTGAGTGGCGACACTGTCAGTGGTGCCTTTTGTAGGGGGTGCACTGCCACACACAGGGTGCACGTGCACCCGCATGCACCCCCTACATGTCGCCCCTGTTCAAGAGAACCTGGCTCAGAGGGTTATTTGAACATTCACTTCCTCAACCAGTGCTCACATGCTCCTTGTGAAAAAGAAAGATGGCTCACTATGCCTGTGTATATGCTATTGGGTCGTGATTAAGCTCACTGTCTGAAACTGATATTCAGCCCTCATCATCAGAGAGCATCTAGAAAGGCTGGGATAAGCATAAAACTGCAAAGTTGGATCTGAGGGGAGCATACAACTTGGTTCACATGTGTAAGAGGGATAAATGGAAGGCAGCTTTCCTTACCCAATATGGACACTGAATATCTCGTTAATGCCCTTTGGACTCTTCAACAGTCCCACTACCTTCCAGCACTTCATCACATAAATGTTCTGGGACGTCTTGGATCAACTTGTGGTCTGTTTGGATGACATCTTCATTTTCTTGGAGACCCGGAGCAGCACAATCAGCACATGTACCCTCTGGAATGGGTCTGCCAGAATCAACTGTTTGCAAAGTTGGAACAGTGTGAGTTTGACCTCACTACCATAGACTTCCTCAGCTATATTTTTAGCCTGGAGAGAGTATAAATGGACCCCCACAAAGTAACAGCTGTTGTGGATGGGACGCTCTGCAGAAAAGGACCTGGGGGTTATAGTGGACAGTAACCTGGATATGAGTCAGCAGTGTGCATTGTTGCCAAGAAGACTAAGAGCATACTGGGCTGCATTAGTAGGAGTGTTGCCAGCAGATCGAGGGAAGTAATCCTCTCTATTTTGTACTAGTGAGGCTATATCTGGAGTGCTGTATCCAGTTTTGCCCCCTCACTATAAAAAAAGATGTGGACAAGTTGGAGAGAGTACAGCGGAGAACAACAAAAATCATTAGGGGGCCGGGGCACATGACTTTTGAGGACAGGATGAGGGAACTGGGTTTATTTACTTTTGGAGAAGACTGAGGGGATTTGATAGCAGCTTTTAAATACCTGAAGGAGGGTTCCAGTGGGGATGGAGCTAGACTGTTCTCAGTGGTGGCACACGACAGAGCAAAAAGAGCAATGGTTTCAAGTTGCAGCAAGGGAGGTTTAGGTTGTAAATTAGGAAAAAAAACTTTCTCATTATGAGAGTATTAAAACACTGGAGTGGGTTACCTAGAGAGGTGGTGGAATCTCCATCCTTCAAGGCTTTTAAGGCTTGGCTCGACAAAGCCCTGGCTGGAATGATATAGTTGAGGATGGTCCTTCTTTGAGCAGGGGATTGGACTAGATGACCTCCTGAGGTACCTTCTAACCCTAATTTTCTATGATTCTGTGACAGGAATCCAGTGGTTCTTGGATTTCATAAACTTCAATTGCATTTTATCTGGGGATTCTTCAAGTTCATAGCCCCCATGGCAGTGCTGCTCAAAAACAGGAGCTGGTTCTGATGGTCCTCAAAAACCCAAGCTGCATTGTACCATTTGAAGCTGGCCTTTGTCTGATTTGCTTACACATCCAGACCCAGCTCTCCCTTTTGTGGTGGAGGCAGTTGCTTCCAACTTCGAAACTGGATCATTACTGTCCCAGCATCTGGGGCCTTGGGAACCATTGTCTGTGTCTTCAACTCCCAGAAGATGACCCCTGCCAAGGTTAACTATGGAATATCAGACAAGGAACTGTTGGGTATCAAGAAGGCATTTGCAAAGTGGCACTGCCATTTGGAGGGAACCTAACACTCAATACAGGTGCAGACTGACCACAAGAATCTGCAGTTCTTTTGCTGGGCAAGGAATCTCAACCAGTGACAGGTCCACTGTTTTTTTTTTTTCTTTTCCAGATTCAATTTTGTAATTACCTAAAGATGGAAGACTTGCATTGTAAAAGTAGACATCCTGTCCAGGAAGGATGCCTACATAGAGGCCACCCCACAGAGCCCATCCACAATTCTGTCCACTACAAACTTCATATGCATTGCAAAGGAAAAGAACCTTTTGGAGCTTTTCCTTATACTTGAAAGGACCATCTTCTACCATCAAGGCTGTATCTGTGTTTCAGAAGTATAGCCCATTTAGAAGTGCTCAAACTCAGTATGACACCCCACTGGCAGGATATTTCGGCCATTCCAAGTCTGGGAGGCTTCTCACTAAAAATTCTGGAAGCCTAAAATGCACCTTGACATCAAAGTCTACATCAACACATGTGGGACCTTGCCCTGCACCAAATCCTACATTTGGATCCTTGATCCTCTTAGTGAAAGACTTATATTACTTTATTCCCTGTTAGAATTCTCTGCCCAAGAAATAGCTCAAGTCCCATTTGGACTGACTAACTACAGTCTAGTCTCCCCTCACACATATTCACTTAAAATAGTTATTGCAGGGGTGACACTTTTTGTTTGGTAAAGTAATGATTAGAGCATTCTCATAGGAAATAGGAGACCTAGGCCCACTTCAGACTCAGGGGATTCAATCTAATATCTTTCTCCTGCCACAAGAGGGTCCTAACCACCAGAATAGGCAGGGTGGAGGAACTTTCTGTTGGATCTGGGTCATTGGACACAAACAAATGCAAGAATCATGTGCCAGAGAGAACAAGCAAGAGGGACCATGAGTCCACAGTTGAATGATGAAGGCATTCCCCTGGGAGGGCAAAGTCCTAGATCAGCGGTCACCAACCAGTGGATCTTGATCCACCGGTAGATCTTGGAGTCGATTCAAGGTTGAGGTGGGGGGCTGAGTGCCTGCGCGCATGCATGTACACATCCCAGCCCAGCAGGTGAGTCCACGGGGGAGGGAAGTGGCGGGTGCTAGATTGAGGCCCCTGCAGTAAGGGACAGTGCCGCAGAGACAGGAGCAGGGGTAAGTTGAGTGGGGCCCTGGCCAGGTTGGACTTACCTGCTGGGGAGGCGCACCCCCAAATTATTTTTTCTTGATCTCCCCCCACTCTTCCCTCCCCACAGACTTACCTGCTGGTTGGGGAGTGAGTGGGGTGGCGGCAGCACATGGTAGATCTTGGGTTCCTTTTAAATGGCAAAAGTGATCTCCCACTTAAAAAAGTTGGAGGCCACTGTCCTAGATAGCAGATAGAGTTGATGTTAATATTACATTTTTTCAAGGTGGCTTTGAGAATGTCCTTGAAATACTTCCTTTGCGCTCCTCTTGAGCATATACCTTGACTGAGCTGGGAGCAGGGGCAATGCATAGGGGGTGCACATGGGTGCACGCGCACCCCCTGAGCATGGTGTTGCACCCCCTACAAAAAGGCCGGCGGCGCCTGCAGGCAGTCGCTGCTTGCCACCCTGCTGCCAACACCGCCGGCAGCATCTGCAGGTGGTCCACGATTGCTGCTGGCTGCTGCTGCCACTGCTGGTGGTGCCTGCAAGTGGTTGCTGACCCCTGGTTGGTGCTCGCCCCCCCATTCCCCCACTGCTGACAGTGCTGGCAGCATCTGTGGGAGCTCCTGCTTACTACCGCTGAGCTCCCACCATTGTGCTCCTGCCACCACCGTGCCCCTCCAGCCGCTGGGGGCATGCATCGTTCATGGCTGGGAGAATAAAATTTGCTTAAAAAATCTGGAATGAGACATCTGTATGACGTGGCCAGCCCAGTGAAGCTGATGTCGGATGATCATTGCCTTGATACTCGTGGTGTTTGCTTGCAAGACAACACTAATATTAATGAATCTGTCTTTCCATGGATTTGAAGGATCTTCTGCAGGCAACTTGAGGAGTTTCCTGTATGTTGCCCATGTCTCAGCTCTGTACAGTAAAGTGGGGGTCACAACTGCTTGATAAACCATGAGCTTGGTTGTGAATCTGATGACGTGATCTTCAAATACCCATTTCCTCAGGCGTCTGAAGGCTGCATTTGCACTTTTAAGGCTATGTTGGATTTCTTTGTCAATGTCAGCCTTCTGCCAGAGATGGCTCCCCAGGTACAGGAAATGCTCAATGTCCTCCAGAGTCTCAACATAAATCTGAATGACCAGAACTGGGGACTGCACATTAAGAGTTTGTATTCAATTTAAGCATTGGCACTTGATTGACTATGTCATTGTTCATGCCCAGGATTGTAGAGATGTCCGCATCACCTGAGCTATGCTAGGAACTGATGACTGTTGGGCCAATCACCAACTCATCACTTGGTTATGTCACTCAAACTGGCTCCCAAATGATGGCTGCAGCAGAAGCAATGCCAATAAAAGATTAGCATTGAAAGACTCAGGGACACAATCAAGCAAGATCTCTTTCACCAGTGCCTCAATGAAAAACTGGCAAATTCCGGTCAACAACAATGAGAAAATGTAGGCAGCATTTGCGGTGCCTTCAAGTCTGCCATCATCAATGCCTGTGAAGAGACACTTGGATTCTCTACCAAGAAACATCAAGACTGGTTTGATGAGAATGACCAGGAGATCCAAAAGTTGATTGCAAGCACATGGCCTTTTGTGCTTGCAGAATGACATCAGTGCTAAGCAAAAGAAATTGAATCACCAACAAGCCTAGGCAGAGGTCCAAAGATATGAAGAACAGATGGTGGGAAGACAAGGCAAAGGGAATTCAAGATCTTACTGGCATCCAAGATATGCATGGTTTTTTCAGTGCCACCAAAGCTGTCTATGGTCTAAGCCAGGCTCGTCCAACATACAGCCCGTGGGCCACCATGCGGCCTGCCAAGCCATTTTATCTGGCCCGCGGCGGGGGCTGCACCGCTGCAGAGCGCAGAGCCATGGCAGCAGTGGTGGAGCGCAGAGCTGCGGCGGTGGCAGTGGTGCAGAGCCACCGCAGCGAAGCGTGGATCCATGGCGGTGGGGCAGTGGCAAGGCGGGCAGGGCCACCCCGTGGGCCCCACCGACAGCGAGGAGAGGGGAGCAGCTTACCTCCACGAGGCCCAGCTCATCAGTGAGCCGGGTCCTGCCACAGCTGCCCCGAGGGCTGTGCGGAGTGGGGCTGCCCCAGCCGCGCCTGATTGCAGGAGCTGGGGACGGGCTCTGCCCCTTGCCCCTGGCAGGTAGCTGGGGGAGCTGCAGCATGGCCTGCACCTTGCTCGCATGCGTGGTGGACGGAGGCACGAGGTTAGTTCCCACGCGGAGCTGGGGGCGCCTCAGGGCCAGCCGGGGTGGACGGAGGCATGGGGTAAGTTCCTGTGCGGAGCTGGGGGTGCCTCGGGGCTGGGCCAGGGCGGACGGAGGCATGGGGTAAGTTCCAGTGTGGAGCTAGGGGTGCCTCGGGGATAGGCCGGGGCGGATGGAGGCATGGGGTAAGTTCCCGTGCAGAGCACACCCATTTCATTGTCACTTCCTGCAACTTCATTGGTGTCAAAGGTCACGTGACATCACTTCCTGATGTGATGTAACTTCCTGTGAGGTCTTTGAATATGGCTTGCTGGCCCACTGGGTGATAAAAAGTTCGTGATCTGGCCCCACATTCAAAAAGGTTGGACACCCCTGGTCTAAGCACTCGGGGACCAACCCCCATGAGACTTAGGGATGGAAGAGACCTAGTCAAGGAAAAGGGAGCCATCAGTGCCCATTGGAAGGAGCACTTTGAAGACCTTCTCAATCCACAGTGTATTGTTGATGAGAATGCTCTCAGCTCCATCCTGCAATATCCAGAGATGATCTTGGAATCCCTCCAAGCCTTGACAAAGTGAAGAAAGCTATCAAGCAGATGAAGAACAATAAGGCATTTGGAGCTGATGGAATTGCCACTGAAATCTTCAAGCAGGGTGGAGAGGAGCTCACATCACAGCTCCATGCCCTCATCATAAAGATCTGGAATGATGAGGAAATCCCAAGTGACCTCAGGGGTGCCATAATTGTGACAGTCTTCAAGAAGGGAGCCCTGTCTGACTGGAAATTAAAGAGAAATTACCTTGCTGTCCACCACAGAAAGGATCATTGAGAGAGCCCTCCTGAACTGTGTCCTTTCACTTTGTGAATGGCTCCTCCTGGAATCTCAGTGTGGGTTTAGGGCATCAAGAGGCACAGCTAACATGATCCTCACTGCTCAATCACTGCATAAAAATTACCAGGAACAACACAAATCTCTTTACATGACCTTCTTTGACCTCATGAAAGCCTTTGACTCTATCAACTGACAAGCACTGTGGAGGATCTTTCTGAAGTACAGATGAAGGCTGTAAACACAGGATAGAAATGCATTATTTAGAATAGTACAAGGGATTATAACTAGTGGTAATGGGATAAAATTAAGAAAGAAAAGTTAAACGCCACTTAAATTTCCAGCATGAAATCTTGTAGGTTGTATAACAGTCTTTAGAGGGAAGTAGTGGACCCTATATACCACAGGATGCCTAGAACTAGAATAGACAAACTATTACTAAAGGTACTATGGAGAATAATTATGCACGGATCCAAAAGTTCTTTTCCATCTGACTGTTTATGATAAAATTGTGATGGTACCTAAAATCATTGAAATCTGTTTATTTATAAATTCATTTAAAATTCCTGGTAAATTAAATGAATAGTTAAGCAATGAATTTGTATTCACTTAGAGAAAAATTGGAAGAGAAATAATAGGAAGAATGTCATAATTATCTAAATTAATTTAATGGACAAAGAAGATATGATATACCTAGCATAATATCTTAATTTTGGCAATTAAAAAAAATACTATTCCATATGGCATTCTTATTGACAAACTAGACGAACATGGATATAAAATTAGTTAGAAATCAAACAAAGAAAATGGTTATTAACAGGTCGGTGTCAAGTTGAAATGCATCCTCAAATGGGGTTCTGAAACGTGAAATGGTTTGTTTTCAGTTCAGTATTTTCATTAACAGCTTGGAGGATGGAATGGACAGCAAGTTAATCAAATTTACAGGTAATGAAAAACTGAAAGCAGCCCTAAACGCGCACGCGTGTGAAAGGGATCAAAAATACTTAACAGGATAAGATTAAAAAGCAAAATCACAACAAACTAGGAAAAAAAATTGAATGAAAAACATGAAATTCAATAAATTAAATTTCAGAGTATTCATGTAGAAAGAACAAATAAAGGACACAAATACAGAATGAGAAAAAGAGTTAACCAACTAAGAAGTATACCTCTAGTTTGTAGTGTAATAGCATCTATAGACGCTAAGATCCAGACACAAGTGTGTGGATATTCAGCCCATGCTGCCCAATACAGTCATCTCCTAAACAGTTTGCAATATAAATAGGCATGCCAGACAAGGGGTATGAGAGAGAAAATCTTGTTATCTCCATCTTTTTTCTCCAGGCCACAAAATAAATCTGTGACAGAACTGGGAAGAACCCAAATGTTCTGTGTACCCAGACAATAGAACCATTTTTCCTTTAATGGTAAAATAAATATAAATATTTTGATGGTATTGAAAATATCCTGAAAATGATATATTTGGTTATATTGATTGGAATAATCCAGATAAAACAATAATAGTAATTACTTTACTATAAAGATTGGGCAGCATCAAATAGAGTATTACATTTGCTTTCAAGTATCATGTTTAAAGTAAAAAGATATAAGAACTGGAAATAGGAAAGAAAACAAACATCTGCAAGTTTTCCAATTTAACCGTACTTTCATTTATGTTTTCAAAAAGAAAGTATGGGGCTAAATTTGTAGTTTAGAGGAACAGAGTTTAAAAAGATTAGCAGTCTTGTACCCACTTTACAAAAGTTAACGAACATAAAGAAAACAGGAACGTTAAACAACTGCGGAAAATTCATATTTTCCTATAACCAATCAAATATACAAAATTTTATAATTTGATGCATGTGAATGGTGTAATTTCAGTCCATGTGACTACTCACATGTATAAATTTAAGCACCTGCATCAGTATTTGCAGGACTGAAGATTAGGTCAGGCTTGATTTAACAAGGAGGAAACAGAACAGGAGGAGTGCCCTGGGAGCCAGATGAGTGGTACAGGGTCGGTAAGTGGGCCCAATTCAATGCACCTGGGGTCGGGACCCGATCCAGCGTGTGCCAGATTAGGCCTTGATCCTATACATCATATTGCCCCTGACCTCATACATGCTGGAATGGGCCTGACACCCTGGCCCCGGCCCCAACCCCAACCCCAACCCCAACCCCAACCCCAGTCTCATGCATGCTGGGTTGGGCCCACAGCTCCAGCCTTGCAAATGCTGGATTGGACTAGCCACTCCAGCCCACTGTGAACCAGCTGGATCCTGCTCATAGAGCCATACCATTTGGCCCAGAAGACTTGGAAATTGGGTGGTGGGGGTTAATTAGTAGCATGATTTGCCATCATTCCCCGACCACCACATTTCTGGACCTTTGGGGAGCCCCATGGCCCAGATCTGGCAAGTGGGCCAGGGGTTGAGCACCTCTGTGCTAACACATGGCATGAGTTATTAAAGAGGGTATTTGGCTCTATATAGGTTTTCTTTTACTAAATGGATGCTTTAGCTGTATTTTACTCATTCCTTCTGCAACTCATTTTAATTTAGAAGAATAACATTTTCTGGAGGATATTAAATTTAGAACGGAATTGTAGGACAGCTGTGTTCAGGATAATTGGTAAATTTGAAGTCTGACAGCACAAGCTGACAGCAGTGAGAATATTTGCTTCTTTAACCCTTAAATCCCAAAGGACAAATGTTTCTGTCCTCAGAATTCTAAGTTAATACAGCTCACATCCCTTTTTCCAATTTTCTCTTACTATCACAGCCTAATCTTATTCTCTTCTTAATCTTCTTTTCTCTTGAAAGAAACACCTATTGCCTCACTGATTTACCTCTCCCAGAAGAAATCAATAAAGGCTAGAGGAGTCTCACCTCTGTATTACCCTACTACACTCACATGGTAGCTGGCCTCTTTAATGCAGAAGTGCTCTGGACTCCACACTGTTTTGTTTCCTCTTCTTCACAGATGGCTTTCAGAATTGTCTAGCCTTTCTTCTTCCACCATGGAATAGGGAGCCAGCAGGGACTCGTCATTACTTCTCAGAGGAAATTCTTTCTTTTCTGATGTCTGAATTTTCCAGCAAACACCACTGCTTACTTCATACTTGGAGATCTTACTGCCTCTGAACTATTTATTTAATTTATGTTTTAAAATTGCCTCTCTTTAATGTTTTTTTGTGAGATAATGGGCCTGATTTCCCATTGTCTTGTGTGGACATATTAAGCAGACCAGGAAGACTGAATTTAGGACACCACAATCCAAGGGAAGTTCATTTATCACTGGATTACAGTGTAATGAGACTAAATCAGAGCCCTAGGCCCAGATACTCCCAATCAGAGGATATGAGCAGTTCATTTGCTGCAGAGGAACAGACATCATATGCAGCTAGCCCAGGTCACTGCCCTGGCCCCAGCTGGTCCCAGTGGGGAAATCAGGGCAGGCAGTCCTGTAAGGCCACACGCAACAAGCTCTACCTGTTTCAGCCCTTAAAAGCTAGGCCTAGGCTGCAGTACTCTGTTTGAGCAATGACTTAGGTACTTGCTCCTAGCCTTCTTGGCTTTACTTCCTGGATTTCTGGCCATAACTCTTGGTTAATCCTGACTTGGCTCTAGCTTCTGGTTCTGAGTCCTCCTGGTTTAATCTGACTTAGACTCTGAACTTTGGCACCCCTGACTAAAGGTCTGGCTTTGGTTCCTGATTCCTCTTTGGACCCCTGATTCACCTTGATTTCAGCACCAGCTACTGGTTCCCCCTGACTCTGGCTTTGGACTTCTGGCTTCTGGGGACCTAAGCCTTGGCCTTCGCACACATATCAGATGCCTTACCTGACCACGCGTGACCTAGTTCCTAACATGTAGACACATGCTCTCTTTCATTCTTTCTTTCTCTCTGGCTCCATGATTTTTGGCTATATGATGTGCCATTTTCCTCATTGAGAACAGGCCAAAAGAGCTCCTGTGAAGGCTATTGACTATAGCCTAATGGCTAAAGCATTCCCTTGGGGAGCAGAAGATCTCAGTTTGATACAGGCCTCCTTATGCTTACAGCCTAGAACCCAGGCTTCACACTACCTGAAAGAATGCTCTAACTACTAGACAATTATGCAAAAGGTGGGAAGCAGGTGGTGTTTTTGGAATGAAAGTGGCTGTAGGATGCCGTGCTTTGTACCAAAATCAATTCTGCTTATGTGAATTAGGTATGCTCTGAGGGCACAGAATGGATTGGGCCCCTTCCAAGGATTGGGCAGACTTTAGGAACTACCCCAGAATTAATCTTTAAAAAAAATGAAGCTTAGACAGAAGTTGGACATCTAGATGCTTAAATTGAATTACTTCTAGGCATACTTCTAGCCTAAACGTAGGTGGTTAGGAAGCTTTACCACTCAAAATGGAGGTGCAGAATGAGTATTGGCACTGAGGCAGTTTCATAGTAGTGGAATAGGTCCATCTTTGAAATTTACAATGTGAACAGATGTAATTTTCAATCACTTAAAAACCCTGAACAAAACAGGGTTAAAGTTACAATAATTTTGGCTCACTTGTACCACCCCAGAATCCTACAGATTTAACAATTATATCGGAACAGATGATACTGAAAACTTCTATATCTGTATGCACCCTTATTCTGTTTAACTACCAGTTACTTGCCTACAGGACCCATTTGGATCTAGTGCTAAATACACTAATGGTTAACAGAAATCTGAAAGTATGGCTGCAGATACTCATTCTCAAATGGGATTGCTTACAATGTAGTTCTACAGGGATTGGTTCCAGGCCTGAAACTATTTCATATTTTTATTAATACTGTGGAAGTAATTATAAGAACAATTCTACAAGAATTTATGGATAGCACATACTGAAGGAGTGGTAAATAATAAAGGGGACAGGGAAGCTGCTAATGATCTGGATCTCTTGATAAGTTGGATACATTCCAATAAGTTTTTATGCTGTTAAAAACAAGGTGATATGTCCAGGAAAAAAGTGCAGGGGAATAGGATCTTGGAAAGAAGTGACAGTGAACAGGGCTTATAAATCATAGTAGACAAGCAGCTGATCATGAGTGCACAGTGCAATGCAGTGGTAAAGTATTAATGCTTTTTTTGTGTGTGGAGTAGGGTGTTGAAATATCTAAGTTATTTTTTTCCCTTTGCTTATGGTAAGACTAATACTGGAATACTGCCTCTCATTCTAGCATCTATGTTTTACAAAGTATGTTAAGAAACAGGAGATACTAGAGAGAAGCCTTAGAAATATATTTTTATTGATTGGGGAAAGAGGGTGAAAGTAGGGGTGCACCGATAGAGTTTTTTTGGGCTGATAGCAATGACCGATTTTTAAGGAGCCATATTGGCTGATACCAATCCATTTCTGATATGTGGCTGAGCAGCTTGGAGACCAGCGTCGGGCTGGTAAGTCTATTGTGGGGGAAGAGGTGGGGAGAGGGCAGGGGCATGGAGGGGTAGATCGAGGCCCCTATGGTGAGGGAGGGAGAGAGGCAGGGGCAGGCGCCGCTCAGCTGGGGCTGGGCAGGGTGTGGGATGGAGCCGTGAGTGGCTTCCCCAGGAGGCGGGGGAGGGGCAGCTCCTGCCCTGTGTGCACTCCTGGAGGGCATGGGGGCATGTGCCCCTGGATCTGCACATGGGGCGGGGTGGGCTGCTGCTGTGGGCTGGGGCCATGGGCTGCACTGGGTTCTTCCTGGTGGGGTCCCCACTTGCCACCTGCCATTAGCCACCTGCCCCACTGCTGACACTGCTGGCGGTGGCTGCAGGTAGTTGCTTTCCTTCCTCACTGCCGATGCAGCTGCTGGCAACTGCAGGCGGTCTCCGCTTGCCACCACCGACACCCCCTTCCCCTCTCAGGATGTGTGTAGGGCAGGAGATGCCCCTTTGCCTTGCACCCCGGGCGATCTGCTCACAGCTGTGTCCCACATCTCACCCTGTCCTGCCCTGGCTGAGCAGCACCTGCCCCTGCCCCACTCCCTCCCTCATGGTGGGGGTCTCAGTCTGCACCCCCATGTCCCTTCTCTCCCCCCACCCTTCCCCCACAACATACTTACCAGCCTTGTAACATACTTACCAGCTTACCAGTGCTTTGTAAGCCACTGGGCTGCGCTGCTGACCCTGTGCATGCTGCAACTGTGCACATGCACAGGGAATTATCAGCCACAGCAGACAAAACAAGCCAATTTCCAATACTGTCAATTTTCCCTATATCAGTACCGATCTGATACCCCCTTGTAACATACTTACCAGCTTACCAGTGCTTTGTAAGCCACTGGGCTGCGCTGCTGACCCTGTGCATGCTGCAACTGTGCACATGCACAGGGAATTATCAGCCACAGCAGACAAAACAAGCCAATTTCCAATACTGTCAATTTTCCCTATATCAGTACCGATCTGATATGGGACCGATGTATCGGTGCGCTTCTAGGTGAAAGTCTTTCAGTTACAGACTTAAAATCTGTTTAGCTTATCAAAAATTAGATCATAAAATAACAATTTCAGTCTGTAACTGTTACATGCCTAAGACTTTCACAGAGAGAAAGTATCAGGCTCTTTAATTTAACAGTGAATAGAATAACAAGAACCAATCTGATTTTTACTTCCAAGCCAGACAAATTCAAATCAGAAACAAAGCGCAAGTTTTTAATGGTAAGAACAATTAACCATTGGAATAATTTATCACAAGGACTAATGGATTCTCCATTTCCTGAAGACTTCAAATCAAGAATGAATGCTGTTTTGGAGGTTAAACTCAAATATCAATTATTGATCTTATTACAGGGTTAATTAGATGAAATTTCATAGCCTGTTATATATAGGAAGTCAAACTAGATGAGCTAATAGTCCCTCCCTGCTCTTAAAATTTATGATATAGTATGAATAAAATTGGTTCTCAATGCCCTATAAGCCTTAGTGCTGCCATGTGATTACACAGGTAGATTCTGAGATGCACAAAGCCTGATCTATTTATGACTTTAAAATCAATAGTTTAAATTGCACCCAGAAATGAATTAAAAGCCAGGAGAGAACATGAGTTGTAAGCCTAGGACACATTTCATAAGGATGCTCAGGAAAATTAATCCAAAGTTAAAAAAAAAAAAAAAAAAGTAAAATGCATTAAACTTCTGTGTAAATGCCCTCATTCACAATCAAAGCGGTGTTAATTCAGTTTATTTTAATTTATTTTCAAGGTGAATTATACTGAACGAAATTGAAACCACTTTAATCATGAATGAGAGTGAAGTTTAAATTATGTGCTTTAAATCACAATCTTTATTATGTCAAGATAATTTTTCTCAGTGTCTTTGTGTAGACCACCTCCTAGACAGGATTAGTGCAAACCAAATTATATCCTCCTTTTCACTTCTGCAGGTCTACTGAAACAACATGGGTTTGTACACATTTAAGTGAAGAGATTATTTGATCATATGAGAAGCTCTTCTAAATAATGTCTTCAAAATTCTCTATGAGCTTCTTCAAAACAGTATATTACAGTAATTCAGATTACTTTTGGGAAAGACATCCATTACTGTGGTGAAGTCTAAGTCCAAAAGAATAAATCATAGTCTCAAAATGTGATATTTCAGAGGATATTGTACTTTCAATAAATGTAAAAATGGTCAAAATAATTTTGCCTAAATTTGAGCCCAGTTGAATACCAGTATAAATAGAGGAATGGACCTGTACCTTTTGAAACCCATTCAGAGCTGGGCTACTGCTCAGAGCTTTGCACATATGTTCTGTCTCCTCCCAACCAAATATGAATTAGAAGACAAACTGCCACCCTGAACACATGCATACACATATTCATGGCTGTGTACTAGAACCATAGGAAAGAGGGATATAAACAGGTGGAGTTAGCAAGCTGCTTGGACCTATAGATACTGGGGCAAATCTAAATTTAATATTTAGTCCTGGTTTATCCATTTCCTTTGATTTGACTTTCATGGTTACTGTAATAATGACAAACTGAACTTAAACTCATCCTATGCTATTTCTACCAAATTGTTATTCCCATCTCTGTGAGACTAACACGTTCATTAATGCACCGTAGTTACTGGGCATTAAGTTTATAACCAAGTACTAAATCAATGCACAATATTGTGCTACTGTGCAGTAGTGCCAGTGCACAGCTTTTTAGTGACACTACTTGCACAGTCGCCTAATAATATTGCGCAGTAGCATATTAGCACAATTTTTGTCCTGCATGCTACTGCACAGTAGAATTAGGCTACTGTGCAGTTAGCATCTTGTGTGGATGCACCCCATTAAATCCAGGATGGATATAATGAACTAGACATTTTGAAAATAGTAGGAAGCAAAATGTTCCTGAAAGTTTCCAATTTAAGCTAACAGATCCCTAATCTTTAGTCAACTTTTAGGGCAGAAAAAAAATGAGGGAACTAAGAACCCCAGCAGAAGATAAATTAGAACTAACTGTTGACTACTAAACTCTCTCTCAAACAATGAACAAAGACAAGAAAGTAGAAACACTAAATCTATTAAAAGAGAAATTATGGGGAAAAAGATCATGGGCATTTACCCTCACTTCTCATCCTAGGAAACAAAATAGGAAATGAAATAGATGTAGATCTTTGTCCATTTTTTCCCTTTCTAAGAGGGGGAAGAGTAGAGAGTTGGGAAGAGTTGGACGGATGGTTGGAAAAAAAAGGACTCAAAGGTTGACAAGCCATTCCAACTATTTTTTCTGAAGTTTTGAGTTTAATATACCTGAAATTTAATTTAGTGATACGGCAAAATATTTTTATAATGTCTCTTGCAGACAGACTTCTAAAGTTTGAAATCCACATGATTATGCATCTGTTAAAAACTAAGTTTTTAATATGTCAAGCGCTCTGGTTTTTGTCACTGCAGTAAAGAATTGGCCTTTGGAATCTGTTTCGGTTGGGATGCAAAAATCTCAGATGAGTTTTCGGAAGCATATTTCTATAAGTCCAAAACAGAACATGGCAAACATCGGTGATAGAGTTCTTAGAAAGAAGATATTTGTTTCTGTAAAATTTTCTTAGTACACTGCAGAGTGAAAATCCTCTCCCAGGATTTTGGCAGTAACAACACTGACATTTTTACATCAGGAATTTTAAAACATTTTTCACTGGAGTTCCCCTTTCTTTGAAATATAAGTTCATTTAAAGAGAATTTCCCTTTATATAAAAAAGAAACATCAGGGACAGATCCTTGTTTTGTTACCTATTTCAAGACTTGAATTTAACTTCAGATAACTAGAAGAAAGAACGAGGGAAAAGAGAAAAATAAACAAATATGTGGGTAGGCTAGTATTGTTGCATTAACTTGTATTATTAGTTTGAACCACTGACAAAGTAACTGTACATGCAGATGTTCTTGCATTTCAATCTGTGACCATGAAGTTTATTTTAAACTGTGTAATCATAGATTGGGTCCTGCTTATGCAGATGTTTGCTAGTGTTGGAGCCATGCAGGATATGCAGTCTAAGTAAATCAGAGTGGGGGAAGGGTGGGATTGGTGGAGGGCTTTTGGTCCACAGTGGAGGGGTGTTAGTGGGTCCATAGCAGGAGTAAGAAAAGCACAGCCCTAGGCCTGGAGTGAGCAACTGGGCTTTTCCCAACCTCTGAATTTGTACAGATATTTGGTAGATTGGGCTAATCCATGCCTAGTCTAATTTAGATCACCTCCTTAGGTGAACTAAGATTGGGCTGGACATTTTTTGTCTGACTTAACCTCCCTGAACGTATGAACAGACGAGCACTTAAACTGACCTAACACTAGTTAGGTTGATCTAAGTATAATGTCTGTATGTATCCTGTATTCATTCAAATTCAATAGTATTTTATATATAATTTACATATGGCAAGATAATACCAAATGCTATAGTAAAATGTAATACAAGCCTCGTAGTGTAATTCTTGTATTTTCTTTTGGGGGCTTGTGAAAATATTTTTCAGCAATAGTGACATGTAGTGTGTACACATGGACTCCCTGAGAGCGCCAGTGCATTCCTGACCGGCTGCGCTCACCACTCAGGCGACGGGCAGGAGGGGCAGGCAGCCATGGCTGCTTCACAATCAGCTGTGGGGGGACCCCCTCCAGTCAGTAAGATTGGCTGCAGGGGACCCCCCTGGTTGCTCACTGGTCCCTGAGGGGCACGTGTCCCCCCTAAGGTGGCACCAGTCGCTCATGTTTTTCAGAGATGTTAAGAATGCAATTTCTGCTTGGCACAGCTCTGGCAAATAAGACTGACTTCCAGATATCAGTAATGCATCTTTTGGCACCAGAAAGAGACAAGTGAATAAGCTTACTGCATGCATATATTATTTATGATGGTGTCAAACTTAATTTGTAGACGTACCGTTTCATGACATCAACTATATTTGATCAAAATGATTCAACTTGAGGACAGGGTCACATCATACACCATTAAAGGAGAACTTCTTTTTTGTATGTTTGTTTTCTCTCTCCTTTGCTTTATGCTTTAAAATATAGTTCTTTGTTTACTTTTGGGTGGTAATTTTGCTTGTGAATTTTCACCCACCTGGTACTAGGAGTTAGTTCCATGTCAGGACAAAAATCTCCTACCTTTGAACATTGCTTGTTATGTGTAGTGTGAATTGCCTTTAATGACAGGTATTGAAAGTGTTTATATTGCCTTGAAAAAGGGCATATTAAGGAGAAAGGGGCCAAAAAGACTGGACCTGCTTGGTAGAAAGCTGTCTATATGCATTTTTTAGCTTTGTGTAGCAGACTATCAAGCTCTCCAGTAGCTGTGCTTATTTCAGTTGACACAAAGCTCTGAACTTCATGGACTTCTTCCACTAGATTCTAGAGATCATTTTAAGTTGTTGGACATAGAAGGCCAGTTGACAGCTCTATGACCTCCTTTCAGACAGAACTTAACTCATCATTAAGCAGTCCATTACATGCAAGTAGTGAGTTTGTCCCAATTGCTGAGTAAGATAATGTCTCTTAAGCCAAGGAACAATAAATAACATTTAAATGGCTAGGTAACAAGAAAAATAATTAGGAAGTGTCACTCCCTCAACTGAAATTGACAAGTGATTTTGGTTAAATTGTATTTAACTATTGGTTACCAGGGAAAGGTGTCACGACCCAGTGATTTTTGTTCCTCGGCACTATGGAATTTCCTGGCCACATGAGAGCTCCTTTGCACGGCAGAGTGTTCTGCTGCAATTGAGAACCCGCGTGTAGGAGAGAGTTCCCGCCAATTTGCAGTTTCCTTTGCAGGATGCATTTCTTCTTTGCAGCACAGAAATGCACGGTGCAAAGAGTTCCCGCTATTCGAATGCAAA
>NW_005842072.1:875732-894133 GCF_000455745.1 Alligator sinensis
ATTATTATTATTATTATTATATGAGGTGTATTTGTAGTGAAAATACAGTTGTAGATACTTTTACAAATGTACTTTAAGTTTAAAAGTATGTTATAACATGGAACAACGTTTGCAAGAGCAGGAACCTCTGTATGGAGCAGGTCCCTGAATGAATCGTGGTTGGTTGTGGAACACAGTAGCTAGTCTGGAGAAACATGTGAATGAGTGGGAATTATCACCTACAAAACTACAGGCCAAGAGGAGGAAAGAATTAATAAAGAGCTAGGAATTCCAGGAAACTTCACTGTTAAGGGTGTTAAGCCCCGGTTTGAACTAATCAAGGCTGGAAACAGACCCTCGGGGCTGAAATCCCTGCTGATCAACACTTCTAGAGCTCTATTCATCACTGCAGTGAATCAATGAAAATTCATCAATGAACTCCTGAGACTGCACGTACATGTGGCTGTGACCCCTGGGGCTGACAGCTTCCATCCAGCAGTACCCATGAGGGATGTCCCTCGAGGTCAATGACCCCTGGATTGGGTAAGCCTGAGAATTGGGGAGTCATCAAAGTCTGCCAGAGAGGGATAAAAGGCAGCAAAGAATATCCCACAATTTTGCCCTCTTTGATGTGACCAGCACCCTGCCTGTCCAGCCAGAAGGACCAGCTGGTGACCCCCTTCTGAAGGAACACTGCACTGTAAGAAGCCTCAACTAGCCATCGATGGTGGACTCCAGCACTTGGAGATAGGCATACCTTGACTCCGGTGCTTAGTATTCATAGCTAGCTACTGTGTGTGTGTGTTTGTGTGCGTGAATTTGTGTCTGTTTGGGGGCATCACCACCAAGGGCTATGATTTGACTTTTGCATCCGTACAATAAACGAGAATTTTATGATGATCCTGTGAGTTGGTGCTTTGTAGCCAACAGCCCCATAGGAAACTCATTGCCACAAATGACAGCAGTGTGTTCCAGGTAAAGGTGATCTACCCGTCTGAGGACAGTCATGTTGCCAATCTGGCAAGAAGTCCATATAGCTGCCACATTGGAATCCAAGATGGCTGCTCTGAATTTCCCTTGTGGTCAGTATTTCAGACCCCAGTAGGGAAAGAAAACTAATTCCAATGATGAAACCAACATCACAGAGACTGAGAGCAATCATTACATTTCCATTGTGGTAGAAGTATTGCATTGTGAAATAGATGGCATGTATGTACATTTTTGCTAATTATTAAATACCAAAACATTTTGAAAAATTGCTACATCAACTCTGTTCTGTCTCATATCACCTCAATACAAAAACCTGCAATGGAGATGGTTGACACCAGACTCTCCTGCATCGTCCATAAAAAAACATTGCTATGGTGCAGATAGCATCCCAGAGTGCAGTGAAGCACAGGCGGTACTGGGAATATAAACAACCTTCATTTATAAATCTGTATGGTTTCATATGTTCTCTTTGGGAGAAGAGATTGATGTCATATATCTTGACTTCAAAAAAGCCTTTGATCTGGTATCCCATGATCACCTCTTGACAAAAGTGGCCAGTCGTGGCTTTGGGTCCACCACGATCCATTGGCTGGGAAATTGGCTCTGTGGTTAGACCCAGAGGGTAGTAATTGATGGAAATCAGTCATAATGGTGCCCTGTGATGAGTGGGGTCCCCCAAAGCTCTGTCCTTGGACCCATATTGTTCAACATCTTCATTAATGATGTGGACATTGGAGTCTGAAGCGGACTGGCCAAGTTCACCCATGACACCAAACTTTGGGGCAAAGCATCCACACCAGAAGACAGGAGGGTGATCCAGGATGACCTATACAGGCTCAGCGAATGGACAGATGAGAACCTGAGGGTGTTTAACACTGAAGAATGCAAGGTTCTCCACCTTGGGAGGAAAAACCTGCAACATCCCTATAGGATCGGCAGTGCTATGCTGGCTAGTACTACGGAAGAAAGAGATTTGGGGGTAATCATTGACCACAAGATGAACATGAGCCTGCATTGTGATGCTGCGGCTAGTAAAGCGACCAAAATGCTGGGTTGCATCCACAGATGCTTCTCAAGCAAATCCGGGGACGTCATTCTCCCCTTTTACTCGGCCTTGGTGAGGCTGCAACTGGAGTACTGCATCCGGTTTTGGGCTCCACAATTCAAAACGGATGTGGAGAAGCTTGAGAGAGTCCAGAGAAGAGCCACACTCATGATCAGAGGTCAGGAAAACAGACCTTATGATGACAGGCTGAGAGCCATGGGGCTCTTTAGCTTGGAAAAACGCAGGCTCAGAGGTGATCTGCTGGCCACCTATAAGTTTATCAGGGTTGACCAACAGTATCTGGAGGAACATTTGCTCACCAGAGCACCCCAAGGGATGATGAGGTCAAACAGTTACATACTTCTGCAAGACCGTTTCAGGCTTGACATAAGGAAGAATTTCTTTACTGTCCGAGCCCACAAGGCCTGGAACAGCCTGCCATCGGAGGTGGTTCAAGCACCTACATTGAACACCTTCAAGAGTAATTTGGATGCTTATCCTGGGACACCTCTGCCTGTGTTTCTGAGGGTGGATTTTGTCCCCCTTCTGTACTTGATGGGCTTAGTTCTTAGTTCCTCTTTCAAAGAAAGAAATACAGAAACCTGGAGACTGTTGCAAGTGAGTTTTGGGACCTAGCCTCCTGGGAGAGCACTCTCTTCCCAGCTCCCTAGTGTCACAACCCAGTGATTTTTGTGCCTCGGCACTATGGAATTTCCTGGCCACATGAGAGCTCCTTTGCACGGCAGAGTGTTCTGCTGCAATTGAGAACCCGCGTGTAGGAGAGAGTTCCTGCCAATTTGCAGTTTCCTTTGCAGGATGCATTTCTTCTTTGCAGCACAGAAATGCACGGTGCAAAGAGTTCCCGCCATTCGAATGTAAATTTGTGTCCTGCCATTGGCCAGTGCTAAATTATTCACACATGGCGGCTAGTAATTGGCTTGCTGGCCGTTTAAAATTCCGTGCGACTTCCGCCCAAGTCGAAGAGCTTGGAGCACGCTGCAGAGTGCCTCTGAAGTTATCCGACTTGCGGCTGCCGATCGATAGACTGATCACCTATCGATCTTTCTTCCTGTCGCCGAGTGCAATCCCAGACGTACCCCTTTCCCCGCCGGCTTTGAATTGAGGATGGATTAACTGGCTTGGGCCCCGCCAGCTGGAACAACTCGCGTGGTTGTTCAGACGACCGGACCACCTGTGTCGTGATTGCAAGCGGCGTGAGTAAAGTTTTTTGCAACCAATAAGTTGTGTCTGCCTCTCCATTCACCAGCCCGCCCTAATGTACGACCAATTTCTAACACAACTCGAGTCGGCTCTGGCTGTCAGAGACAAAAGGGACAATTTATTTTCATTATTTAAAGAAACAATTTGGCAAGAAACACAGAATACTCTGAAATAAGTGTCATTCTAGTTGAGAACTGATTTTTAATAGTATTGTCATTTGTACTGAAGAGAGAGAAAGTAAAGTCCCTAAGTAGAGATCCCCACCCAGCCATTTTATGAATTGTTGGCTTGTAATTGGATTTATATAAATTTGTTTCACACTGTTTTTATATATTTGCATTTTTTAAAACTTTCTACTGAATTTACTAGTTGCAGCTGTCAACCTTTGGGGGAGAAAATATTTATTATCTCTATGGACTATTATCACAATTCAAGACTTTACTTAAAGCTATATTTACTACTTCAAATTTAATTCTAATCATCATGTTTCTTTTTTGCTCTATGAGTAGGATAATGCCACTTACAAATTTAAAAGTAGTTTTTAGCATGTTTCTGATGCCGAAACTTCCATGAGTCTTCTTTATCAGTGCTGTACTAAAATTTCTTTTGATGTAAAACAAATAAGCATCCCCAGCCCACCAAAATGAAAAACACTTACTGATTTAGAGATCCTTTTTAAATCCCAAAGTTTACATTTTGAATTTGATATTAAACTTCTGTCTTCTACATGACTACTTTGAACTTAACTTCCCTTTCTTGGGAATCCATTGCTGCATCAATCTATGAACTGTTGCTTTTCTTTTGTTTCGTTTTCCTCAAATGTCATACATTAGCAAGATGTTTGTGGTTTTTTACCCAGTGTGGTTTTCCTGTTAGTACTTTCCACAGCCATACCTGTGGAAATGGCACAGGCATTGCACCCTGGCCTTCTGTTTCCACGCTCAAAGGTAAATTACTTTCTTTGGGCGTGTCTACATGTTAATGTGCCATAATGACAGTGCATTAATTAAGTTTAGTATGTGTACTAACAGGTACTAACGTAATGCGCTATAATCTGCATTACTATGCATTAGTGCAGATGAACGGCTTTTTTGTGACACTACTGTGCATTAGATTAAATCTGCTGCACATTAGTACATTAGCATAGACTTTGCCTGCCATGCTAATGCCCACTAGAATTAGTCTTATGCGCATCAAGTGTCTTGTGTCTCTCTGAGGGCTGCTTTTATGAGGATTTTTTTTGTGCCTACTCTTTGTTCATTCAAACTATTCTTTATTATGAAGAAGATATTTGGGGGTAACATTTTCATGTAGACTGAGAATTCCCTTACTCTAGCAGTTGTATATCCCTCTCTGCTTCAGGGATCCAGATAACATAAAAAGATTTCTTCTTATTTTCATCTCCTTTCACCTGTTCCCTGCTTTAATCTCTCTGCTTTATCTAAGAGTTCCTTCCAGGGCTCACCTGGATCTTTTTTGCTTTGGGAAAATCCTTATCCTTGTCTCGTAAGTATGAATTATTCACTCATATAGATCTGAGGATGAGCCTTATTACCCTATTGCCATTAAGATGTCATCTTCATCCAGATGCCTTGAATCACTTCACAGTCTTCAGTTGGCTACCTCCAAATCCAAACTATGTGGACATGCTTGAACATAAAGTTTCATAGTTTCAGTTTTAGGGTCGGAAGGGACCTAATAGATCTTCTAGCCCGACCCCCCGCCAGGGCGGGAGAACAACAAAAGAACCCTAAACAAAAAACGGGACTCAAATGAGTCCAGCCAGGTAGGTATCCAGCCTCTTCTTAAAGATCCCCAGGGTAGGGGCCAGCATCACCTCCCTTGGAAGTTGGTTCCAGCTCCTAGCCGCCCTAACTGTGAAGTAGTTTTTTCGGATGTCCAATCTGTACCTCCTCTCCATCAACTTGTGCCCATTACTCATTGTTATGCCAGCGGGGGCTAGGGGAAGCAGCGTCTCCCCCAAACCCTTCTGGTTCCCCCTAGTGAGTTTATAGACGGTCACCAGGTCCCCCCTCAGCCTTCTCTTGTGGAGGCTGAATAGGTCCAGGTCCCGCAGTCTCTCACTGTAGGGTCTGCCCTGCTGTCCCCGGATCATGCGGGTGGCCCTCCTCTGGACCCTCTCCATGTTGTCCACATCCCTCCTGAAATGGGGCGCACAGAACTGGACACAATACTCCAGCTGCGGCCTGACCAGCGTCGCATAGAGGGGGAGGATCACCTCCCTGGCTCTACTCAAGATGCACCTGTGGATGCACGACAAGGTCCGGTTAGCCCTGCCAACCATGACCTCGCATTGTCGGCCCATGTTCATCTTGGAGTCAATAATGACACCAAGATCCCTTTCCGCCTCCGTGCTCTCAAGTAGGGAGTTCCCCATCGTATAAGTGTGCTGCTGGTTCCTACTACCCAAGTGCAGCACCCTGCACTTGTCCGTATTGAAACACATCCTGTTCCTGTTTGCCCACCCCTGTAACCTATCCAGATCCTTCTGCAATCTCTCTCTCCCTGCTAGCGTGCTCACCTCCCCCCAAATTTTGGTGTCATCAGCGAATTTAAACAGGTTGCTTTCCACCCCAACATCAAGATCGCTGATGAAGAAATTGAACAGCGCAGGCCCCAGGACCGAGCCCTGGGGGACTCCACTACCCACCTCCCCCCAAGTCGAGTATGATCCATCCACCACCACCCTCTGAGTGCGACCCTTCAGCCAATCTGCAATCCATCTGACTGTGTAGGCATCTATGCCACAGTCGCCTAGTTTATTAATTAGGATGGGGTGAGAGACGGTGTCAAAGGCCTTGCTGAAGTCCAGAAAGACTACATCCACCGCGACACCTGCGTCCATGGCCTTTGTGACCTGATCATAAAAGGCAATCAGGTTGGTCTGACATGATCTCCCCCTAATAAATCCATGCTGATTGCCCCTGAGCATCATCTCGGATGCCGGCCCATCACAAATGTGCTCCTTGATGATCTTCTCAAAGAGTTTCCCCAGGATTGAGGTAAGACTGACGGGCCTATAATTGCCCGGGTCCTCCCTTTTCCCTTTTTTGAAGATGGGGACCACATTAGCTACCTTCCAATCGTCTGGCACCTGGCCCAAGCACCACGATCGCTCGTAGAGCCGTGCCAGGGGCCCTGCAATAACCCCAGCTAGCTCCCTCAGCACCCTGGGGTGGAGAGCATCCGGACCCGCTGACTTGAACGCGTCCAGCCCCTCCAGAAGCTCTCTAACCCGGTCCTCCCCAACCTGAGGTCTGAAGGCGATCCCCTCGCGTCCGGCTTCTATCACAGCAGGGAAGTCCCGGTCCCTGCACAAGAAAACGGAGGTGAAGAATTGGTTAAAGAGGTCCGCTTTATCCTCTGACGCAACCACCAGATTGCCCCGCATATCCTGCAGGGGCCCCACATTACCCGGCGCCTTCTTCATCCTCCCAATATATTTGAAAAAGGACTTTTTGTTATCCTTAATCCTGGACGCTAATCCGAGCTCTATATCCGCCTTGGCCTTCCTAACAGCCCGCCTGCAGGCCCGAGCAGAGGAGGTATACTCCTCTTTGGAGATTACACCCCCCTTCCACCGGGCGTACGCCACCCTTTTGGCAAGCAGGCATTCCCGGACACCCTTGGTGAGCCAGGGGGGCTTTTGGACACTCCTGCCCGCCTTGCTTCTTGTCGGGATGGACACCCCTTGGGCCCCGAGTATCGTTTCCTTAAGGAACGACCACTCCTCTTGGACGCTGAGTTCCTCTGCCCTCAAGGACCCCAGTTCCTCTCCCACTAATCTCCTCATCTCACTGAAGTTGGCCCTCCTGAAGTCTAGGGCCACCACCTTGCTGCGGGCCCTTGACACTCTACGCTGGATGGTGAATTCCAGCACGCGATGATCACTATTGCCCAGGTGGTCAAGAACCTGGAGGCCTCTTACCAGGTCGTCGCCTGCGGCCAGGACCAGGTCCAGCAGAGCATCTCCTCTGGTGGGACTGTGCACCTCCTGAATCAAGTGGAGGTCCTGCAACTCGGCCAAGAACCTCCTGGAGCGGTCCGTCCCGGCTGACTGCTCCTCCCAGCAGATGTCCGGGTAATTAAAATCGCCCATGACAACTACATCCCTTGCTTTTAGTGTCTCCGCAAGCTGGCCTGAAAATTCCCTGTCCAGCTCCTCCTCCTGATTGGGGGGTCTGTAATAGACCCCCACCGTCAAATCCCTCTCGCCTTGCCCCCCCTGGATCTTGACCCAGAGCACTTCAGCTCGCCCTTCCCCTGACCCCATACTGCTGGCAGAGGATGTGTAGTGCTCCTTGACATAAAGTGCCACCCCCCCCCTTTTCTGCCTTCTCTATCCCGCCTGTACAGCCTATAGCCCCTAATGTTAACTGCCCAGTCATGGGACGAGTCCCACCACGTCTCTGTTAACCCTACGACATCTGGATTTGAACTAGCTATTCTGAGGGCGAGTTCCTCCTGTTTGTTCCCCATGCTACGAGCATTGGTGTACAGGCATTTAAGGCCTTGCAAGACTGTGTGCCCCCCCCCCGATTAGGCAGACCATCAGGACCCCCATTACTTACCTTTGCACCCCTTGCCCTGATGGCGTCTCCTCGTCTTCCTGCAGTTTCTCTGAAGATAGGTTCTCCTTTGCTTGTCACCACACATAAAGCACCAAAGATGGGGCTCTCTATGTTCAAACACTCCTGTCAGGGTTATAAACTGTGTGGCTGCAAAAGAATAAACCTATCTTCTGAAGATTCCATTAGTGTTTGCAGTAATCCTCAGCATATGAAGGAAAACCAAGTACTGAAAATGAAGTGATTCGGGTTTCTTTACTTTTAAATGACATGGAACCATTGCCTGAACCGAACCATTGTACTCTGCTGGATCGCAGGACCGGGAACTCTATCATCTTTGCCTAGGTTACCCTCAGAATAGCATGCAGAAAAAACATCTCTCTTTTACCCATTCTGCAATCTGCATACAAGATAATGCAACAAAAGACTGTATTATTTTCCTGTGGCTTCATTCAATAGTTGCTAATGAGTTGCTAGGGAACTGAGTCAAAGTATCCATCACATG
This sequence comes from Alligator sinensis, assembly GCF_000455745.1. Lineage (NCBI taxonomy): Eukaryota > Metazoa > Chordata > Crocodylia > Alligatoridae > Alligator > Alligator sinensis. Next base: position 884,062 of record NW_005842072.1, read on the forward strand.
TTCCCTCCCTCCACAACATCCACCTTTTTTTAAAGTTTCTCTAACAATGACCTCTCACATATCTGCAATTACTAATAATAAAAAGAAATGTCACATATTTTTTTTTAAATGTTCTGTATGTCCAGTCTCCTATATTACCCAGCATACCTAACTATTTTGTGTATAATTTCTCTTTTTCTGGTATATTCCTAATGACTGGCTGCCAGGGTCTTTTTCAGAAAGGAATATTTGGCCCAGACATTTGTGAGCTGTACTACCAGTTCTGCTTCATAGAAGAGTGTAGATATGAGATAATAGATTCATAGATGTTAGGGCCAGAAGGGACCTCAATAGATTATCGAGTCCGACCCCCTGCATAGGCAGGAAAGAGGGCTGGGTCTAGATGAACCCAGCTAGATGGTTATCTAACCTCCTCTTGAAGACCCCCAGGGTAGGGGAGAGCACCACCTCCCTTGGGAGCCCGTTCCAGACCTTGGCCACTCTAACTGTGAAGAAGTTCTTCCTAATGTCCAGTCTAAATCTGCTCTCTGCTAGCTTGTGGCCATTATTTCTTGTAACCCCCGGGGGCGCCTTGGTGAATAAATACTCACCAATTCCCTTCTGTGCCCCCGTGATGAACTTATAGGCAGAGTACTGACAGGTTATTCAATTAATAGGTTAGACCTAATCTAAAATGTTGTATGATCAAATGCAACACGTATCTTCTAACAGGTTGCTGTGGGTCAGTGAGACTACACTCTAACAGAGCACTTAAAGTAGTTAGGACTCGATGGTTATTATATTTTCCAGTAAACATGTCCTTGCAGATCTATTTAGAGATATAAAGTAATTATAAGTTCACCCACAGTAGTTTACAAGTTTTTATTTGTTTGTTTTTTTGTAGACTCCCAAAGAATGGTGTTCATTTTAGCTACATTTTTAATAAGTGTTTTTTTTCTTTTGAAGCCATTTGTAGACTTTGTTTTTGTCTTGGATATAATCTCAACATCAGCTAGATCTCTCTCTTGTAGTACAGGCTGCTGTGTAATTTGAACATCCGACTCTTGGCTTTTGTGCCTAGTTTTGATAAGTCTTTTAATAGAAAAGAAACAATAATCCTTAATGGATTTGACTGGGGTACTAGAACATAAATTGATTGCAAAGCAGATTTAGTGAATATTTCCTGCAATAATTACAATACTTTGCCTTTCAAGTTGTGTATTATGAATTATTTGGTTTAATAAAAAGCATTATATTATCTATATTTATCTTTTTCTGGGTGATTACAGTTATTACAGGCATATTCTACATAACATTTTACTGGTGATTGTACAGACCTGATGGGCAAATCTTTCAGTAATTATACTGTATTTTTCGAGATATTCATGAAATGTTAAGAATTTGACTTATCTGTAAGATATCCAATATGTTGGAAAATGATGGTAACTCACCTACAGTTTTAAAACCTTTAATGTCTCCAGTTACTCCAGCTTTTTTTCAAAAGCAGTTTTTTGGGGTACAACGATTCAGATCAGGATCATTGGTATAGTAAGGTAAAAAAGGCTGTGGATGCCTCTGCCCCCCTGTGTACAAAGCAGAATTGAGTCAGCTATGTACTCTGTAGCACACTTTGCCTAAGCATTATTCCAGGTCTGGGGTATATTTTAGAGAAGAGATTAACTGATCCCTGAGTATCAGTTCCATGGTTGATACTCAGGGAAAGTTGTGGGGCTTTTTTGTGTTTTTGTCTTCAGACATTTTGTTTAGATGGAGCAGAGTGTGTCAGTTCTGCCTCAGAATTTGCCCTAATTGATTCCATTTCATGCCTGGTTAAGTGATCCCTCCTATATCTTACTGATACAGATTTTCTGCACTCTGAAGATCAAATTAAACTTGCCAAATTATAATAGTTTGATATATTAAGAAATGAAAATGGTAAAGATTCCATTTTAGGTTATATACTATGTCTGATATACCTGATATTTCTAACATGATATTTAAGCCTCATAGAAAATATGGTCAATAACTTGGTTTTGTTCAATTCTAAATATTTTTAGTAGCTGAATTCACAGTAATCAGTTTTCTCATTTAATATGACAGTTCAGTTAAAAGAAAAGAGCAATGAATTATTGAACCTAAGGGTGTTTGAATAGGTACTGTGTCTTATACAAGAGCTGTAACTATATCTTGTGTCTAATTCCAGACCTATTTTTTTGGTAGTGGTAGTATGATGCTCATGGAAGGGAATAAGCATTACTACTTATTGCTACCATATATGAAATGAGCATTTATTGTGGTCTTCCCTGTACAGCTCCTACAGTGGAGCACCTTTAATGTGAAACACCTTCTGTTAATTCAGAGAAGAGAATACAAATTGTGTGGCAGTGTGTGTTGTATTTTTGCCTTATGGATTAATGTTATTCTGAGATCATTCCAACCAGTAGCCATTGAGTTACTTGCAAATCTGGAAAAGTGTTCCTGTGTAGACTATCATTAAATTTGGCTCTTAGCATACTATCCTTTGAGATATGGAGCCTCAACACTTGGTAAATTGTTTTGGGGAAGAGTAGAAATGGGGGGCTCTGGTCCTTCCCTCCGCAGTGGTGGCACCCCCCGCCCCGGGGATGCCTGGGTGGGCTGCTAGTGGCCCAGATGCTGCCCCAGCTCAGAAGCATCACCCTCTGAATCCAACCCTTTCCCAAGCCTGCCTCAGGAGCAGCACCCTGTGCACTATCCCCGCCACCTTGCCGTGGCCTGGGAACACCTGGGAATGGGCTGGCCCTGGGGCAGTGCGGGGAAGCAGCAGGAGGGCAGCTGGGTGTGCTGACAGTTGGAGAAGGCAGTGGAGATGGTGCACGATGTGCTGTAAACCTGGGCGAGCTCAGAAAAGCAATGGATCAGGTGCCTCCAAGCTGTGGCAGTCCCTGGCCCACTAGCAGCCTGCCTGGGTGACCATGGGGGGTGCCACCACCAATGTTCCCATGTGTGCGCAGCCACACACAACTAAAAGTGTGGCCGTGCATAGCCTCTTCAAGGCCACACACCAGGAGAGGCTGGGGTGGGAGCCTGGCACAGCTCCGCTGGCTCCGGGGAAGTGTTCCACTCCCTTGCATCAGGGGCGGGGAGTGGAGCACTTCCCGGAGCCAGCAGAGCCCGTGCCAGCCCCCTAGCCCAGCCTCCATCCCTGACTTGCCTCACCTTGGGGAGGAGCCTCTGCCTGCCCCAGTGAGGCTCTGCGACACTGCTCTGCTCCCCTGCATTACTTCAGGGAGTGAGGAGGCATGTGGCATCAGGGCCAGGGAGTGGAGCAGTGTTCTGGAGCTGGCAGAGCCTCACTCAAAGTGTCCCATGCCAGACCAAGGCGGCGCGCTCACAGACCGAGGCAGCACGCTCACAGACCACTGCTCCTTAGAGGAAACATTGGCCACCACTGAGGAGGGAAGGACCGGAGTCTCCCGCAGCTCAGAGGCTGCTTGGCCCTCCAGCAGCTCACCCTTCAGCCATGGGAGAGGCAGGCACGCTTTGCGGTAAAAAAAAAAGAAAAAGATCAGGCCCCTCATTGTAACAGTGATGGAAGCCCCTACATTGAAATGGTGGGTTTTTAATTGTGATAATTAAAAACCCACCATTTCAATTTAGGGGACTAACCCACCATCACATGTACAAGCACCCTGTAAGTATAGTAATACAATGGAACAAGATACCAACAGGAGTTCTACAATCTCTTTTATTGGAGGTTTTTTTAGAAAGAAGTTGGAAAGGCATTCATCTGGTTTAGGATTAATGTACCCTGCATTTGTACAGTGGGCTGAACTTCATGATCCTTGAAGTCTTTTCTAACCCTGTGATACTGTGATTCAAATATAAATATTTCTGAGTGCATGAGTAGCCATAATGAACATCTGATGACGTTGAATAGTACAGTAGTCCTAGAAAATCATGTTTTAGGAAAGTCCACCATAATTTCACTCAATGAACATTCAATTTCAGCAGTATCAGGAAGAAATAAAAGTATAAGTCCTGTTTTTTCTAACAAAAATATGGCATCAAGCCTGAACCACCAGGAGGAAAAAAGAAAATAGGCTTATTGCAGGTAGTTTGTGATATGAAAAATGTCAGGAGGTTTATGACTTATTGTGGATTTTAGATATATCAAACAGTTTTCACTAAAGAAAAATTCAGACTGGTCTCTGTGGAAACAAGGTTTTTCATTGTTGTTTGAAAAAAGAAATACTGATCATGTGTTTTAGAGCTAATGAATACACACTTTCACATAAGGATTCATCCCCCCTGACAAGGTACATAAACATTTTCACATCCTTTCTCAAGACCTTTCTCCTGCTATGCTAGAAGAAATTGGTCACTATTTAAACATCCAGGATGAAAAGCTATTAACTTAGGTGAGCGGGAGAAAACCAATATTTATTGGTCTAATTACCATCTAACACACGTGTTTTATGATTATAATCAAATATATTTGATAGATTTTCTTCTCCACTCAATTTCTTACTCAAAATTTCATCGTCTTATACTATATTCAGGATAAAGACTGTATTCGGTTTTTTGTTAAGACAGCATATAGTAAAGTGGACCCCTCAATCTGACTGATATTTCTGGATGGTCTTGTAATAATAACAGTAATAATAGTAGTAGTAGAAACATGTATCTCAAATTTCTGAAAAGTGAATACTACTACCAGGTCAAGATATTGCCTGTTCATCTGGCTTTGATACTTCGTAGTTTCACAAAATGATTAATGGTTGTAGTGATAATTTTACACACAACAGGAATTAACATTTTCCCCCATCTGAATTACTGGATGCTAAAGGACAGAACTCTGGAATGAATCCAAGAATCTGACTCATCCCCTGACAAGCTGGAGTTACTAAGTTTTGTAATGACTTAAGCAAAGTCCCAACTTGTCCCTTTAAAAAGCTGGAATATATAGGAACCCTGCTGTCATGGCTCTGATGAAATCCCACCCCTTTTTAATCATTCACTACTGGAGCAGGAGGTAATGTCAGCAAATATTAGCTGGAAACATATTGAACTATGAATATTGGGTTTTATAGTCACAATGTTATTTATGGTGCCTGACCATAAATAATGGTTAGGCACAATATTATTTATAGTGATACTTTTTTCAAGTGAAGTATCCACAAAGACTCTGAAGTCTCACTGTTTATTCCTGAAACGTTTTGCCCAGACTACTGTTAATTAGTTTTAATGCTATCTCAAGTTCTAATTAGAAACTCCAATTTGCCTACCACTTTGGGGGGGATTTTTTGTTTGTTTGTTTGGCTTTTGGGGTTGTTTTTCTTTGTCTCGCCGTGTTTCCTTACTTCCCAAATTGGACATTTATGAATGTAAAAATACTTTATTGATATTTAGAAACACAGCTGTTTTTGGGTGGAGGGGTGATACCTTTATTGGATCAACTGTATGGTTGGAATAAAGTTAGACAAGCTTTCAAATGCAAGACATTGTTTATCAGGCCTGATACTTAATGGTACTCATTGATACTTAAGCATTCTAATTTGTATATTTCTAAAATAGTGCTCATAATCAAACACAGGTCGTATTTTTCTAATTTACAAAATTCAGCTTTAGACAGTAAAACAGCTTCTACAGTAGATTCATAGATTAGCATATGTTGTTATGGATTCCAGAGGTGAAGCAAACAAAATTCTGATTGTTCAGTCCTATTCTGTAGCTCTTTATATGTTACTTTGGCATTTCTCATTTCAGTAAGAATGACAACCTTGATTGATTATAAGATATGTCCATTAAATTAGCAACAATTTTACATAAAATTCTGTCAGTTTCAATGGGTTTGCACATCTGTAAAAGTATGATATCAGATGTTGTTTCTTTTTTAAATTGATACATAAGGGCTAATTCATAACAGTTATTTATTTTAATTTAATTGTAATTACTTTTCATTTTCTAATGGGATATCAATCTTTTTTCTTAACATCTGAGAAGTTAAAACCTCATTAAGAAAGAAGATGCACAGCAGGAAGTTTCCTAAATGTTTCAAGTCATTTAAATTCAACCTACTTTGGTATGTTGATGGGTTTTTTGGTATGCAGTTCTTTAAGACAGCAGAAAATGTTAAATATAGCTATGTTCTTTTATAACAAAAATATTTTTAGTGAATAACTGTAACTAGAATTTTAATTTTTACAATGCAAGCCATTCATACAATTTAATACTCTACTATATTTAATTATAGCAAAGATTCTAGCCCTGATTTGCACTCACTCGCATCGATTTTATACCAGTATACTCTCTTGACTTGGTGTCGTTTCATGGATAATTAGGACCATTGCATTTAGGCATCATTGCCAGTGTGCTCTGCAAAGTGTATTTTGGTATATTTCAGGAAGATCAGTGCACATGTTTAAAGGTCAGTCTTTTGAATACTTTATTTTATTCTTCAAAACTTCAAATCCTAAAATGCATATGATATCAACCAGTTTTTGCCATTTATTTTGATTTTATTCCGGTCTCTTCAAGCTTTTAAGTTACGTTGATAGGTAGGGCTTCTTTTTTCTATTGTTCTATGCAATGTTTCTCTGAGCTGCCGCCTTCTCTTTCTTGTTGGTATCCATGTTATTACTTGATGTGGAAGTTGTATTGGTGGCATTTTTAAGGTACATCCTAAATTCAGTCTCATGTTGACGCCAGTTTGTATTATATATAAGTGGGTACAAAAGTGCTGCTTAACAGTGTGTTTATGCAGTACCTGTGTTAAAACTTGCAGTAGTTTCAAAGAAGGTAAACTGCATCAATTCTGGATGAATTGTCTATGGGTACCTGTAGTAATTTGCCTATATGTAACTTACTACAGGTATGTTTATTTCAAGGTCAGTGTTTTTAAATTTGCCCCTCACTTCCACGTGATGAGCGCAGTATCTGACAGTAGTGGTGGGGAGGGACTACAGGGGGAAGAAGCTGGGGAGGCAGAGAGTAAGGGGGCTCACTGACTCCTGAGATTTATTTTACTTGCTGTAGCAGTGGGAGGGGAACAAATTAAAAGCAAATCTCCAATTACTAGATTCTATACCTGGGAATTCATAACAAATGTATACACTTTCTATACATAGAATCTAATTATGGAGGGATTCTTACATTCAAGTAAATATGATCAATGGCTTTATCTGTCTACTGAATAGGACTGTAGCAGTAGCATAATAATTTTGCTGATCTTTACAACATTTTCCCATCATACTATTGCGTTTGATGTCAAAATTCGATATTTCCATTCAAAAAATCTATCTAGAAAGTAAGAAGTGTAGTGATGGTAACATTTGGCTTAATGGGAAGTAACAGGGTTCAAAAGCAGCCAACAACTTTCATAAATTTGAGAAAGATTGGAAAAGTATAATGATCTGCACTGGCACAAAAACACGCATTTCTAAAATTTTCATCATGTCTGTCCTCCTTTATGGAACAGTCATGGAAATCTGCATCACTGATTAATAAATGAGATCCACATATTCAAAAATAAACACCTGCAGAAGATTGTCAGAGTCAACAAAACCAGTTTTTGTAACAGAATGAACTAATCTAAGGCATCTAATACCGCAATAAGACCATGATGAATGAATTTAGGATGTACCTTAAGAATGCCACCAATAAGGGACAGTAGTGTTGCAACACCAATAAGGGAAAGCGATGTGGAAGTTAAATATTAAATTATTACAAGATGAGTAGACCTGTCAAGAATATATGGAACTGTATAAAGGATGGAGGACTATGAAGAGATACTACAAAAGCAACTGGGAGTGGTGGACTATGATAAAGAGAAGAACAAGAACATTTTTCAGAAATATTGGTTGAAGAGAAGTGAAGAAGAGGATGGAAGAGCTAGAATAACTGCAAGCAAAAAAGCAGGAATTATTAAAGGAATATGAGTGAAAAAGAACTAGAAGACATAAAGCAATGGACTGAAGAATGGTCCCAAAGGAAAACAGATGAGAAAATCTTTCTGACTATAGCACCTTGGGTGGGGAAGGGGGAAGAACGCTGTCAGTGTTTTCTAGCAAAATTGAGGAAAAGATGGAAGGAACTAAAAGTAGTGAGAACTGAAGAAGGAATCTGAATAGAAGAGCACAATGATGTTGGATGTGCCAGCAGAGTTTTATAAAAAGTTGCACAAAAGAAGAAGAGTGGATGAAAGAAAAATGAAGATGTTCCTTGAGGGAATAAAGGAAGGAACAGAAGATGGAAAGAAACAAAACTGGAGGATAAGTCAAATATGAGAGAGGTGGAGAACTGCTTAAAAGCTTGTGAGAGAGGGAAGGTGCAGGGAAGAGATGGACTTCCAGTGGACTTCTATGAAAAATTTTGGCAATGGCTGGGGATAGGGAAATAGTGGATTGGGGAGATAGCAGAGGATTTTGTTTGGTAGAAGGTTTGGTAACTTTGATATTTAAGAAGGGAAAGGAAGATGTGTTAGGCAACTGAAGGCCAATAACGCTTTTGAACATAGACAACAAATTGATGGCAAAAGTATTGCCAAAAGAATTATGTCTGTTTAGCAGATGTAATACAAGAAGTACAAACATCTGCTATTCCTGAGAGGAGGATATATCAGACTCTATGGTTAATGAGAGATATCATATGGGATGTGCAAGAGGGGAAAAGAAATATAGTAATAATGAATTTAGTCCTGGAAAAAGTTTATGATAAGTTTGAACATGATTTCACATTTGAACTATTGTAGAAGATGGGGTTTCCGGTGAAGATGATCAGATGGGTCAAAGTGCTATATAGTAAAGCATAGGCAGACAAGGTTCCTTGGGTGAATTTGATATCTTTTATTAGACCAGCCCAAATAGTTGGGGAATAGTTATTAAGTATAGTAAAGCAGGAAGTCAAGTACTGGTAAATAGTTCATTGGGCAAAGCATTCCTGTGAGAGAGGACAGTGAAGTTCCCGAGTTATTGCTAGTGAAAATACTCACCAGAGGTGGGGAGATGGCTCTGGTGGATGTGCTTCCAGAGTTTCTCCTCCCTCCAGATTGGTGGAGGGATCCTGAAGAACTGTATTTCTGGTCCTGGACAGGGACTGTCAGGGGAAAACCAAATTCAGTGTGGAGGAGAGAAGCTGGAGGTCTTTTCTGCCATCAGTGTCTCACGGACAGCAGCAGAGGAGTGAGCAGACCCACCAACCAGGGCGGTCAAAGGATCTTCACTTCATTTCCCATGTCTCTGGTGGTCTTGGCTTGGACTGAGATAGCTGGACAGTGAAGGCAGCAGCTTGGAGGTAGCAGAATGAGAAAAATGAAAGAATCCACCATTACACTGGATTGTGAGCCTTAAAACGGGCCTAGCCCCTTTTGTGTAAAGTTTCTTCAGTTTCCATTTGTCATATTTTTCTGTTGTTGGACAGCTTGGACTCTCATCTGATGTACCTGGGAGGCGGCAGGAGAAAAAGGTCCTCTCCTGAGGAGGTCACACCAGCCTTGACTCAGGGCAAGGGAAGAATAACCACCCTATAAGATTGATTTGTTTATTAATATAGGGATCGTCAAGGGACTGGCATCAATTGATTGAAGTATAAATAGGAGGAAATTGATATTCCTGCATCCCATTAAAAGGGGCTGAGTTAATTGAAGTTGATTTTTGTTAATGGTTCTTGTCCAACCAGCAAAATGAGTGGGTAGGTGTTGGGGGGAGGGGGGGAGGGAGAAGGGGGAGGGCTGTTTAAGTTGATTTGCCCCATGAACGTTTAAGGGAATTGATTGAAAATGATTGCTCCATGAACTGGATATGAATACGACTGGGTGGTACATATTGAGGGTTATAGGCTGTACAGAAAGGACAGGGTCGGGAAGAAAGGGGGAGGGGTTGCGCTCTATGTCAATGAGCAATATATATCGACCCTCATCAAGACGGAATCAAAGGATGAGGAAGTAGAAGGATTGTGGGTTAGGTTACATGGGGGGCAAGGAGAAAGGGATTTGGTGGTAGGGGTCTGCTACAGACTCCCACACCAAGGGGAAGAAATAGATTCGGGGCTCCTGAGGCAGCTCTCAGAGACCATAAAAGCTAAAGAGGCGGTAGTTATGGGGGACCTAAACTAC
>NW_005842072.1:896420-900047 GCF_000455745.1 Alligator sinensis
TTTCCTGCCTATGCAGGGCGTTGGACTCGATGATCTATTGAGGTCCCTTCCGCCCATAACATCTATGAATTAATTTAAGTTATTTGCTGATGAACCCTTCATGGAATTTTTCAGGTGGGGTGGATCCTGGGCTTCTCAGGACTTGGTTCAAGTTGAAGGATTTACAGTGCCTGAATAAACTGATTTTTGGTTATGCAGACATATTCTTCAACAAACTAGTGAGGAATTGGCAGAGTTACAGTTGTTCCTGCAAGAGTAAGATTGTGACATGTACCATCTTAGGAGTTGGACAGAATGTTTGAACAATGGTTTATCACTGAGTTTTGAAGTCCTTGGAATGAGTCCCCTAGTAGTGGTACCAAAGCCTGACAGGACTCTATGTTTATGCATTGATTTCTGGTGATTGAATGCTGTCCCCCAGTTCAACACTTTTCCCATGCCCCAAGTGAGTGAGTTACTGGACCATATCAGGCAAGTGAAATTCATTTCAACACTTGGAAGATCAGGCCAAAACAGCCTTTGGGATCCCTTGGGGGCTTTATGAATTTAAGCGGTTGCTGTTTGGACTCAATGGGCTGGCAGCCACTTTCCAGCAGTTCATTGATTGGGTGTTAACCCCTCACCAGGAATATGCCTTGGTGTATATTGATGATATAGTAATATACAGTAAGGGGCGGTGGGCTCAGCATTTGAAAGCTATAAGGGCCATCTTGCAAGAATTAAGATAAACGGGACTGATGGCAACCCCCAAAAAAGTGCATTATGCAAGATGGAGACCAAATATTTGGGGTTCTTAGTCAGATGGGGCACATCTGGCCTTTAGTGGATGAGGTGGAGGTAATTAAAAACTACTCACCACTGCAGAGCAAGAGACAAATGAGAGCCTTCTTCGATCTAGCTAGTTACTATAGGCAGTTCATCCCCAGATTTGCTGAAGTGACAAAGATGGTCTAGTAGAGACATGCTAATTAGGGCTGTGTGAAGCTTCGGTTGCTGATTCAATTCAGCAGAGATTTGGCCCAATTTGGTGGCTGAATTCCAAATCTGAATCAAATCAGGAGACCCTCTAATCTCTCTGAATTGAATCAGAACCCTCCAAATTGATTTGGACAGATTTGGAAAAATTCAAAGATTCGGACATAGACACAACCTTAAATGTTTTTCTACATACTTCAAGGTACTAGGTGGCTCATAAATACTGTGATGATGGGGCAGATGGAGCATCCCACAGGAGCACAGGGGGGTCCCCAGCACGTTCAGCAGCAGACCTGGAAGTGTACCAGAAGCACTTTCGAGTCCACCAGGGAGCAACTGGTGCTTCCTGGGTCTGGAGGGCCACCTGGGGTCCCCCCGCAGCGAAGCACCAAGCCGGCAGACCTGGAAGTGGACCAGAAGTACTTCCAGTCCACTTCTGGGTTTGCTGTTGAGCATGCGGGCCCCCCCCCCCAACGCTCCTATGGGAAGCTCCATCTCTCCCAGCATTGCAGTGTTCATGAGCTGCACCTGGTACCTCAAGATATGTAGAAAAAACATTTAAAGCTGTGTCTATGGTTGAATCGCTTATTCTCCAAATCAGCATCAAATCTTCAGATTTGGATTTGGCCGAATCGAATTGGGAAAGTGATCCGAATCAACGAATTGAATCACTGTCCCTGATTTGGGCTGAATCCGAATTGAATAGGGCCGTTTGCACACCCCTAATGCTAATAAGATTGAGTGGGATGATGCCTGATGAAAGGCCTTCAAAGAAAACAAAGCTACCCTGCATCAGGATATAGTACTGTGCTCTGGATTTCTCATAGCCATTTACATTGCAGACAGATGCATCAGGAGGCGCCATAGGTGCTGTCTTGTCTCAGAAGCTGGAAGGTGCGGAGCAACCTATTGCTTATTTCAACAGGAGGTTGAATGTTTATGAACAAAGGTATGCCCTCACAGAGAGAGAGAGAGAGAGAGAGAGAATGTTTGGCAATAAAGTGGGGAATAGAATATTTTAGATATTCTTTGTGGGGAAGAGAATTTACCTTTAGTGACAGATCACACCCTGCTGAAATGGCTGCAATCAGCCAAGACAAGACAATGCTCGTGTAATGTGCTGGACCCTGGCATTACAACCATTTCAGTTTTGTGTTGAATATAGGCCAGGGAAGTTAAACATGGTGGCAGATTTCTTCTCTTGGTGCTATCTAGAAGAAGAACCACAACAGAGCTGCAGTGTGCATGCAAATGATTCCTGCCCGTCCTCAGCCTCATTATCAGGTAACCCAGGAAGGATGCCTAGCAGCATCTTGAGGGGTGGGATGTATAAGAGAATGAGAGAGAATGGGGGAATTTCCTGAGTTATCAGTGGGGAAAATATTCATCACAGGTGGGTAGCCAACCCTGACTGGAGCAAGGAAGATGTGGACGTGTTTCTGGAGTTCCTCCTCCCTTCAGATTGGTTGAGAGAGCCTGAAAAACTGTATTTCTAGTCCCAGACAGGGACTGTCAGGTGAGAACTGAAGTTGGCACAGAGGAGAGAAGCTGGCAAGGCCATATTAATGCATAGGCAAACTAGGCACGTGCCTAGGGCCCGAAGTGAAGGAGGGACCCAGCTGTGCTTATTTTACATATAATAATTACTGAGTGAAAAAAGTAATATAAATATACAGTCTTAATTAGTGACCCCAGTATTAATTAGGGTGTGATCTGTCACAAGGTTGTTTGCCTAGGGCCCACTAAAGGGTTAATCTGGCCCAGGAAGCCAGAGGTCTTCCCTGCAGAGGAGTGAGCAGACTCAACAATCCGGTTGGTTAAAGGATCATCACTCTAAACCAAGACGAGAGATGTGAGGAATAGACTGGGATAGCCGGACAGTAAAGGCAGCAGCTTGGAGGTGTTAGTGAGAAAAGTGTAAAAAGCCGCCGTTACATTGGACTGTGAGTCTTAAAGGGGCCTATCCCCTTTGATGTAAAGTTAATTTGTTTCCCATTAGTCATATTTTTCTGATGTTGGAGATATTGGACTCTCACCTGATGTACTGGGGCAGCAGCAGGAGAAAGAGCTCCTGTCCTGAGGAGGTCACACCAGCTCTGACTCAGGGCAAGGGGAGAATAACCATCCTATAAGATTGACTTAAGTTGATTAATATATAGACATCAATTGATTGAAGTATATCCATGAACAGGATATGAATTAATTTGAGTTATTTACTAATGAACCCTTCATGGAATTTTTGAGTTGGGGTAGATCCTGGGCCTCTCAGGACTTGGTTCAAGTTGAAGGATTTAGTGTCTGAATAAACTGATCTTTGGTTATGCAGACTGTACCCGCCTCCGTTCCACCAGGAGTTCGCGTGCCGCCTTCGCCCGGACCCGATGTTTTGCACACCCGGGCTTCGTTGGTATCGCCCAGGTTTTGCCCCGCCTGGTATAAAGGGGGACCCCAGAACTCGCCTGCCACGACTTTGATGACTCTTTCAGTGGGGGGTCTTCCCTCGGGGCATCCCCCGGTGCCGGCGCGCTTCCTTGCGGGAACTCTCGGGGCTCCGTCCTCCCCTACACCCCGGCCATACGCCCCCTCAGGTCTTCCTATTCTGGCCCCCAATCCGTCCTTGCCTCGCCCTCTCTTGGTTCAGTCCCGCTGGTG
>NW_005842072.1:900408-920293 GCF_000455745.1 Alligator sinensis
TTGCTCGCAGCCTGCTCTGCTGCACTGCTCGCAGCCTTCTCTGCCTCCACCTGGCGTCGCCCCGTCCTCCGCAGGCGGCGGCTGATCCCCTGCTCGTTGGGGCTCCGCGCCCCGTCTCGCTCCCTTCAGCCGCCCCACTGCCTCGGCGCGGTCGTCATTTATTTCTCCCGTCCGGCGTGCCCCGCCCCCGTCGTTCAGCCGCAGCCGAATAAACGCCCGGCTGACGACCCGCGCCGGCGCTACCAGCGCCTGGGGTTTCCTCAGCTCCTCCGGCCCTGCTGGAGGTAAGCAGACCCCTTGACCGCCGCGGGGGTCTCCCAGAGCCCCCGCTCCCCTGGGACACAGACATATTCTTCAACAAACTAGTGAGGAATTGGCAGAGTTACAGTCATTCCCGCAAGAGTAAGACTATGACATGTACCATCTTAGGTGGTGGTAAGGCTGGGATGTGGGTGGAGGAGGAACCTCACAAGGATGACCACAGGAAGGGCTTGGAGGAATGTCTCATACTGCACTCAATTCCCAATAAGAAGAAGTTCCATCAAGGTGTGATGGGCAAGAGAAAAGCAACTGAGGTGGATAATGTCATCATTCCATAGTTTTCTTTTCAACGGTGAAAGTGAATAGAATATTGGGGACGGGGATCCCGGCCATATAGGTTACCCCCAACAATTCCTCATACAAACAGAGGTAAACAGTGATGCCCACTGCCTGCCAATCTTTGTGTGTGTGTGATGGAGCCATTAACACAGAGAATTTGTGATAATAAGCTGATAAGTGGTGTGAAAGTACCAAGAGGAGGCAAAGTTAAATGTACATTATACATGGATGATGTGAATATAGTGGCTTAGGACAGTGTATCAATCGAGAGGATATTGAAGCATGCTGAGGACTGTGGTGAAATGTCAGGGGTGAAATTAAAAAAGATGAAAAGTACGTTGATAGGTGTGGGGGAATTAGGAGAATTTACAGAATTTTGGGCTGTGGGTGGTAGAGGGTGTAACTAAGATCTTGGTACTCCCAATGGCTGCTGAAGGGAAAGGAACAAAGGCATTGGAGAATTTGGAGATAAGAGTGAGACGGGTTGTGGGATCATGGAATGGTAGAACATTATCTTTCAAGGTAAACTGTCTGTGGTGAGAATGGTATTCTTGCCGATCATCCTTTACATGGGTGTGATGTATCCACTGTCGTGGTGACAGATAAGGAGGATACAGAGGCAGATATGTAGTTTTTTAAGGGGGATTAAAAGAGAAAGGTAGTGTGAATGGAGCTATACAAAGCCAGGGAATTAGGATGTTGGGGAATACCAGATTTAGAATAATAGAAAATTAGGATTGGAAGGCAACTCAGTAGCTCATCGAGTCCAACCCCCTGCTAAAAGCAGACCAGCCCCAACTAGATCATCCCAGCCAATGCTTTGTCTAGTTGAGTTTTGACAACTTCCAAAGATGGACTTCCACTACCTCTCTAGGTAACTGGTTCCAGTGCTTTACTACCCTCCTAATGAGAAAGTTCTTCCTAACATCTAACCTAAACTTCCCTTGCTGCAACTTGAGACCATTGCTCCTTGTTCTGTCATCTGCTACCACTGAGAACAGTTTAGCTCCATCCTCTTTCAAACCCTACTTCAGGTAGTTGAAGGCTGCTATCAAATCCCCTCTCAGTCTTCTCTTCCCTAGACTAAATAAACCTAGTTCCCTCAGTCTTTCTTTATAAATCATGTCTCTCAGTCCTCACCATTTCTGTTGCCCTCTGCTGGACTCTTTTCAGTTTGTCCACATCCTTTCTGTAGTGGGGTGCCCAAAACTGAACACAGATGTGGCCTCACCAGTGCTGAATAGAGGGGGATAATCATTTCCTTTGATCTACTGGCAACACACCTACTGATGCAGCCTGGTATGCCACTAGGCTTCTTAGCAACAAGGGCACACTGTTGGGTCATATTCAGCTTATTGTCCACTGTAACCCCCAGGTCCTTTTCTCCAGAGCTGCTGCCCAGCCAGTCCCCTAGCCTGTACTGGTGCATGGGATTGTTCCATCCTAAGTGGAAGGACTTTGCACTTGTCTTCCTTGAACCTCATGAGACTTCTTTTGGCCCAATCCTCCAATTTGTCTAAGTTACCCTGAATCCTAGCTCTACCCTCCAGTGTATCTACTACTTCCCCCCACCTTGGTGTCATCTGCAAAGTTGCTGAGGGTGTACTCTATGCCATCTCCCAGGTTGTTGATGAAGACATTGAACAAAATTGGTCCCAGAACCAAGCCCTGGGGCACTCGATTTGATACTGACTGCCAGCTAGACATGGAGCCATTGGTTACTACTCTCTGAGCCCGATGTTGTAGTCAGTTTTCTATCCACCTTGCATTCATGTAATCTGTACACGCTTAGCTTGCCTGCAAGACTGCTGTGGCAGCCCATATCAAAAGCCTTGCTAAAATCAAGGTACACCACATTCACTGGTCTCCCCACACCCACAGAGCCAGTCACCTCATCATAGAAGGCAATAAGGTTGGTCAGGCATGACTTGCCCCGGTGAATCCATGCTGACTGTTCCTAATCACCTTTTTCTCCTCCAAGTGCTTAGAAATGGATTCCTTGAGGATCTGCTCCATGCTTTTTCCAGGGACTGAGGTGAGGCTGACTGGTCTGTAGGTCCCTGGATCCTCCATCTTCCCTTTGCTAAATATGGGCAATATGTTTGCCTTTTTCCAATCATCTAGGACCTCTCCTGATCTCTGTGAGTTTTCAAAGATGATGCCCAATGGCTCTGCAATCACATTAGCCAACTCCCTTAGCAACCTTCGGTACATGGACTTGTACACATCTAGCTTTTCTAAGTAGTTGCTAACCTGTTCTTTCACCACTGGGGGCTACTCACCTCCATCCCAAAATGTGCTGCCCATTGCAGTAGTCTGGGAGCTGACCTTGCCTGTGAAGACTGAGGCAAAAAAAGCACTGAGCACTTCAGCCTTGTTACCAGATTTGCCCATTACTTTGGGGTGTGCTCATTTATTAGGGATACGTTTCTATGGTCTTGGTAATTCTGTCAATGTGCTGCTTGTGTTTCTATAGGGAACTGTATCTCTCCCTTCTGCAAGCCCTCACCCCCAATGGAGCTATCTTGCAGGACTCAGTTTCAATGGGGCTGGGTTCCTCCAGTCACCAAATCAGTCATACACACAAACACACACAAATTAACGTGACATGCCTGACCCGGCCGGGTTGATCAGCATGGACAGACTGACACCCTCATATGCCAAGAATCAGTTCATCAGAGCAACAATAAACTGCAGTCAGATGCAAGCACACAGGCGAACAGAATCCCTCTGAATCCGGCTGGGTGTCCAGCTGACACCCTCATGGGCCAGCATTCAGTTCATAAGGGCATGTCTGAGTTAAACTGGGTCAATCAGCTTGTACAAGCTGATCCCCTTATATGTTTCAAACTCAGCACATCCCAATCTTTGGCCTCTTGATGAGCAGACCCCACAGTATTTTTGGGCTTCACAGGGATCTTTAGCTTAGGTAAAAGAAGCGTTGCTGAACTAATACAGTTCAGGGTCAGAAATTTATGCCTAGAGTGAAAAGAGAGAGAGAGAGCACTGGGATCTCACCAGTTGAAGGTACTCGGGCTTGAAAGCTGACAGGCACAGTCTGTAGCACAATTCTTGAAGGGAGGCGGTCTGTTCTTCCAGCGTCCCAAAAACAACAGGGGATGGTGTCAGCACAGGAGTTTTTTCTTCTTGAAGCACACACACTGCTGCTTTTTTTTACAGATTTTTATACCCTCAGTTCAGCTGCTTCGAAGCATTCTCAATAGTGTAAATCATTGTCTTTTCTATTGACAAGGGGTTATCTGGTTTGGAACATCTCAAGAAACTGATTGATAATCAGGAAACACATAAGGTTAGGGAGTAACCAGATACTTGGGAGCCAGCTTGAAATTCCTATGGATAGCAGATATACTGATGGGATATCTCGTGGTTTCTTCAGAAACAACAGATAGCTTGCAGCATCAGGATTTTGGATTTTTACTTGTTGTGAACAAGCCTCAGCTTAGCCTGACTTTTCCAGATCTTACTATAGTCTTTTAACAGACTTAAGGCAATTATCGGGGTGTTCATAACCTTTTGTGGAGAGGACTTCCACCAGTCGTCTTGGGAAAAGTATGGCAACACCTGTAATTAGGCCTCCAATGGCCTGGACGCTGTGATGAACCCTTAACCATTGTTCAAATGTTGCCCATACCCCCTCTGACTCAGTCTCTTGCCTCAGCATTCCCTAACCCAGCATCCAAGTTTTAGTCAATCAAGTTTAAATAGGCCTCCCATAGTGGGACCGGGGAATGTACGGCCCGAGATGCCTATTAAACTTAGAGGTGTGTGTGCGTCTGAGGGGGAAAAGTCCTTTGTAAATCCAGATAAGAACTGGTCTGATAAATGCTGAGCTGGGTGTGTGTGAACATGGGTTGATTAACATATGGAGCACAGATTCCTTATCATGCAGTGCTCCCCTGCTTCTCTAATCCCAGAATTCACTGCAGTCTCTGATTCAGGCTTTCTGTTCTCCATTTCTCATGTAAATGAATGGTCATCTGGTTCCATCTCGGATGGTACCTAGGGCAGTTGTTTCACTCTTGTCACCCTTATCTGGAGGGTCTTAGGTGTGTCTCTCACTGCATCTTAATCAGTTTCATTTAGGTGGGGGGTGGAATTCTTTGTGAGTCAGACAGACTGCATCCTGTGCCAGGGCTCCCAAGAACACACAGCTGAGATGTAACAGCCTTTCCTGTATCCTCTGTCACAAGGTTGCTTCCTCCATTCAGTAAGGGACCCACACTTTCCCTGATCATTCTCTTGCTGACATACTTGTAGAAATCCTTCTTGTTACCCTTCACATCCCTTGCTAGCTGCAACTCCAATTGTGCTTTGTCCTTCCTGGCTTTATCCCTGCATACCCAAGTAATGTTCTTATATTCTTCCCTAGTTATTTGTCCAAGCTTCCACTTTTTATAATCTTCCTTTCTGTGATTTAGTTTACTGAAGAGTTCCCTTGTAAGCCAAGCTGGTCTGCTATACTTGCTAGTCTTCCTGCACATCGGGATGGTTTGTTCCTGCACTCTCAGTAAGGTTTCTTTGAAGTACAGCCAGCTGTCCTGGATTCCTTTCCCCATCAGTCTGTCTTCCCAGGGGATCTTGCCCATGAGTTCCCTGAGTGAGTTGAAGTCTGCTTTTCTGAAGTCCAGGGTCCTTCCTCTCCTCTGCTGTTCTCCATCCTTCCTTTCCTCAGGATCCTAAACTCAATCATCTTGTGGTCACTGATGCCTAAGTTGCCAGCCACTACTACGTTCCCCACCAATTGTTCCCTTTTTGTGAGCAGCAGGTCAAAAAGAGCATGACCCCTAGTTGGCCGCTCCAGCACTTGCACCAGGAAATTGTCCCCAGTACTCTCCAAAACTTCCTGGATTGCCTGCACACTGCTGTATTGCCCTCCCAGCAGGTGTCAGGGTGATTGACATGCCCCATGAGAACCAGGGCCTGTTATCACGAAGCTTCCACTAGCTGTTTGAAGAAAGCCTCATCCATCACTTCCTTCTGGACTGGTGGTCTGCAGCAGATCCCCACCACAACATCACCCTTGTTGCTCTCCCCTCTGACCCTAACCCAGATTCTTAACAGGCCTATCTCCAGGTTCATACTGGAGATCTGAGCAATCACATGGCTCTTTTACATGAAGTGCAACTCCTCCTCATCTTCTCCCCTGCCTGGAAAGCTTTGTGTATACTTACTTTATAAGTATCTAATATAATAAAGGGCTTAGTCTGTCTGTCTGTGTGTTTGTCTGTGTGTCTGTCTGTCCAAAATGCTTTTGACCAACTGCACATGCGCCACCGAGAAGGTGGGGTGTGGTTGGCTTGGCGGGCCCAAGTTTGAGCCACTGCCGGGGAAGTTTGTGTTGGCAACAAACATGCCCTAGTTGCCCTAGCAGTGGGGCTTCTTCATGCATCCCTGCCTGAAGGTGAAGGGGGGGTCACGGTGGCAGTGCCCCCCCACCTGTCCCAACACTCCCCAGAACAGCCATCAGGGAGGGGAAGGCGCTGGGCAGAGAGGGAGGGAGGGGATCAGGGCAGGGGGAGGGTAAGGAGGAGTCACTGTGGCAGCTGTTGTCAGGGCTGGGCAGTGGGGAGGGAGGGAGGAAGGGGAGCAGGAAGGGGGCCCAACAACAGCTGGCAAGGGGGAGGCAGCAGGGAGGGAGAGAGGCTTCATGGGCTCAGGCGGGCATGGAGCTGGGGGGCAAAGTGGGGGTCATGGTGGCGGCTGTTGTGGATGGGAAGGAAGGATGGGAGGGAAGGAAAAGGGAGTGGGGGGTCACAGGGGCGGCACCCCCCCACCAGTTCTTGGCTCCGACGACAGCTGACATGGAGAGGGAGGCAGGGGAGTGGGGAGGGGAGGTGGGGGGAAGCCTCGCTGCTAGGTGGAGGAAGGGAGAGGTGTGGGGAGGGAGCCCCTGTGCCGGATGCTGGAGGAGGATGTGGTGGTAGCAGAGGGAGTCTTTACATGGCTTTGCCTGAAGGGTGATCAGGGGACAAGCGGGGCCATGTAAACGCTCCCTGAAATCTGTCATTCTTGATGGGCAATTAGCTAGTGTTTTATACAGAGACAACGGAAGGGGTTGGGAAGACTGCATGTTTCTGCTATTACCTGGCAGGAAAAATTTTTAAATGGGACATTTATGGAAGAGAATGGAAAAAACTGTAGGTGTGACATCCACCGGCCCACTATGCAAAGATGGAGATCTTCGTAAGGGTAAATAACCTTGAGGAAGTGGGATTAGAACACTTGAACAACCATAAGAAGGTGATTAATATGATAAGAAAGATAAGATAACAATAGTTGGGGTTCTGACAGAAAGACAGATGGCTAATGTGTGGAAAGAAGTAACAAATAATAGAGTGAAAGGAGACCATACGGATATCATATGGATGATGATACAGAATATTCTTCCTGTGAGGGACATTCAGCATAAATGAGGCTTGGTAAGATCAGCAGCATGCCTGAGAGAGGGATGTGGGGTTAAATATTCTGTGCTGCATGTATTTTGGGACTGCCCTTTTGTGCAAGGGGCATGGGAGGGAATACATCATTTTTTCAGGACGATCAATATGAGCTGTGACTTAACATATGAAACAGTGTTGTATGGGTTAATGCCCAAAGGGCTGGAGACACAGAGACTGAGAACCACGCTACTTTTTGTGACAGTAGTGATATGGAAGGTGAGAAACCTACCGTTGGTCAAGGGACTGGCTTTCACCAGAAATGTTCGAGTTGACAACTTATGAATTGAAATACTATGTGGATCAAGATGCAGATGAAATGGGAAAGATGAAGGCAGAGAGGAGACGGAGGAAAGAAGAACAGCAGTGTTTCTTCCAAAAGGACAAAGGGATGGAATGAAAGTTGTTGCTTCCTCCTGTGTTGAGGCTGATTCATGAGAGGTTAGTGTGTTAATGGTGAAAATGGGGTGTATATAAGAACAAGGTATTGTTGTTGGGCAAGTTGTCAAGTTTTGTGTTAATGTAGTTTCTTTTAGTTGTTGTATAATAAAAAAGGGGTTTCCATCAGTATGTTGGCCCAGTGTGGGCCATGTGTTTTATAGTCATGCTCAGTGTTGGCTGTATTTAATCAACTTTGTAGTTGGTTTCTATTACTGAGCACATGCTGCTTTTTGGCAGCAGTTTAATGATAGACAGTGCGTTTAATGAAGTTTCCTTGTATGTGAATATAAAACAAGAGACCTTTTTCCCCCGTACTGACTGGGGAAAAACCCTCATCTTGTATTCAACTAAATGCAGTAATCTGTCTAAATATGTTGTGTATTGAAGATCTCTGTGGCAGCTGGGAGGAACAAATCCATTCCTCATACCACAGAATTTCAGTAGAACCATTGCACATACAATTCTGCAGCCTCACAGCTACAGTACATCTTGTTAGAGAATGGCTAATAGATAAAATGATGATGAATCAAAGGCTTGTTCATTTTCTAGCCTGTTCCTGTTTTATCCTCTATGTTCCTGTGACATGTTGGAGTACAATAACCACCACTAAATATGGTCCATGGTGGGAAGGGCAGCAGAATCCTGAGCAAAGTTGGTTTACTGCACAGTGGAATTGGATTATTTTCTTTGCCAATGGGGACCTGTATGGCCAAGGAAAGGGGAATGAAGGATTTTTCTTTCAACTGTTAGTGAGATGTCAATTCTGTTCTCATTTTCACCAATAATTTCATGTTCATGTTGCTATTTAGGCCACTATCTGAAAGTAGAGTTTGGTCTAGGAAATGTGTCTGTAACTATTAGAAACCTTGGAAATCTTTGAAACCTGTGAATCTTTAAGTTTATGAAAAGGTACAGTAATAATTTCAGTGAGAATTCTTGAACCTTATCAATAGTAAGCATCTTATTATGGTAAGACCTTAAGCTACATTGTACTAAATTACAACAGCATAAATATGTGATTCCTGCATAGTTATTAGTTACTGAAAATTTGCAGTGATTAAACAGGACTCAGCCCCTTGCTGAGCTTTTATATTTTGATTACAGGTAACATTATATCTATGGTGAATTTTTTTCCATGAAATATGTCTATTCAGGGAGGATGTAGGGAACAGTCCCTGGATCCAGGATCTCAGAATTTTAATTGGGAGAAACTTCTGTATAGCATGTGCAAGGAGAAGGGGCCACCTGTGTGCACTCATCCCCTATTGACTCCTGCGTGAAAGGAGCATTCACAATGTGATTAACTTTTAAAATCTCTTTAACTATTTAGGTTCTATAGGATAACACTAAACAGAATTTACATAGCAACCAATCACAATTCTCACGTAATTAACATTGTGGCTGTGAGGCAGAGGTGTAACTAGCAATTTTGGTGCCCTGGGGAGAAATGCAGAAGAGCAGGGGGTGGGGGTACAAGCAACAGAGAATCTTACCCAACCCTGCACACATCCCTGTAGCTGCTGCAGTTGCGTAGGATCCCTGCTTGCAAGCTGCCACTACCATAATGCAAGCTACCCAGGCACTCCCTCTAAATCAGTGCCTGGGGCTTGTGCCCTGCTCACTGACCCTTTGTTGTTCTACTGCTGTGAAGTCTCCTGATGCCTCTGTCTTAAGTTATATATGGCCAAGGATGATAACCATCTCCAGACTGGAGAAAAGAAAACAGCCTTTTGCTCTATTTATAATCTGGATTTGAATAACATTTTTAAGCCAGTAATTTATCTGCAGACAGCTTTTTTTATTGTATTATTGATACTGACAAGCTAGAAAACAGAAATCAAAACAAACTAAACACATGCCACACATTCAGCAATGAAACTCCTAGACATACTGAGGAGCCACATTTCACAGAGATATTATAATAGCACTTGAAACAATACAGTCAAACATTTAAAAGCACAGGTTATGTTAAATGAACCAATATTTTTCTCCTTCAGAAAAATCCAGAAAGGGGGGGGGGGGGGAAATCTCTAGATTGGTGATTCTCAGTCAGGGTGCTACTGCACTCTGGGGTGCCATGAGATCCTTTTAAGGGTGACACAGGATGAGAACAGCTAAGTGCTCTCTCATCCCTGCCCAGCCCCAGTGTAAGGAGGTTATAAGCACTGTAATAAAAACATTAGTCATTGAAATGGGGTACCATCAAGTTCAGAAAAGTTATGGAAGGCTGCCTGGAGAAATCCATGGGAAAATCAGACTGCAACCCAGAAGATCCAGTTGTTGTTGTGCTGAGAAATGGCTACTTGTTGGTGCTCTCTTTCACCTCTTACCACAGGTACTACCTTTGGTCATCAGCTTTTCTCCCTGTACATGCAATTGTCCTGCTTCTGTATACAGTTAACATTGTGAAAATAATTAACTTGCAGATAGATTTTAATTGGAATCCAGCAGATTCAAAGGGAAACATTTAATGAAGAATGGCAGCTACTCAGCAGCTCAACTTCCCCACCCACAGAGCTCCATTTTCATCATATGCCTAAAAAATGATGCCTTTGGGCACAAGAGAACAATGCATAGAACCATGGCTTTTCACTTGCTTTACTCTGCTCAGATTTGCCAGCTTTCCTAACCTTTCCTTAGGATAAGCAGAATGGGGCACCCAGTCCAGTATTTTCTGATAGAAAGGCTGTGATATTACAATCAACTGTTTTCTCAATTATTTTCTTACCTACTGCCTGAAGAATATTCTGAAAAGAGGAAACGCAAAACTCAATAAAATAGTGCGAGAGTGCGCGAGAGCGCACATGTGCTAGAGAGAAAGCATGCTTAATTCCAGCAAGGATAACATATGAGCCTGTCCTTTCCTAACTGCAGATCGTTACCTGAAATTTCCCTAGGTTTACTCTGTACCTAGGGGGTGGTGCCTAACTATATGACCTAATCCCAAATTAAGAAAGACGTTTAAAAAAAATAAAGTAATAAAAACTTAATATAGATTTTAAAGAGGTAAGCATATACAAACAAGAGGCTAGTGTTTCAATTTCAATTAATCCCTTTGTCAACGTATTTTTTTAATTCAATGATGGCATCAGTTGAAATAAAGTAAAACTTTAAACATTAGTTTTTAATCTTTTCTCAATTTTTAATTGTTAAATTAATTTTTCTGTTTAACTCCGAAGTAGCCGCTCCAATATTTAAACAGAGATTTAAAATAAATTGCAAGACTAAACATATATTCTGCCTTTATAATTCAAATCCTATAGTTGTGCTTTCCCATAAAGCATTTAGGATGCCCTTTTTCTAGACTCCTTTTCTTGCACAGCTTTTGATTATGCCATATATATTGTACATAAAAAGCAGGTTAAGGGGAAATATATTGTGCATGAAAACTGTTACATGTCCTATTCAATAAAGGCATGCATTGAGTCTTTAAACCCACTTTCCTGGAAAGTGATTTGAAAATATATCCCTATAATTCAGTGAAGGTAGTACAAATTATAGATAAAACCAGGGGGAAAAAAACCAAAAGTGACATTCTTCATAAAGAATAATATATTTTATTCAATCTTGGATCCCTTAAATATGGCAGTAAAGAGGAAATATTGACACAGGTAAAAAGGTTAAAAAAAAAAGCCCTTTAAATTTATTTTCAGATCTCTCTTGTAAAGGTTAATAAAAATATTGATGACTCACATTCTGAACTAGAAAATCCAGGTGAATTCAACATGATTGTGGATCATGTGTTATCTGTGTATCAAACAGGATATGAGCTGCTTTGCTGCTGGTCATGATGAAATTAAATTGGGTGAAGAGGGGCCAGGTAGAATGAAGCTTCCAGGGGTCAATCCAATAAGTTGCTTTTATGGGGACTAATAGACACTGACGGCATCATCAACCTTCACTGCCTTTAATCACTGTCTTGACTAAGGTATCCATTCCCAAGGTACCAAGCTACTGTTCTAAAGATCCATCATTCCATTCATTCTGAAAGAATTTAGTATAGTAAAGGGGGTTATGTAGATGAGGAAGGTAAGAGAGACAATTCAAAGTTGTACCGACAGAATGATAATAGTGGTAAAGTAACAGGGTTAAAGACCTATGTACTGTCACTTAGCTTTATCACTGTGTGTGTAATAACAACCACTTTACAGTTATGTATATAATCCATTATATATTGCTGAATAAACAAACTAACTTTTGGAATTGCCAGTTTTACTTTGCCATGTTAAAACTAAATTAACACTAAAAGGCCTTTAAAGCAGCTTAAATGCCTTTTTGCACCACTTTAATGGTGTGGCTGTTTATACTGTTGGCAGCGTATTGCATGTTAAATGACTTGGGGATGTAGCAAAATAAAACACCCCAGAGGTGATTTAGTTTGCTACCTTATAGCTGCGGAGGGAAACACCGGACCCTGTGCAGGTCAGGGGCTCTGCAGGAAGGCTGTGCAGGCAGCCCAGTAGCAGCTCATGCAGGCAGGCTCCACTGAAGAAGAAAAAAGAAAAGCAGCAACCTGATTTTTTTTCTTTCTTTTATCCCCGGAGCCTACCTGCCTGCCTGAGCTGCACGGGGGCCCAGTGCTTCCCTCTGTGGCTGTGGTGGGGCCGGTGCTTCCCTCTGCTGGTGCGGTGTTCCCTGGGACAGCCTGGGCCAGGTGCCTGTGGGCACTGCTGCCACCACGGAGGGAGGCACTGGCTCCCCACATATCAGGGACCTCTTGGCCCGGTGGCAGCTCACCCTCCCCTCCTGCTGCCAGGGAGGCAGGTAAGGATTGGGTCTGACCTTGTGTACATGCTAGGGGTGTGTGAAATGGACCATATTTGATTCGAATTCAGCCTGAATCAGGGACAGTGTTTCGCTTAATTGATTCAGATCACTGTCCCTGATTTGATTCGGCCGAATCCGAATCTGAAGATTATTTGGCCATAGACACAACTTTAAATATTTTTTCTACATACCTCAAGGTACCAGGCACAGCTCATGAATGCTGCAATGGTGGGGTGGATGGAGCATCCCACAGGAGTTTGGGGAGGGTGGTGCTTGCTCGATGGCAAACCCGGAAGTGGACCAGAAGTATTTCTGGTCCGCTTCTGGGCCCGCTACCGAGCAGGTGGGGGGTTCCCCCACACTCCATCAGCTTGGCGATCAGCCACAGTGGGACTCCGGGCACCCCCTCAGACCCAGGAGGCATCAGTCACCAAGCTGGGTGTTGTGGGGCAAGGGGGCCCTGCGCCCTTCCTAGCAGACCTGGAAGTGCTTCTGGTCCACTTCCAGGTCTGCTGCTGAGTGTTTTGGGAACCCCACGTGCTCCTGTGGGATGCTCCATCCGTCCCAGCATCTCAGCATTCGCAAGCCGCCCGGTACCCTGAGGTATGTAGAAAAAAAATTAAAGCTGTGTCTACATTCGAATCATTGAATCTCTCCAAATTGATTCAGAGGGTTCTGAATTGATTCAGAGAAATTAAAGGGTCTTCTGATTTGATTTGGATTTGGAGATTTGGCCACTGAATCGGGCCAAAACTCTGCCGAGTAGAATCAGGGACCGAAACTTCGCACAGCCCTAGTACATGCCACAGGGGTTTACTTCAGTTTAATTCTCCCTAAATTCAAGTGGTGTTTTTAAAACCCCACCGCTTCAATTTAGGGAGAATTCAATCAAAGTAACCCCATGGCATATACAAGCAGCTAAAATATTGGGCTTTTTTCTGGTTACTATTTAACCTACATTTGAAAAGTTCAGTATTGTGTGTCCAGAATGAGAGAAAAATGCCATTAAAAGCACCGAATATTATTTTGCAATGCAGATGAAATAAGATTTAAAATACAGTACGTTCTTTTATGGTTTCTTATAGGAATAGCAACTGAGAGAAACTTGTTGGATACTTTTATACAGTTTTTAATTCAGCCATAACTAAAGCTTTAGTTCTTTGTCAAACAAGTAGTCTTGAAAATGTAACTTTGTTTAAACAAAAAGAAAAACCCTGTAATATCACCATGTTTTTTAAAGTATTGAGGAGACTCAACTTCCTAAAATGTATCCCCTCATTATCTAACAGACAGATTCCCCATGCTTCATTAAAGTTCATAAAATCTTGTCAGTTTTGTTTGCTAAATGCATTGAGATATTTGGAATAGCTTGCTTTTGAATAGCATTATACGCAAATAAGAATTTGAAGAGTCCTTCATTTTGTGTCAAGGAGTACTCTTTCCTGGAAACTGCATGGTAACTTGATTTATTCCACATCCTTCTCAATGAGAAAATGTTGCCTTCAACAATGACTTCTCATTGTGGGTATATCCACTGGTCTGATTCATGTGGTAGATTCACTCATTTCACCACAAGAAAGGAAATGTATGCTTTTCATTCTTTTTCTTTGTTTGAAGTCAGACTCCCTCTGTAGGACTGATGCACTATTGCTGCCTTGCCTATGTTAAAAGAGTTAAAGTGTGAGGATTTCCACTTAGACTTCTGTGGTGTTCAGATGAACTGGATTTTCGGTAATTGGAGCCTGAGGTTTCAGTATGCTGAATCTGCATTAATCATGGCTCTGTCAGCGTGCATGTGTGTGTGATGGCATGGAGTGGCTAGTCCTTGATGAAAAAGGGATTAAAGAGAGCTGCTGGGCTGTACTGGTCCCATAGGTGTGCTTGCAGCCAATGCGAAGTCCCGAGGAGGGGTATAGAAAGGGAAGGACTCTCAGTGCTGACTGAATCTGGATCCATGTCCTCTGAGCAGTGAGCCCTGTGGATTATACCCCAGTGCCCTGTTGTAATATCTCATATCTAAACCCAGATTGTCATTTCTCTTTCCTTTAGCTTCCCTCAATAACATAGCAGAAGAGTTTTCCAGTCATGTCAGTCTACCTGTACCAGTTGACCTACATTCTTATTGTTTCCTCAGTGTGTAGTAATGTGGCTCAGCCCAACTTGCCATGCTACTATATCTTTCATAGACTTCTTACATGATTTCAATAGAGTGATGATCTGGCCCATCTCACCAGCTTACCTGTGCTAGTGAACCTTCTGTACTGCTATCATCTCCCACAGTATTTATGTTTATACAAGTATGTCAGTACAGCCCAATGTGTCCTGCCATTTGACCACTTTTTCCACTGGTTCTTAGCAGCTGTACAGATCAATCTAGTCCAGGGGTTTTCAACATTTTTTGGTCAGTGTACCCCTGGTGGCCAGTCAAGAAGTGAGGAGTCCCCTGTTAGCTGGTTGACAAGAAGGCAGCATCCCCTGGCAGCCGGTCAGTGAGCAAAACTAGAAGTGCCGGCGGCGAAAGCAGAAGTGCCAGCAGCTTCTCTGTGCCACTGCCACATACCCCCTGGGGCCTTCCAAAGTACCCCCAGGGGTATGCGCATCCCCGGTTGACAAACCCTGATCTAGTGCATACCATTAAGCTGTTGCTAAAAATCTGAGTCTGTTCAGTCTTTAGAGAAACAAGACTAGAGCCCATTATGATCAGGACCTCTTTTGCGAGCTTAGATCTAGAATTAAGGGAGTTACAATTCCTTTAATGATTTCCCTTTTTGTACATTAAATCAAGATAAAATGACATGTCTCAGTGATCCTGCATTTCCTCTTAGCAGGAAGGGTATTACTACCCCCCAAGTCAGATAAAGTGGCAAGAGACTGGTCTACAGCCCAGCCTTTTATTGATTAGACACCAAAGCACAAAATAAACAATTTTCTCAATGTATGTCTCACTACCTGGAACAGCACAATACAGATTCTCACCTCTACCAGGTGGGAGGATGCAGGAGAGAGAGGAATAGGGTGGTATGCAGACTGGCAGCTGTTCATCTTGAATTTGCTGAGTTTCCAAAATCCCCCTTGTTTTTACCCAATATTTATGTGGCTTATTTTAATAAATATTCTCTGATTGATTCAGACTGAGACTTTGGAAACTAGACTGAATTGTTTTTTTCCATGGGTTTGGAAGATGCTAATTAGATGGTGTTTAGGTCCTTGTGAATATTAAGATTTTGATAGAGGGTTTCTTTTTTTCTTTCCTTCACCATTTAGGAATGCTATTTGCCATGTCCTGTTTATTTTACTTTGCTGACCCAGGCTAGTTGTAACCTTTGCAAAGGTTTATTCTGAAACAGGGTCTAGGGACTTATGCTTTAGCCACACTTCTGCAGCTTAGAAAAGATTCCTTGCAAATGGCCAAAGCTGACAACAGGTGGGTTTTTTTTTCCTTTGTGTTTCTGGATTCATACTCCTTGATCACCATAGACCCTTTTTCATTTTTTTTTCTCTTCATAACATACATTTTTCGCATTACCATATTCAGTTAACAAAGGCACAGTATAATTTCAATAGGATTCTAGCTGATTACATATAACTCCATTTTTACTGAAAGACAAAACATCAGTTGTTACTTTTAATTACTATTAAGTGTTTTCCAAGAGAAGTTATTTGCACTCAGCCTGGTCTAATGCATCCCTGATTTAGTTAGTCTGTAAAATGCCAGATTAGGCCTTCTGCCTAAAATTAGTAACCTTGATAAACAGATTCTGTTTTACTTTCCCAGGCTCCCATGGCTTTTTATTTTACTTTCCGATGGCTTAAATGCAAGCTTATTCATTATGGCTTAAGCTTGATGATTGATTATACACCAATTTAAACATACTTATGAATAACTTGGGTTTTACTAGGTCCACAGTCTACACCTGTCAGTGTGGTGTATCAGTCAGTGACCATACCCATAGCCCACAAACCTGCCTGTTCCATTACACCATCTAAATAGCTGGAATCTGTAGGAAAAGGTAAGCCTGAATCTCTCTCCTCCAAAGTTCCTCCTTTTAATTGATAACACTGAGAGTTATCAATAAAACAGTATAGAAGGGAAAAGTCTAAATCTTGTTCCACCCTTGTGCCAGTGGATCAATTCAAATGGCTTCCTTCAGCAAAATATCAGAATTAAAAGAAAAGTGCCCCGATTCAGCATAGGGAAGACGCTGTATCATACAGGTTACAGCAAAAGAACGTTCCCAAATACCAGTATTACTGCCTAGCTCTAATTGCCTCTCATAATCTTAACCTCTTCTTTGACAGAAGATGTTTCTCTGTCCATTTAAGTTGGGCATGGATTATGTCAGTGTCAAGTTGCTGTGGAAGTTGTAGCCTTAATATATAAATATATAATATATAAATACCTTCTAGCTGAAATGTGTTCTACCCATAAAATGGGACAAACAGGAGATTCTCCTTTATATGTCATATCCTTCACAACTAGTCAGAAATTGTACGGGAAATGCTAAAGCAAACAAGCTTTGACTCCAAGGTAATTCACTATCGCAAGAGATTTGAATAAAAAAAGATGAAGAATTCTGCTGCATGTTTTTAATTTTATTGAATTACTTTCAGTATTATTATTTAAAAGACCAGAGATCCATAGAAATGAAATAAATAGCAACATTTAGAATGAACTAATTCAGTTTGTGGATGTTTTCTTTTTCCTTAAAAGCAATCTGGATACAAGAAGAAAATGGGTGTGTACCTGAATGACTGACATGTTAGTGCAAATCTGTTTAAAGAAACATCTCTCCTTGTAGTCCAGTAACTGTACAAGCATGTCTCTTAATTAACCAAAACTAAAGTATTTCCATGTTATTCTTTCCAATCCTTTCCACCTTGGAACAAACTCATTTCATTTTAGGGACTAATGTTCTCATGATTTCTAAAATTCCAGTTTACAGTACCTCTTATCTAATGTTATTTCCAGTGGTATCCATTGACTTCTATAGCTCATTTTGATATTGCATACATATAGCTCCAAAGAACAATGCCAAACCCTTATGCAATCCAGTTCTTCCTGAATACTAGTCATTAATATTACATACTGTGGGCTTCCAAAGCAGCCAGTGATGCTCTTGAATCCTGGGTCATAAAATTCCCAAGACTCTTATTTCATGCCAAAAGAGACAACTGAACAATACATTAAACAGTGGGGCCCAACTTTTTGGCAGGAGTAACACAAATTATCCCCACACCTTCTCTAAGTGCCACTCTGGTCTCCTACCCCTGTCTGCTCTGCTGATCTACTTTCTATTTCCCGCCCTATTTGCTATTGTGCTCTCTGCCCCCTCCCAATCTACCACATGCCACACACCCAGGCTACCCATGCCACTTGTGGTGCTTACGCCATACGTTGTCCACCCCTGCTGTAACCCAGGAGGAAGAACAGACAACTCATATATGATCCACAAGACCATCAAAATCCTTTCATTCCTAGAAAATTATGACAACCTCAACACTAACTGAAGACAAATAGGCTAGGGACAGACATTACACATAAATTGGTTGAAGTGATCAGATATTGGTTTAAACCTGTAACAGAACAGATGTTCAGTGCACATAAACCAGTTTGAAAATGGCTGAAACTGGTTTGAGATAAACCTACTTGAATATAGTATCAGACTTAACTGATTTGGGTCAAACCGGTTTATGCAATGTATGTCCCAGACCCCTTGCCTGATTTAAGTTAAATCAGACTTCCCCAGCATCCTGGTATGTTCTCTGGGCTGGGTAGGGCTCTCTGCTCCACAGCAGGGCTGGCCCCTCCCCTCTGCTCCCTGGCTGCAGCTCTGGCAGAGACTTGCAGGCACAGTTGCATCTGCCCGGCTTCCTCTTACTCTCCACCTCCCTGTACCACTCCCTGCTTAAGCAGAGATCCCCCGTCCCCTCTGCCTTACACAGACACATAGCATTAGCTAGGAGACCACATGCTGGCTATGGTCCATGCTGTGGCAGACAGCAGTATCAGCTTAGGGCTTTTTGGAGCTAATCAACAGCTCAGTTGGTAATGTCCCTCCGTTCCTTCTTTGTTTAAGAAGAGTTTGAACTAAGGAGAGAGGCAGTTTGTTTTCTGATGGGGGTAATAAATGCTGATAACAAAGATGTTAAATGTTCTGTTATTAAGGGGGGGGGCTCCCTAATCCTGCTGGGGCCTGGCCACCCCCCCTCAGCTCAGCCCTGTGCAAGGGAAGGGAGGACTGCTTTAGGGCCCGCTGGCTTCTAGCCTGAGCCACTGCAGTCATGTGCCTATATTTCTGGGATGCCTATGCAGTTACAGAGTGATTCAGCCTAGCCAGATTAGACTAAACTGCAAAGATTGAATCAATTCAGGCTCAGGCTTTTTGAATGTCTGTTCCTAGCCCTAGATGCTGAACAAGGACATCTGTGATCATCAGTGGACCACATAACATTTTTTGTTCTTCTAGACCAGGGGTATCCAACCTTTTTGAATGTCAAAGATGTCACAGGAAGTGGTATCACATCAGGAAGTGATGTCATGTGACCTTTGACACCAATGAAGTTGCAGGAAGTGACAATGAAATGGGTCTAACCAGTTCAAAAATCTCCCTCTAAATGACTCATTTCCTGGATCTCAGCAAGTAAGCTGGAGTTCTCAGATAATATGCAAGCATCAGAGAGCCGTTAATGTCACAGTCCATTAGTCCAGTTGCCCTGTGCTTTAGAGTCCCAGTGAAGACATTAGCATTATTTCTGGCTGTGCAATGTCTGAGCATCCCCAGTGGAGGGAAGCCATCCCACTACAATTAATTCATTTTACCCAACAACATATATCAAATCCTTCCAGGGAAACATCTATTTCATTCCACCACCTTTCCTGCCAGGAACTCTTCTCCCCTTTGCTACATACCTCTAATGTCAAGGAGAGGCCGGGGGATCTGGTGGGTCTCTGCCCCGTGAAGAAGCTTTCCCACCGCTAGAGACTGTTGGGGATTGGGGAGGGCCCGCCCCGGGGAGGGCCCACCTGCCCCTCCGCCAAACCGTGGTTAGCCATAGTTTTCCTTTAGCTAAAGTTTTGGGGCCGCACCTGGCACCACGCAAATGCCTGGGCATTCCGGTGCAGGGAGGCAAGGAGGAGCCCCTGGGGCTGGCGCAGAAGGGAAGCTCAGCCGCGCATGTGGAGCCCAGAGTCCGTGCAAGGGCCTGCAGAGGTGCTCAGGCCCTGTGCCTGTAAACGGAGCAGGATTTGGCCCAAGGGGTTAGGGCGCCTCTTGGCACTGAACCGATGCTCCGTGAGCAGCACGTCCCTGGGGCTGCGGGCTTCTGCTCTGCACCTGACCCTTCCACGGCCCGGCCTCATAGTCACCCCGTGCTGGGCACGGAGCTGCGAGAAACCTCGCCGGGGTGGGCCTCAACCCACTGGGGGATCCCGGAGCCCAGCAGGGGCAGTGCAGCGGGAGATGTGGTGAGGACAGCGGAAGGGCGGCTTCAGCTGCATGCCACTTTTCCTGGCCGGTGCTGACCCAGCTGGGTCCGTCTCATCCGGAGCAGCATGCGGCTGAAGCTGGCTTCTCACGTGCTGCTGGGGATGGAAGGAGGCCCGCCCGGTCGGGACCGGC
>NW_005842072.1:920493-937345 GCF_000455745.1 Alligator sinensis
CCGACCGGGGCGGCCCCGGCCCAGCGGAGCCGTGTGCCTTTTGGGAAGGGACGAGACCGGCCAGAGCGACAGGGGCTCAGCTGCATTTGCCCCCTACCTGCCCCGGTCAGTCCCGAATGGCACATGGCTTTGACGCCACTTCTGCTGGCCAAGGCCGACCTGGGCGGCCTCCTCCTGTCCCCAGCAGCACGTGGGAATCTGGCTTCAGCCACATGCTGCTCCAGATGGGACAGACCTGCCCGGGTCGGCACCAGCCAGCAGAGGCGGCAGCGGAGCCATGTGCTGCTTGGGACTAATTTGGCGCAGGTAGGGGGAAAGTGCAGCTGAGCCCCTGCTGCTCTGGCTGGGCTCATCCTGTCCTGAGCGGCACATGGCTACTCCTCTTCCCACATGCACCGCATCAGCAATGTCAAGCTGACGCGGTGCGTGTGGGAACCTTGTCCCTTTTCTAGCCCTTCACCAGCCATTAGGAAGCTGCTGAGGGGCTGGGGGAGGGACAAGGGGTGGGAACGAAAGTAAACTGTGTTTACTTTTGTTTCCCGTCGCAGCACCGCGGGCCACAGAAAATGCCTTGGCGGGCCGCATGGCAGCCTGTGGGCCATATGTTGGACAAGCCTGTTCTAGACTTATTTGAAATTTAGAAAAAATAGGAAAGTAGTAATATTGTACACTTGTAAGTTGCATCCTTGGACAGGGAAAATAAATCTTTCCTTTTCTTCCCATGGAAAGAAATACACTCTTCATTTCTTAAATCCCTAAAACAACTGTGGAAAATAAAATGAAGTACCTGTAACTGACCAGCGCATGTAGACTGCATTGGGTTCATAACATGTCAATATGGAACTACTGGAGGCCACTGTTTTGAACAGTTTTAACTAAAACCATCTTAATCACCCTGACCTTCAAATGTCTGTCAAAGTAACTTGCTTGTAGGTGACTTCTACAGGGTTTAAACCTAAATTACCTGTGTGTTAGTTGACTGACTTTAGGATTATTATTCCATATTTTTGATGCCAGTCTTCTTTGGTACTCTCATATATTCCATTTCTTCATAGCTGTCACATAAGGAGTTTTCTTAGTAAAATAATGACACTTCAGCCTCATTCTGCATGGCTTCACAAAAATTCATTTTAATTGTCTAGTAGGAACTTCACCATATTTGTTTCTGCATCCTATAAGAAAATACATTGGTTGACAGACTCATTTTTGGGAGCATTTTCAATTAAAAACTCCCATTTTCAGTCTTATGCTAAAACAGTGGCATTTAGTCCAGGTTGTTCCTCTTTCAAAAATGAACCCCCTGACAAATAGACAAAACAACGAAAGACTCGTATTCAACCTGCCCTGCCCCCTTCTTTATTGTAAAGTAAAATACTATTAGAAAAACGAGATGTAATATATATTTTAAAGTCTATTCATGCTGCACCAAAGAACTGAGAAATGTAGATACTCTTCTTTCATGGGGTTTCCATGTCTGTCTCTCTGGGCATGTCTACACGTTGCCTTACAGCGACATTGTTAGTGTGCTGTGCTTTAGTACTTCCTTTTAGAAGTACTAAACCAGGGCACAGTAACTGCCCATACTGCACCATATGCGCAGCACACAGTTATTTTTAGCAGCTACTTCACTGTAGCAGTGCACTATAACGGGGGAGCATGCTGGTACAGTTAAGTAGCTGCTGGTCACATGTAGACACCCATGGATGTTACGTCGCCATAGCTTCACATATAGATGAGCCCACAGTTAATCAAATAAAACCAAGTATGCCCAGCATAAAATACAACACATTCTAAGCACGTTAATGGATATTCTGCAGTGTGTTCTTAAGGTCCTGGGTAGAGAAAAATAGGGCACAGAGCTTCGTTACAGCAAGATTCACAACATGACCACTTGAGATTGGTGCTATCTTCCTGAAACTCAATAAAATTGACATTCTTTCCTGGGCTACTTTAGCTGTATCTAAACTAGGCAAGGAAAATTTAAATGACAAAAAAAAAGGAAAGATTTTTTTAATCCTAGTGGGATTCATATTTCATTGTATCTTCTCTCCCAAGGGATTGGCTCTTACTGCGTGGTATTTCCCATGAGAAATGTCCAGACCAGGTGAAGTCCATAAATGAGTGTGAGAAAATTACTTACTTTGCCTGTAATGTTTATGTCTCATCATCAGCCCCTGATTTGTACATGTCCTTCTTGTATATCATTCTAGATAGATTCTATGCATACAGTTTACATTTATCAATCTTATTATCTACAAGATTATTCATGTTTGCAAATTAGTTTATGTACTCTTATTTCTGTAACTTATTTTTTGAGATCAGAGTGCACGGCAGCAGTAGTTTAAGAAAGTGAGTCTGAACTGAAAGAAGGGATGGGAAAATTGAGAGAAAAAAGTAAAGAATGCAAAATATGCCTCTGTGATGAAAAATGCTGGTTTATACCAGCATGAAAAATATATAGAACAGCAAATGCCTTCAATTTTGAATAAATAGTCTTAGCTTTCTTACATATTAACAAATAGAAATATTCACTCTTTGCTACAAAATGGCAACAGTTTTTGTGCTTTGATGGATTTGTATGAAGACCAAGCCTAAACATAATAAACCGTGACAAATTAGTGGATATGTCAGCTTTAGCAGCAGAGAATTAACATCAAATGGTGTGCCGAGGAGGAGCAAAAAACTCCAGAGCAATAAGCTTTGGAGTTTATTCATGTGCACTAATTGCATGTGTAGATGCACCCAAGGAGTACCGGAAAAAAATCTAATGTGGTGTAGTGATTAGCATGTTATACTAGGAAGCTTGAGAGCTGTGGGTTCAACCCCCTTTGGAGGGGCTGGACCTAGAACCTGAGCATCCACTTCCTCAGCAAGCATCCTAACCACTCAGCTACTGGGGCTAAAACACAGGAGGGCCTCCTTTTCCTGCTTCCTACATGGCCATGTAGCTGCCTGCTGGGTATGTGCAGTAGTTGTGTGGATATTCAAGTATTGATAGTGAACAGGCAATAGTATCTTAAACTATGCATAAGTGCCAACACTACCACTTACACTACTGGGCAAGTGCTGTTTAGGCACACAGAAATAATGAAATTATAGCCACAGTGTCTTGTATGTTCAGTGTTGGAATGTAGTGAAGTTGTAACATATCTTGCATCCTTGGAAAAGACCAGGTAATAGTTTTTTCTTCACTATAATTTCCAAGAAGACATTTAAGGCCCAAACCTACAAACATCTTAGTGTCTTCATCTCCTACTGATTCCAGTGTGAGGCAGGTGCTCAGCACTTTTTAGGAGCAAGCCCACCTCTACAGCATAATGTATGACACCAATGATACAGAATGACTGCAATTTTCTTAATAGATAAATAATGATTAAAGTTATTAAAATGATGATTTCCTTAATTATTCAAGTATAAATATTGAAAAAGACTAATATGCAGAAACAGTAATCTCTAGATAATATGGACTTACTAGAGAAGAATTTTTTTAAACATAAAATCTGCTAAACTCAGCAAGTCATTTTGGGGGCTTATCTAATAGCAAAACAGTAAATGCTGAAGTTAACTTCTTAACTAATTTGATTCAAAAGTAAAAGAAAAACCCATGGTATGTAATTTTTAAGTAGGTAAGTAGAAAAGGAAGAAAGCTGAAAATTGGATTTAGAAACTGTAGGAACCAGAACAACAAGTCAAATGTCTTGATGTTTGAACCCTAATTATTGAAAAGCCTATACTGGATAAAGTAATACAGAAATAACCACTTCCACATGGGATTCAGTCAACTAAAAATCTGATGATTAAAAGAATGCATACTTTTAGGTAATGCATCTATCTCTAAATGTCTCTTGCCAATTGTATGTAATTTTATGATGACATGAGCATATTTCTGGAGCAGAATCCTAGCCTATGGCCCGCTGTTCTCTGTAAAAAGACCTGCAACTTCTGTAGACAGATACATGGCTCAAAGATCGGACACACAAATTGCCTCGAGCCATCAACGAGCTGTGGTAGAAATCATACTTGAATAGAGAGACTTCTGACAATGCATACTTCTTTCAAAAAAAATCTCTCTTATGTTGTTTTGTAAACCATCCAGACACCAACAAGTTAATTAAGTATATAGGTTAAATACTTAAACTAATTGTGAATAAAGTGACATCAAATGCACAAGATTAACACATTTGAAAACAGAGAGCACTAATCTTGGACTAATCTTTTGGTAATTTAGCAGTTGTTACAATTGGACGTAAAATATCAGAGATGACAGTATCTTCCTCATTGGCAGTAACTAATCTCAAACTTGTATATGTCAGGACTAATTGAATGGAAGTCAGCAAAGTTATAACAGTGAAAGAACCGTGTAAATGAGATCAGAATCAACCACAATACAATGAACAGAACATTCTAAATAACAGAACTTTGTGTCTGAAAATTACATTATTCCTCAAAATTACTCTTTGTGAGTTCATGGTTACTACAATGTGAATACATGTAAAATAATTTTTAGGAATTCTAGATATATAAAACGCTTAGTTTGTTCATTTGTCTGCCTGTAAGCTTTATTCGCATACTGATTGGCTGTTTCAGCAGCCAATCAGAGTCCTCCAAGAGCATGCCAGACAGGAGGTGGTGGCAATGTGGCAGAGTGCTGCCATGACAGCGAGGACAGAGGGGATGGAGCAGGGGTGGGTGAGGCAAGCACTACTGGCCTTGCTTTCCCTCCTTCCTCCAGCCCTGCTCCCTGGAGGCAGTGATGGCACAGAGTGCTGGCTGAGGGGGATGGCGGGGCCAGCTTCCCCCCTCTGCCCCCTGCTCCTTGGAAGCAGCAGTGCAAGGTGGGGAATGGGGTTGAACCCACCATGGTGGAGGGGGCGGGGGAACAGGGTCAAACCTGTTGTATCAGGAGTGAAAGGGGTTGGGCCTGCCATGCTGGAAGGGGAATGGGATTGGGCCTGCCATGCCAGAGCGGGTAATGGTGGGCCCACCGTGCTGGGGGGGGGATGGGGTCAGGCTGTGGTGCCAGGTGGGGGGAACGGGATTGGACCACAGCAACAGGGTGGGGAACAGGATCAGATCCACCATGGCAGGGAGGGAACAGGGTCGAGCTGTGGCAGCAGGGTGGGGAACAGGGTTAGGCTCACAGCAGTGGGGAGGGGCAGGAGGGGAGTGGGCCTGGACCCAAGCTGCCGGGTGGAATGGGGTCGGGCCCAAAGTGACGGGGGAGGTGGGGAACAGGGTTGGGCCCAAAGCAGCGGGGTATGGAGGGTCGGGACAGATGACGATGGAGGGAGAGGGGACACAGGTTTGGAGGCTGCACTCCATCCCTGCCAGCCCACCCCTCACCCCCGTCATTCTTGACAGTCAGTTTGCCAGTAGATAATATATCCATTTTCAGATACTAGATAATTTATCTCCTATATTTTAGTTATTCCTACTGCAAATGTTGTCAAACATTTTTGTTTCCAATAAAAGTAACTTTTCAGTTTTGCTTTTTTCCCCAGCATCTGGCGAGGACCAAATATAAATTGTACAGACAGCTCAGGTTACACTGCTTTACACCATGCAGCTTTAAATGGACACAAGTAAGTAACTCATATTAAACATTTATGGTGAAAATTTTCTATATGATCTTGAAACATGTAGTATAACTTTAAATCCTTAGCACAGGTGAAAACTGTGTAATAATCTGATTTACAAAAATATTTGCATTAAATTCTTTTCTCATGGGCTGTGTTTATATGAGATTTTCTGAGGCTGTGCAACTGGGGCTAGGGACACAGTATCATAACCCAATGATTACAAGAGGGGAATAAAATTCAGGAATTCTGAGTTCTATTCTTTCTTCTATGCTCTTGTGTGACTGTCAAAGAAGTAGCTGTTGTTCACACAGAGCAAGTCTGTTATCCTCTCTGTAATTTCTACTTGCAAATCAGAGATGTTAACATTGTCTGGATTTATTTATTTATGTTTTGTTTTTTAATTGTTTGAAAAAACTTGGACAGTAAGATTGGTTAATTCCTTTTTAGGTGATAAGGTTTAATCCAAAGCCAGTTACAGATAATGAAAAAACTTGTATTGACTTCAGTGGGCTTAGGATCAGACCCTAAATAACAAAACATAGATCCAGAATAATTTCATTTTTAGTCCATTTTATTCACAATTTCACTCTTGGAGACAGATGAAGTAACATAAAGACAGGATCTTTATGATACATTATGCATTTATTGTGTTACAGAAACTTGACATTTCCTCTAGTATTTATGTAAGTCATATTCCTGTTACAGTCCATATGTGCCAATTTATTTCTAAATTAGCAAATGCAAGACAAAGTATTGCTAAGGTAAGTGTTATAAATTCTCCAAAGCTTCACTTCTAGAGCAGGATGCAAAATAATCAATTACTGTACTCTATCTCTCTGGAATTAGCTAAGAGTCATTAATACAGTCTGCTAAACTTGTGTCTTTGAAAAAAGAAGAAACATTATGCGTCTTTTCTTATAATTTATCCCTTGTGCAACCTTATATATTGTCAGTTGTCAGAAGATGAAAGGAGACTTGCAAAAATTGTCCAGATTTTTAGATTGGCTGTGAATGTTTCCAATAAATATAAGAATACTAAACACAAACTACCACATGACTCCAAGAAAATCTCCAATGAAGTATAATGGCTGCTATGGTATCTAGATAGAACCAGTTGCAGATTACAAGTTGGACTATTAGGAGGAGGGCACGTGGTATTTTCAATTACTCAATTTTGGCCTAATCTCTCTGTAGAGGTCAAAAGGATTTTTAGATAGAATTGTAGCAAAAATGCCTAGATTTTAAAACTTGAAATATGTATAGGTAATGCAAGTATGTCTGGACAGAAGCTGGCATGGAGACTTCCAAGATTCTAATATTTTTCTAATTCTGGGCCCCACACTTCAAGAAGGATGTAGACAGATTGGAAGGAACTCAGTATAGAGTGACAAAATGATTAGGGGCCTGGGAACTAAGGCTTATGAGGAGAGGCTACAAGAACTAGGGCTATTTACTCTGGAGAAGATTTGGGGTGAGGTGGGGGTTGATAATCTTCAAATATCTGAAGGGAGATTGTACAGAGGATGAAGACAGGGTTTTCTCTTACTGTAGAGGACAGGATAAGGAGAAATGGCTTGAAGCTGCAGCAGAGAAAAGTTAGACTGGAAATTAGGAGGAACTTTCTGACTATGAAGGTGGTCAAACATTGGAAGAGCCTACCTAGAGAAGTGGAATCTCCATCCCAGGAAATTTTCAAGAGCAGGTTGGACACACTTTTGGCCAGAGTGGTATAATTATGGAATGATCCTGCCTTGAGCCAGAGGCTAGATAAGGTGACCTTCTGAGGTCACTTCCAGCTCTACTTTCCTATGATCCAATGAGCCTTATTATTCAAGACAGAAAAAAAAGCACTAAAATTTTTGAATCGCATGATTTTTAGAGTAGTTTTATTTTCACGTCATTCAGTATTACTCTACAAATATTAAGCTTTTATTTTTTAAATGTTAATTTCTTTGTGTTGTAACAAAAGAGCTTTCATAATGTGAATCTATTAAAAACAATCTCCAACCAAATAAGAATCACCTAGCAGCATTGAAATTCACCCTTTCCCATTCCAATTCACTTCAGCAGCTTGTGAATTTTATGTTAATAAGACAATTCACTGTAAATTAAGCACAATTTCTTCTTTCTGTTTTTAATTTTTGGTTAGCAGAATATTAAATAAAAATGTGTATTGCTGGGTTGACCAACAACAAAAAAATCAGGAAATTAAAAGCAGTTTTTATTGTAAGATATTGTTTGGCATGTTCTCTTTTTTATTGTTTTGCTTGCATTTTTAAAAATTTTAATGCACACCCTTCCTGTTGCTTTAATATGGTAATTTCACTTATTTAAATAAATTATCTTTACAATTTTTCATAGCTTAGTCCATGACCTTTGATTCTTGTGTTCTGTCAAAACAGCTTTTATCCCACCAGTCTCATGGCATCCACAGTACACATTCTTCAAATGAGCTGTTAAAATGACATGCATTCTTTACATTTCTGATTAGATGTCAGTAGAAAGTTAAGGTTACCTTGGCACTTTTTGGAAAAGTAGAAGATAACACATAACCTTAAACATTAATGTCTATTGTAATAAGAGAAGGCACTGTGATTATCTACCACTGAACACATAATGGTATTGTGTTTGACCACACAATCTCTACACTATCTCTAACTCATTCATTGCTTAATAAAGTATTTTGGGTTACCTGGAGCATGAAAAATACTTTAAAAAACCAAATCATGAAATATCCTCAATATAATCACTCTTTTTATTGAAACTATTCTGTCATTTTTGTCCTTGTCCCCTTTTGTACTTCTCAGTAGTAATCTTTTATTGCTAAG
Organism: Alligator sinensis; assembly: GCF_000455745.1. Classification (NCBI taxonomy): domain Eukaryota; kingdom Metazoa; phylum Chordata; order Crocodylia; family Alligatoridae; genus Alligator; species Alligator sinensis. Next base: position 928,901 of record NW_005842072.1, read on the forward strand.
TGTCTATCTACCATTGAGTGCTGTAGCCCAAAAGTAGCTTAATCACACATTCAAGGACATAATATTTTTTTACATGTCATTTATATCCATTCAGTGTTTATAATGTACATCCCTATTTTCCCTTTGATTTTTTGACATCAGCCATTCATGGTTTGGTCTTCAATAATGCTGAAGTCCTTTAATTGCTCAGTGCTCAACAGAATATAGATCTTCAGGTATCTTTTAACCACAGACATTAAGAATTTATATTTTACTATGTTGAAAATATAGAACTATCCATGCTTGGAAACATTTTAACTGTTCCTGGATTTTTATTTCAAATACCTGAAGGTAAATTGTATTTATTAATGTTGCAGGACACTAAGGTGCCTGCTCCTTTAAGGGCTGAAACTGCCTAGGGAGAGAGCCCTAGCAGTTAGGCAGGAACCCCACAGGTGCAGGTTACTGTGGCAGCAGGCCTAAGGAGGGAATTAGCCTGCACCTGCAGTTGGTCAGCTGACCGGAAGAGGCAGGGCCCTGGGCAAATATAAACCCTAGGGCTGGGACTAGAGAGACAGTTCCCTGCCAGCAGCCAAAGGGAGTTCCCTGCCAGGAGCCTCCAGGGAGGAATTGCCCAGAGATGCTCCAGCTGCCAGAGATACTGCATTTAGGGTTAATGGGGATCCAGGAGCTCACCAGGTACCCTTGAACTAAGGCCTTGGAGGGACAATGTGTGAATGCCATCTATGAGGCTTGGGGCGTGGTAAAGGAGTGGTTTGGAGCCACACATCTAGCCCATAAGGCTGACGGTGTCCCAAGAGGCATCCATTTTGGAGTGGGACCCAAAAGGGATCCAGAAACCCACAGGGTTCAGTGGGATCCATCAGGACCGTGCCCAAAAGTACAAACTAGAGGGCAGCCTCCCTATTTATTATAGTACAACAAGACATGGCAGGAGAGAGAGAGGGTGCCCGTTGGGCAGGATTGGCATGGTCAGGAGCCCTAGGGGTATCGCGGCCAACCCTGGGGACCCCATCCCATGACAATTTACTACTACATATACACTGTATTTAGATAAAAATATTTTTATAAAATAAATATTGAACCTATTAGCACTCTCTGGCAGTGTCCACATGAGTGTGGACAGTTGTTTACCTGGGGACAAGAAGCATCAGCATACCTTGTGCTGATGCTACTTTTCTTTGGTGAACACCGGTGCCATGCATCTGATGTGCAGCAGGTTACCCTGAGTGGGGTAGGAGAGGCTGGGACCAGGGCCAGATTAACCCTTTAGTGGGCCCTAGGCAAACAACCTTGTGGGCCCCTATGTTTTTTACTCAATAATTATAATATGGAAAATAAGTGCAACTGGGCCCATTCTTCACTTACAGCCCTAGGCATGTGCCTACTTTGCCTATGCATTAATTTGGCCCTGGCTGGGGCCAGCAACTGTACTGGCCCCAGCAGCCTTACATGGGGTCCTGGGGGCCTCAGAGAGCCTCATCCACAGCTCTCCTGGAGCTGGGAGCCTGGCCTGCAGCCAAAGCATGGTTCCAGCAGACCAGACTTTGATTTTGGGCAGTGTGCACTGCTGCCATGTGCACCCCCCTCCTTTTTTGACCCTAGGATCTCCCCCAACCCTTACCCTGTGCTGCAAGGTAGCAGCACGGGGAATGCCTGCATATGACCCATCTGTAGCACTGTATACTGCACGTCCATGCTCATTTGGATGCGGCCTCTTGAATTCTCCATTGATTATCTTCTATGTGTTTGACCTTTTACCACTGAAGTATACATCCTTTAAATAGTGTGCTTGTACCTTAAATTTTCTTAGTTAAGAAAATACAATTTTCAATTTGAAAGATGATACATTAGGTTAAAAATGCCTATCAGCCACTAGAGGCAGTTCTAAGCTCATTATTGTTGGATATCATTGCATTGGTTGTTGAAGATCCTGCATTGTGCCAGGCCTTCCAGTCATTTTCTTCCAACTACGAGGCATTCTGTACTGCTTTACTGCTTCTCCACCATTTTTTAATATTTTCTCACTGTTCAGTTTTTTTTCTCCTGATTTTTTTCCTTATAAAATCATAGAAAATTAGAGTTGGAAGAGACCTCAGGAGGTCGTTTAGTCCAACCCCCTGCAGGACCATTCCTAACTATATCATCCCAGCCAAGGCTTTGTCTATCCAGGTCTTCAAAACCTCCAAGGAATACACAGCCTCTCTGGGTAACCTGTTCCTTAACTGTCCTCCTAATGAGAGATTTCCTCATATCTAACATAAACTCCCCTTGGTGCAATTTGAGACCATTGCTCCTCTGTCTGTCATCTGCCACCACTGAGAACAGCCTAGCTCCATCTTCTTTGTAACCTCTCTTCAGGTAGTTGAAGGATGCTATTAAATCCCCTCTCAGTTTTCTCTTCTTCAGACTAAATATCCCCAGCTCCCATAGCCTTTCCTCAGAAGCCAATTATTAGGCCTGTGTGAATAGGGAACTATTCAATTTGGGATCAGATTCAGCCGATTCGGATGGCAGCGATTTGATTCGGAGCTCCGAATTGGTTTCCTACTTCGATTCAGCTGAATTGGCTCTGAAGCTTCGGAGCCAATTTGGAGATTTGGCCATAGGGTATAATGGGGAATCAATGAAATATATATAACTTTGTTGGTTTTTGTCCAATTTGGATGAAGCTTGCAGGGCCTGTAGCCTCTGCTGAGAGCATGACGCCTGCCAAGTTTCAAGGAGATAGGTACAAGGGTTTGGGGGAAACTACACCCGAAATTCATGAAAGCAAAACTCATGTCATGTGTATGTGTTAAGCCACAGCGGGGTCAAAACTGCAGGGGTGGTGGCCAATGGTGAGGCCACAAAGCCTGCCAGCTGTTAAGGAGATCGGTGCAGGGGGCTCGGGGGCTCTGTCCCCCTAGCTGCTGACAGACAAAACTCATGACATGGGTGCTTGTGCAGCTGACTGTCTCTGTCTTAGGGCAGTTGAATGTCTGTATTGATTATTTCCTCTCCTTAGTCTGTGGTTTTGTAGGTGTTTATCCTTGCTCATTAGCTCATTATCTAGTAGTTACTAGTAGCTAGCTACTGTGTATTGAGCTGGTCCCTGAGTGAATCATGACTGATTCTGATAGCTTAGCAGCCAGGCCTGCAGTAGTTCCTCCCCCCCAGACAGACAGACACAGTTGCACAAGCACCCATGTCACAAGTTTTGCCTGTCAGCAGCTAGAGGTGCAGGGCCCCAGAACCCAGAACCTCCCTGCACCTATCTCCTTGACAGCTGGCAGGCTTTGTGACCACAGTAAGGGCTAGCAGGCCTACACCTTTCACCCTGCTGTGCCTTAACACATACAGTGTCACCCATGTCACGAGTTTTGCTTTCCCACAGCTTGAGGTGCAGTTTCCCCCCAAGCCCTTGCACCTATCTCCTTGAAACTTGGCAAGCTTTGTGGCCTCAGCAGGGGCTACCATCCCTGCAAATTTCATCTGAATCAGCCAAAAGACAACAAAGTTTATTGATTCCCATTATACCCTACGGCCAAATCTCCAATTGTTTTCTGAATTGATTCAAAAGCTCTGAATTGATTTGGAAAGCCTAAAGCTTCCCGTGATTCAATTCAGATTTGTAGATTCGACCTCTGAATCATCTGAATCATCTCCAAATCATGATTCAAAGCTTTGCACAGGCCTATCATGTATGCCAGCTTCCTAACCATTTTTGTTGCCCTCTACTGGACTGTGTATTGGGTGCCCAAAACTCAACACAGTACTCTAGATGTGGCCTCTCCAGTGCTGAATAGAGGGTAATAATTCTTCGACTTCCTTCAACTTGCTGGCAATGCTTCTACTAAGGCAGCCTGATATGCCATTAGCCTCATTCAAAACAAAGGCACACAGCTGGCTCATATTCAGCTTATTGTCTACTGTAACCCTTCTTTGCTCCCTTCTGCTTTGCAGCACTGATTAGAACACATCTTTTGATCTAGGTACCCTTTCTCAAGAAGCCAATAGAAGCACAACCATAACTGCTATCATATATTTGGTCTTCCTTGTGAAATAAAGAAACTAGTATGGCTAAATATTCTAGCTTTTACTTTTTTTACACAGTTTTGTCATTGATAGGTAAACGCCAGTACAGTAACTAAGAGAAGGCAGGGTTGAAAAAATACCTGCAACTAGAAGTGACTGATCATGCCACTGTGATCAGCACTGCTGCTCTTGGCACTGCTCTAGCCATCACAAAGCTACCCAGGCCACAGAGTATCCCAGCTGTGCCTCTGGGTAGAGCCCATCCTAAGATGCCAGTCAAGACAAAAATGCAACAGGACTCTGACCTAAATGACCTTTATTAGCCTTCCAGACTGACAGTTATGGAATATCTTTACTGAGAAGAGCTGGCGCCTTTAAGGGGCAAGTTAGGGAATGGGGGTATTTTTGGTTGAGTTTTTGGCAGGGGCGGGGGAGGGTTGCTTTGAATCCACTCCTGGAGTTTTGGTGCCAGACCAGTACTTTAAAGAACTAATGTTTGAATGTCCAGAAATTTGCACAGAACCACCTCAACTGGACCCAAGTCTGGTTAACTTATTAGCTAATGTCAGGCCTGACAGTGTCAAGCTATGAGAAGACAAATTTACAGGTAAGACAAAACTGATTTACTTTCTGATATACTTGTTAACTGGAGCTCATACCATACCACTGAATTTTAAGTAAAACTTCCTGTTGAGGTCAATAGATTTAAAAAGTAATGGCTCAATATAGCTCTTTCTATTAATCTTTCATTTTCATCTATGTTTAAAATAACAATTTAAATATACTAGCTGAAACAAAATATAGGTGAAAAATAATGACATAGCTTTTTCTCACTGCTCTTAGGAGTCTAAAAATCAGAAATAAAAATAAAAATAAGATTTCCAGGGAAGTTAGTAAACATCTAAGTAGGCCATCTTTGGATAGTATCCTGGGACTATATGCTAGCATAAAGAAGAAAAAAGGGGTTACTTACCAACAGCAGCACCCAGGGGTAAATCCAAAAGGGGTATAGTGGCATGGATGCACCCCCATCTTCTGACTGCACAAAGAGCAACAGCATGGATTTTTTTAAGTTCCCAAATCAAGTAAAAATCCCATCTGCCTGCTCTTGTCACCCCCTTTCCCTTCTGTCCACAGCAGCCTTGCCGCTGCTGCTGCTGCTGGTCCCTCCACTGATCTCCTTGTCCCCAGCTGAGGGGGAAGGGAGGGGCTATAGAGCTGCTCCTGCCTGCTTCAGCTTGGAACAGTGGTAGCAGAGGTGGCACTGGGTAGGTTCCTCCTCTCTGCTTGGTCTCCTGGGTGTTTCTTGCCAGCCTGGGAGTGAATACAGCCTGCCAAATCCACATATTGCCATCTCCTGCTGAGTCTGGCTGCAGCAGCTCTGCAGCTGTGGAGCCCTTCACTGCTGAGAAATGATTTGGGGAATTATGGTTTAAGAGCATTGTGGGGAGAGGGGCTCCGGAGCTTCAGCAACTGGGCTCAGCAGAGAAGTAGCCACAGTAGCAGCAAGTGAATTTGCTCCCCCCACAGTTGCCCCTGGGCTGGCAGGGAACGCCCAGGGGACTGGGATCCTCCTGTCTTCTTCTGCTGCTGTCCCCTACTGAGAACAGCTGGAGTGCGGCAGGAGTGTCTCCGGAACCCCCTTCATCCCCCCCATCAGCCCAGGACAGTGACATTGGTGGGTGGGGAGGGGGTGAATGGGAAGTGAGAGGACATGATGCTGACAGAGAGGAAGAGGAGGGGTGCCAAGGGGGGGGGGGGGGGGGGGGGTCCCCAGCATTTGGAGACTTAAAAAAAGTCCCTGCTGCTTCTCTCTCTGTGTCTGCCTGCTGGGAGGGTGGGCAAGAGGACAGGGTTGGGTGGAGCTGGGAGCAGGGGTGCATGCACTCCTGCATTGCTAGTCGCTGCTCCCTTACCCCTAGGTTTGAAATGAACCATTTCTGCACAGCCAAACTGACTTTCTTCCCTACTCTCTGCTTGAGAGCTATCCATCAAAACAATGCATTCAAAAACAATGCATTCAGAAAACCAGTGTCTGTTGTTAAATAACCCTTTTAGTCAGTAAAATAAAGAACCATAGTTAATACACAAGTAAATAATATTTTTAGTTACATTTTGCAGTCTGCATTCTGCTACTAGGCAAAACTAATATTAATTTCTATGGGAATTTCACTTGAATTATGATGTCTGAAAGTAGTTCTGTTGGGCAGTCTGAAAATATTGGCAATATGAATAAAATATGCTTATCCATGAATATCCATTTGCAAGCTTTAGAATGTTAGCTTTGTGTCCTGTCTTCCAGGGATATTGTTCTCAAATTACTTCAGTTTGAAGCATCAACTAATGTGGCAGATAACAAAGGTTATTTTCCTCTGCATTTGGCTGCTTGGAGAGGAGATGTAGACATTGTGAAGATTCTCATCCATCATGGGCCATCACACTCCAGAGTAAATGAACAGGTGAAGTGATTAAAAATCTTTGTTTATGTCATCAGAAAATAAAAATAAGTATTCTTAGGTCTGATATTTACAGCCAGATTCAGCAAAAACACGTCTGTTTTCCATGCCATTTAAAGTGCTAGCAACCTATATTACAGAGCTGTTGAAGTCTTCCATATTGCATATGCAGGAAATACTTTTTGCTAAATTGGTCCCAGGCAGCAAGGAAATTTATGCATGTATAGATAAAGAAGACTGAAACATTGTTTGTTTCCAGAGATCTGATCAAGCAGGGGTGAGTAATTATTTTGGGCAGAGGGCCACTTACTGAGGTTTGGCAAGCCATTGAGGGCTGCATGACAGGAAGCCCAAGGCAGATAAATATTAATTTTCTACATTTTTTAGGGGCCCCCACGGGCCGAATAGAATGGCCTGGCGGGCTGCATCTGGCCCTCAGGCTGCATTTTGCCCACCCCTGGAATAAAGGCATACGCTTACCATAGCACCCTGATCATATAGTTAAATACAATATGCAACTTACTGTATAGCTTCCATTTCCTTAAAATCCTTTTGTGCAATAAAATCACAATATTTCCTGTTCTATTTGAAATGTTGTGAAAACATATATCTCAAACAAAATAGCATTCATATATTTATGGGCAACATAACTAGGTGATATTGCATGGCATACAAGATAGCAAGATCTTAAAAATGACAAACACAAATTTTATAGCTAGCACAATAGAAAAACAAAGAGGGGCAGGATATATTAATTATGCTAATATCTAACCATGTAACTGATGTTAGGTCCTTTGTGGCCTGCATGTTTCATAATTGGTTCACTTGTGGGGTTTGTGGCCAGACTTATGGGCTTTGTGGTCAGACAGAAAGGGGACAGGTTGCGGCTACTCATGGTGAAGCATTTGGCAAAAAATCTCTTAAAAGCTTTAGATCCAGAAAGCAATATATTTCTTATTCTTATTAGGGAAGAACTGCTTGAAAATATGAGGTACATGAGGAAGCATAGTACTAGTGAACATGAGCTACTTGGATTCACCACAGTAATGAAAAAATTCTCTTACCACAGCTGTTTAATGGTATTAGATTCCAAGAAAACATTTTGGGGGAATTAAGAAATGTAGGACTCTGTAACTTCCCGTGCCTGTCCTGAGCTCCCCATTTAGGCTTTTCTAGCCACCCAGAGCTAACTGCAGTCCTGCAGGCCAACAGTTTGCCCCTGGCACCAATATCTCAGACCACCGATGCTTCTCATCTGCCATGTCTTTGATGGAATTTTAGTCTTGGGGATCGCTGTTACTCTCAGTGGTGTCTTGCTAGGGCCGCTTGTTAGCGGGAGGATTTTGGGGCTCTGCCTCCCCTGCACCCCACCTAGTGCCAACCCGTTATTACTCTGGTTTTGAACAGACGCAATGTTGTTACCAGTCGTCGCTCTCGTCCTGTCTTGTAGGTCCGCCGCTGTCCTTTCTCCACTCTCCACAGCCGGACTTCCACGTCTTCTCTCCAGGTAAGTGCACTGACTCCACTGAGTCAGTACATGGGGGCAGCTCCCTACTTGGAGGCTGCCACAAACCATCTCCCTTGCGATCTCTGCCTCAGCCACAGCCTTCCCTCAGCTGCAAGGGACTTCCTTCTGGTCCCCCTGTTGGACTGGAGCACGGGGCTTTTATATCTGCCCCGCTGCCCCTGCTGGCAAATTGGTGCAGGCATGCTCTTACAAAGTGTGTCCACACTGGCCCCAGCTTTTTTTCTTCTCCCTGTCTCCTGGTTCCTGTTGGCTGTGGCATGGGATGTTGTGGTGTTGCTGGCAGATCTTGTGGCGTGGCAAACCTGCCACCACTGCCATGCTCTTGAGGCTCAGCAGGCTGCGTTGCTGCTGACAGGGTTTTCCGCATGGCAGTTCTGCCCTTGTTGCCCCATTCCTGTGGCTCAGTTTGTCGCTAGGTCACTGGCAGTACCCGCCGCATGGCAA
>NW_005842072.1:937376-942782 GCF_000455745.1 Alligator sinensis
CAATTGCACGCCCAACCCAGCATGCCATGGTGCCACCGGCTAGTTCTGTGGTGTGGGGCTCTTGCTGTTGCCGCTGGGTCCCCACGGCTCAGCATCCCTACCATGTATCTCCCCTTTTAAGTTGCCTTGTGGCGTCTTGAGTGTGCCCTCTTCTGAGCATGCTTTGTCCGTTTTCTGCTCATGCCATGCTTTCTGCTTCTTTGACCTTGCTGCTAATTCACTGCACTGAGACAAGAAATCAGCAACTTTGTTTGTTGTCCCTGGATTGTACCCAACAGAGAATTTAAAGGGCTTCAGAGTTAGTGCCCAATGCATTATGCACTTGTTATCACACTTAGAGTTATGCAGCCATTGCAAAGGCACATGGTCTGTTATGAGTGTGAATTCCCATCCCATTAAATAGTAACGGAAATATGTGACCACCCATTTAGTAGCCAACATTCCCTCTTGATTGTGGAGTACCTGTGTTCTGCTGTGCTTAATTTCCGACTTGCAAACACTACTGATCTTTCCATCCCGTTGTCTTCTTGGCACAGGACTTCCCCCACAGCCATTTCAGACGTGTCTGTCTGTAAGATAAAAGGCTTAGAAAAGTCAGGGGTCCTCAGGAGCATGCCACTACACAAGGCCCTCTTGATGTTCCTAAAGGCCTCCTCCATTAGGGGCATCCATCTTATCACACCCTGCACTTTACCCCTCATGGAGTCTGTCAAGGGTGCAGCCAACTCTGCAAAGCCTGGTATAAACCTTCAATAATAGGTGGCCAAACCCAGAAAGGAGCACATTGTTAGTTTGTTTGTGAAGGTTTATATTTCTCTATGGTATCTACTCACCAGTGGGCGTTTGAGCCCCTGTCCCACACAGAACCCAAGGTAGTCGGTCTCTCGCAGTCTGCACACTTTTTAGGATTTGTAGTCATATTAAATTGGCACAATTCTTGTAATACTGCTTCCACGTGTTGCCATTTTCAGGCCATGACTGAGAATAAATTACAATGTTGTCAATGTATGCCACTGTGTACCACGTATGTGGAGCTAGGATGTTATCTATCAGCCTTTGAAAGGAGGCTGCCACACTGTGAAAGCTGAATGGCATCCGTGTAAATTCACTTAGTCCTCATGGAGTACCGAAAGCCACTTTTTGCTGGTCTTTTCCTGCCATGGGGATCTGTCAGTAGCCCTTGGAAAGGTCCAGGGTACTTTGCCTGACCTATCCGTTCCAGTAGTTCTTCTATGTGGGGCATAGGGAAGGCATATAAATGCACCACCGCATTGAGTCCCCTGAAATCCATGCAGATCCTTAGCGACCCATTGGATTTCAGGATGACCATCATTGGGCATCTCCAGGGGCTCTGGGATGGTACTGTCACCCCTTGTCTAAGCATTTTCTGCATCTCCTCATCTACCTGTGCTTGTAGGTTGTTGGGAACTGGTCTCCACTTTTCCCTCATGACCACCCTTTTTGGCGTATTTATTTAGTGTACCATGCCCCTAGCCTTTCCTTGTATCTCACTGAATACATCCAAATTTGATGATTATCCATCCCAGTTCCTTTTGCTGCTCATCTGTGAGGCTGCTTCCTATCTCTGTCTTGCCCCTTAGTGTGTATCCTCCTATCTCAGGGCCTAGATCTTCACTTATCTGTTCAGGGCTCAGCAGCCATCCCTCTGACTCCCTCCAAGCCTTTAATTGGTTTTACATGGTTGGTCTGGTGTTCCCTTATGTGTCCTGGATGGTGTACTTCATAATCTATGGGTCCGGCCCTCCTTGTCATCTCAAAAGGCCCTTGCCACTTAGTTAATAGTTTATTTACAGAAGAGGGAAGTAGAACCAACACTTTATCCCCAGACTGAAACTCTCTCTCTCATGCCCTCTGATAGTAACTGGCTTTCTGCCATTGCTGTGCTCTCTCCATATTTGCCTAAGCTAGTTGCCAGGCCTGCTTAAGGCATTCCATCATCTCTTGCCTATATTGTTGGACCCCAACTCATTTGTGCCCCAGCTTTTCCCACTCTTCCCTGGCTACTTGCAGTAAACTTCTGGACGTGTGGCCAAATATCAATTTGAAGGGTGCAAACTGGGTTGACTCCTGGGCCGTGTCCCTGAGAGCAAATATTAGTGGTACTAAGAGCAGGTCCCATTTTCTGGGCTCTTTCTGCATGCTCCATTGCAATAAGCGTTTAATCATGCCATTTAGGTGCTCAACCAAGCCATTTGTTTGGGGCGGTAAACCGATGTTTGCAGATACTTAATGCCCAGCACATGACATACAGCCTTTAACACCTCTACATAAAGTTCGTACCCTGGTCTGTAATAATTCCCCTAGGTATGCCAAAATGGGGAAATCCATTTTAACAACTGTTCCGTGATCCGAGATGCGGTGGCGGTTTTGAGTGGGATTGCCTCTGAGTATTATGTGGCATAATTGATTAAGACTAGTACGCACTGGTGCCTTGCCCTACTTTTGGTGAATAGTCCCATAACATCAAGGGCAATTTTATGGCGCTGTGCCATAGTACTTCCCAGAGCCATCCCTTGGAGGTGGGGGAGGGCAAATCGGGGCAGCCTCCCTGGGCCCCGCAATTTGGGGGCCCCATGGACAGTGCTGTACAGGCCCTGCTGGCTGCCGCAGCCTGTACGGCACTGTTCCAAGTGGCCGCCGACTCCCACCCCACTCTGTGATCCGGCTGCTCACCACCCCACCTTCCCCCCACCACACAGGCCCCACACATCCTAATATGCCCTGGACCCCGCACACTCCTAGGGTCGTCTCTGGTACTTCCTTTTGGATGTATTAAAGCATGGCACAGTAATAGCCTGTAGTGCACTGTGCTTGTGGTGCATGGTTAGTTTTCACTGATACTTCGCCGTAGCAGTGCACTAAAACAGTGGAGTGTGCCGCTATGGTGAGGTAGCTGCCGGTCACATGTAGACTCTCATGATCACTACATCACTGTAGCGTGCCATACAGTGATGTAGTGTGTCGCTACAGTGACATAGGGTGATGTGTAGACATGCCCACTGTTGATACAGGCTAAGACTAGACTCATGCAAAAGCAGGTGTTTGGAATAGGTGGTGCTGTGGTACTGAAGTAACAATTTGCCATAGATCCTCAGTCTTTCCTTGCTTGATAGGCATTCTGCCTGCCACTAATCATACCCCAAGTCAGATGTTTTTGCATAGCGTGCATTAATATTTTCCATTCTGTGTTTTAGGTGATAAGTCCTCATTATTAAAAAGCTGTTAAAATGCATTTGATACAATATCCCTTCTTGTCACATACTTTATGGTAGCATCATGTAAAATAAATGCTTCCAAAAACTTAACTAAAAGGAAATAATATTGAACAGAGCAAACATCCAAGGACAACCAGTAAATGCAAGAAGCCTATCATATCTAATAACATTATGTACAGAAACACATGAATAGGTGGACTTTGTATGTGGCATTTCAAATAAGCTAAACAGTACATTACAGACTTAAAATACACTGTTCAAATATCATAGGACAATATCCAACATTTTAAGCTCTGAATGCCCCCTACTGTTCCTGTTATGTAAAACTTTGTTTCAAACCCAGAAAGAAGCCAACAATTGAATGAGAAACATGGAGGGGTTGGAATATAGACAACTCCCAAATCTATATAGGCTGATTATTGTAGGTCAAATAATATATATTTAGGATTAACAAAAGCATATCTTAAATAAATGTTTTTGCTAACTTGATATAGATAAGTTGCAACAACTAAGTGTGGTGGGCCTGTAAAACAGTTGTGTTTAAACTGTATTGATGACAATGTATAAGCTATAACATGGATGCAGTTTGACTAGACTATGAGAGATAAGGATTTATTCATAAAAGAATTAATAATAGAACTAAAACTATATATTCTATAAATAGATAAGATGTCAATAAGTTCAGACGAACACATTTATATAATCCCTTCTAGTAAAAAATTTCTTGTGGCAGCTATACTATTAATAATATTCAACACAATATGTATGCACATCAAGAAGCCCTAACATATATTTATAGACCAAAAGTTAACACATGCTGAAGGACAGCCAGCAAAATGTTCAATATGTAAATGTGAAGAGTGCAAGAAATGGATGAGAACATAACTGGGTACGAAAGGCTGAATGATGAAGAGAATGATTTCCTGGTTTTAAATGGTGACTTTATATATAGATAGAATATGAACATTAAGAAATGTAAAGAAATAATGTGGTGAAAAAAACAGAACTGCCAGTTATGTTTTTAGATATTCTTTTGATATTTTGTAGCTGCCTCTGTCCTTATGTCTGCAGCACAGGCTTTCCAGAATTTTATACATTTAATTTACTGTGGCATGCTTCACTGCATCAGACAGTAATTTTCATAAAAAAGCAACTTACCTGATTTATATTTCTTTAGTGTCTGCTGGGAAATTTTGTAAAAGGCAAGGAAGAGGAGCCCTGTACTTTCTTATTTCTGTAATAACATGTAAATAACTGACTTGACACATTTATTGGGGGCATTGGGGCTCTTGAATCATCAAAATGAAGCATAAGTATGCATGCTTCTCTCACTGTCACTTCAGTAACATCCATGAATTTCTGGTTAGGTGAAAAAATGGTACATACAGACATTTGGGAAGGTTAGGGGGAGGTTAGACCGAGTTAAAAAATGGCCACCTGATCTAAGGTAAGTTGGGAATGGGGAGTTGTGGGGAGGCTTGGGGGATTGAGAAGAAGTGAGGTCTGTGGGAGGGTTGAGGGAAAGTGGGGCTTGCAGGGGGGCTGGGGGTATTGAGGGGGCAAGCAGGATTTGTGGGGTGGAGGTTGGGGGAACTTCAGGGGCTAGCAGGGCCCCCCCGCCCCTCCTCCCACCCTGACTTGCTTCATCAGATTTTGACACCAGTGTGTGCTGGTAAAACAGGCACCAAGAGCAGCTTGTGGGATGCGGGGGTTTGGTAGGCTTAAGGGGGTACTGGCTGGTCCTTGGGAGGGGATTGTCTGTATGAGGGCAGGGCAAGGGGCTGGTGGGCTAAAAATTCATAGATTGTAGAGTCAGAAGGAACCACAATGGATCATCATGTCCGACCCCCTGCCCCTGGTAGGAAAGAGGACCGAGGTCAGATGACCTCAGCCTGGTGACTATCTAGCCTCCTCTTGAAGACCTCCAAGCTAGATGATAGCACCACCTCTCTTGGAAGCCCATTTCAGATCCTGGCCACCCTTACTGTGAAAAATTTCTTCCTAATATCTAACCTAAATCCACTCTCAACTAGTTTACATCTGTTATTCCTAGTCACTCCCTGGGGCGCCCTAGTAAACAGTGCTTCCCCTATTCCCCGTTGACCTTCCCTAATAAATGTATAGGCGGCCACAAGATCTCCCCTCAGCTGTCTCTTGTGAAGGCTGAAGA
>NW_005842072.1:943825-944981 GCF_000455745.1 Alligator sinensis
GGACATCCGTCAATGATCGAGGTGGGGGAATTGGCTTGGTCGGTACATAGAAATATTGAAGTGAAGAACTCATTGAAGAGCTCTGCTTTTTTCCCCGCGTCAACCACCAACTGTCCTGATTTGTCCTGCAGGGGCCCTATGTTGCTCTGAGCTTTCCTTTTGCCTGCTATTTACCTGAAGAAGGACTTTTTATTGTCCTTGATTGTTGAAGCCAGCCTGAGCTCAAGCCCTGCCTTGGCCTGTCTAGCTGATTCCCTGTAATAGCGCGCCAGGGAGATATATTCCTCCTTGGTGGCTGCTCCCTGCTTCCATTGCCTATACATCTCTTTCTTTGCCCCCAGACTCTCTTGGAGTTCCCTGTTCAGCCAAGGGGGCTTTTTTGCCCCCTTACCTCCCTTCCTATGTAATCCTTTTGAGCCCCAAGGATCACTCCCTTGAGATACCTGCAACCCTCCTGGACCCCCATATGCTCTATGTTCTTGAGTTGCATCCCATCACTAACTAGCCTTCTAAACTTGCTAAAGTTGGCGCTTCTGAATTCCAACACCTTAGCCCCACTAGTTACTTTACCCACCCTTCGCTGGATAGTGAACTCGACCAAGTGATGGTCACTATCTCTCAGGCTACCATGAACTTGCATGTTCCCTACAAGATCATCCCCTGTTGCTAAGACCAGGTCAAGCAAGGCGCTACCCCTAATGCTGGGAGGAGGGTAGGAAAAATGCAGCCCTGGCGCCAATGTGTTGGCTTTCCCAGCCCCAGAGCTGTGTTAAACTGTAGGGCTGTGCGAAATTTAAATGGGTGTTTTGTTTTGAAGCTTCTTCAACTCATTTTCAGCTTGAAACAGTGAAATCGAAATGAAATGAAAGGGTTCAAAACAGCTTTGAAACTAAATGAGGGCACTCGAAACGTTTCCAAACTTTTGAAAAGTTTCAAAACCGGCTTGCTTGAAGCTAAACAGAAACTAAGGAGAGGAAGGGGAAAGAGAGGGGAAAGACTGCTCTGATATTGACATCTAGTTCCTGGTTCAATTCCCCAGCTCTCTAATTGTTTCCTGCAGCTCTCTGATAGTTTCCCCAGCTCTTTTTGGGGGGGCGTGGGCCCCCGATCTGCACTCAGGGTTTCAGCAAGCTGCTGCTGCAGGCTGGGGCTGGCG
>NW_005842072.1:945012-980873 GCF_000455745.1 Alligator sinensis
CTCAGCACAGCTGCTGGCCCCAGCCTGCAGTGGCAGCCTGCTGAAACCCGGCACACAGATCCGGGAGCTGTACCCCCAGGAAGAACTGGGGGAATGATGAGAAATCTGAGGAATTGACCTGGGAGCTGGGGAATCAAACCAGAAGCTGGGGAATCACGTCAGGAGCTGGGGGAATGCTCAGGTCCCTGACCAATCCCCTAGTTCCCAGTTCGATTCCCCAGGTCCCCATCTTTCCCCAGCTCTTCCCAGGGATCACGGACCCCCAGATGATGTGGAATGACAGCAGGTTGCTCCTTTTGCTGCTCATCAGCTGGGGATGGCAGTGGTTCTGGGCTATTTCCCTAGCCAGTAGAAGCAACCTGCTGAAACTCTATGTGCAGGTCCAGGGGCTGCACACCCCAGGAAGAGCTGGGGGAATGATCAGAGAGCTGGGGATCAAACTGGGAGCTCTGGCTGAGTGCTGGAGCCGCTCCAGCTCTGACACAGCATGTGGCACCCTGCCAAGCCACACTGCACCCATGCCATGGGGCAGCTGCCACGTGGGTGCCAGGCAGAGTAGGGGGGGAATCCCCACTGCCCCACACTGTGTGGGTGGGCTCTGCCATGAGCACACAGAGGCCCCAATTGCCGCTGCCAGAGCTGGTGAGTGTGGGGCTTTTTAAAAAAAGATCTGCACACCAGCTGTGGAGCATGTGGATGACAGCAGGCTGCCTCTGCTGGCTGGGGCCAGCGCCAGCACCCCAGTCTGCTTGGCGCAGCCCATGCTGAGCTCCAGGAAGAACCCAGTGCTGGCGCTGGCCCCAGCCGGCAGCAGCAACCTGCTGTCATCTCACATGCAGATCCAGAGGCCCATGCCCCCTGGGAGAGCTGCAGGGCTGTCCTAGACTCCTCCCGGGGATTGCAGGCCCCTGGATCTGCATGCAGGATGACAGCATGCTGCCGCTGCTGGCAAGTGATATTAGTTTTGCTTTGAACAGTTTTGAGGTGCAGTTTTCCAGAAACCCCAGCACCTATCTCCTTGAAGCTTGGCAGACCTCATGCCCTCAGAAGGGGCTACCATCCCTGCAAGTTTCATCCAAATCAGGCAAGAAGGGACAAAGTTATAGGCAATTTTGTGATTCCCCATTATAGTCTATGAGGAAAACATGGAAATGTGTCAAAACAGCAAAACAGTTTTGACGAAATGCAACGGAACAGTGCTTTGAAACAGCGAAACAAAACACTGTCCCTTCAAAAGGTGAAATGGAAGTTGAAACAAAACGGTGCTGTTTTGCACAGCTCTACTAAACTGTACAGAACCTCAAGCAGATTAATCTTACTGCACCTGATCTAAATTAGACTACCTCTGAGGTACGGTTAACTTAGATTGGGTCAGCCATTTTTAGGCTGATGTAACCTCCCTGATTTCTGTACTGTTTGAAATTAGATCAACCCAACTAGGGATCTAAGGTGTAAGGTCTGCACATGGGCGATCTAAATTAGATCAGGGTGCTATTTTCCCCCTAACCTCCCCGAATATCTCTATGTACCCAAAATCTTAAGAATAAGTGTCCATGAATATCCTCTAATATTTTTGTTCTCTTATATTTTATAACTGAGAACCGAATTTAGCCTAGTAACTTTTAAAATTATTTCAATTTCTCTTATGTATATTTTAAGAGATGTTATTGACTACCTATGTCATTCATTTAACTGAACAAATAGAGTTATATTTTAGTGCATAAGTTGCAATATTTTCAGGGTAAAGATACTGTTTAAAACAGGGGTGGACAAAATATGGCTCATGGACCAGATCTGGCCCATCAACTGGCTGGATCTGGCCCGCAGCTGTCCCCACGGTGCTCCACATGGGGCTGAGCCCCACCTACTCCCAGTGGGGAATCTTGCACCACGCTCCCTCTAACCTTGGACCTGGCTTCGGCCAGCATGCAGCTGCTGGCAGGGCTGTTGCCAGTGCAGCTCCAGCTGGCAGGATGCTCCTGTCTAGGTCAGCCTGGATCTGGTTCCTCCTCTCCAGGGTGTTAGCTTCACCCCATAGTTTTGTGTCATCCATGAATTTGGACAGGGTGCTTCCTACCCCTTCATCCAGATCACTGGTGAAGATGTTGAACAGCACCGGACCCCAGAACTGAGCCCTGAGGGACTCCTCTGCACATCTTTCCAGGTTGACACTGACCCATCCACCACCACTCTCTGAGTGCAACCCTTGAGCGAGTTTGCTACCCATTCTACCATATAATCATCCAAGGCAAATCTCCTCAGTTTATTTATAAGGATGGTATGGGATACCATTTCAAAGGCCGCCTTAAAGTCCAGATAGATAACATCCAGCTTGACTCCTGCATCTAAACATTTGGTGGCCTTGTCGTAAAAAGAAACTAGGTTAGTCAGGTAGGACGTGCCTGCTATAAACCCATGTTGGTTACTCCTCCGCATCACATTAGCCAACAGGCTCGCACAGATGTGTTCCTTGATAATTTTTTCTAGGATCTTCCCAGGGATAGAGGTAGGGCTGACTGGTCTATAGTTCGCTGGGTCCTCCTTCCTCCCCTTCTTAAAGATTGGGACGACATTGGCCCTCTTCCAATCGTCTGGGACCTGACCAGAGCACCATGAGTGCATGTATATCCTATATGTGCTGCCAGTGGTTCAGCTATAACACTTGCTAATTCCTTCATTACCCATGGGTGGAGTCCCTCCAGTCCTGGTGATTTGAACACGTCCAGTCCCTCCAAGTGTCTTTTTACCATGTTGGCACTGACTGTTGGTCGGCTGATGTTCCCGTTGTTGGTATCCATGATGCATATTGAGGGCTCGTCTAGATTCTTATATAAGAAGACAGAGGCAAAAAACTCATTTAAGAGCTCTGCCTTGTCCCTCCTATCCATCACTAAGCTCCCCTGCCCATCCTGTAGGGGTCCTATTCTACTCTGCACCCTCTTTTTCTCCCAATGTACCTAAATAAGGACTTTTTATTGTCCTTAATCCCTGCTGTTAGCCTGAGTTTTAGAGCTGCCTTGGCCTTCCTGACTGACTCCCTGTAGGTGTGGGCCAAAGAAGTGTACTCCTCCTTGCTAGCTACCCCCTGCTTCCACTTCCTGTATGCTTCTTTTTTTGCCCTTAAGGTATCCTGGATGACCCTGGTTAGCCAAAGTTGCTTCCTGGCCCCTTTGCTCCCTTTCCTCTGCCATGGGATTATCTCACTCTGAGCCCAAAGAATGGTTTCCTTGAGGAAGACCATCCATCCTGGACCCCCAAAGCATGTAGGCTCTTGCTTCCTAGTACCCTGCTAACCAATCCCCTGAGCCTATTACAGCCTTTTTAAAGTTTAGCAACTGTGTCCTGCTAGGTCTATTGGCCTCTCTTCTTTGCATAGTGAATTTTATCATTTGGTGACTGCTATCCCCTAAGTTGCCTTGAATCTGCAGGTCCCCCACCACATCATCCCCTGTGGCCAACACCAAGTCGAGCAAGATGTTACCCCTGGTGGGACTTCTTACCTCCTGTGCTAGGTGGAGGTCCTGAATACAGGTTAAGAACCTGCGTGAGTGGTTAGATCTAGCTGACTGTTCCTTCCAGCATGTCTGGGTAGTTAAAGTCCCCCATGACTACCATACCTCTAAAGCACACAGCCTCTTAGAGCTGCCTGGAAAATTCACAGTCTAGCTTGTCTTCCTGGTGCGGAGGCCTGTAATAGACCCCTACCACCAGGTCCCTTTCTCCCTGACCCCCTTGGATCCTAACCCACAGAGCCTCTAAAGCACACAGCCTCTTAGAGCTGCCTGGAAAATTCACAGTCTAGCTTGTCTTCCTGGTGCGGAGGCCTGTAATAGACCCCTACCACCAGGTCCCTTTCTCCCTGACCCCCTTGGATCCTAACCCACAGAGTCTCTGCTTGTCCATCCTCTGATCCCAGTTTGATTAGGGAAGATGTATACTGTTCTTTGACATAGAGAGCAACATCCCCTCCTTTTTTCCCTCCTCTGTCTCTCCTATACAACCTATAGCCTTCTATTCCTACCACCCAGTCATGAGTATAGTCCCACCAGGTTTCAGTTAGTTCCACTAGGTCAAAGTTATTGCTCGCAAGCAAGAGTTCTAGATCCTCCTGCTTGTTTCCCATGCTCTTGGCATTTGTATATATACACTTAATTCCCCTGGTGGCTGCCCCTGGACCCCCCTTATACTGCTGTGTAATAGATTCTTTGATACTTACCTGGGCTGATCTTGGGTATCTCATGGTTCAGTGTTCCATGGATCCCTCTGTCCTTGTCTTCCCCTTCCCCAACGAACCTAGTTTAAAGCCCACCGGAGGAGATCAGCCAACCTGAAAGAGAACACACGCTTACCTTTGGGGAAGAGATGAAGCCTATCCCACCCGGGGATAGAGGTGCCCACTTTGTATTTGTGTTTCAGAGGAAAGTTCAAACAGGAATGAAAGCCCATAAAAAATCTCAAAGAAGCAAACCTAAGGGAAAATGTGGAATTGATTTTATATAGCTCATATAAGACAGCCATCTGAAGACTCCATTTTCACAATCTTAGGTTGGAGCACGGTTTTTTCATGTGTAAATAATGGTAATTAAAAGAGTGGGAAGAAGATGGGGTCTTTCATTAATCATAAAATGCTTTGGGTTTTTTAAAGAATACACATACATACCTACACACATACATACCTATTTGGAATGAGGTGGATTCTAATTTCCGTTTAGATTTGGGTGATAGGGATTATTGGTGGTAGAGAGAAATTCTATTTTTAAGGTCCTTCTCACTGTTCATCAATAGATGATAGGTCTTTTCCTGAAACTAGAGAAAAAGACAGGTGAGCAATAGGCCTGTGTGAAGCAGCTAGTATTCGCTTTGGATTTGGCTGATTCAGGAGACAGTGATTCGATTCGGTGATTCAAATCACTGTCCCGACTAAATTTGGCCGAATCTGATTCGGAGATTTGGCTGCTGCTGGGGAGTGGGAGGAGGTCAGGGGGCTCGTGGCAGGGTCCCCTGTGCAGCATGGGGCAGTTGGGGGCAGCGGGGATTGCCCCTCCACCTGGCAGCACCCAGTCAGTAGGGGCTTTAAAAAAAAATACTGGGGCTGGGCACTGCAGCCATGCGGGGGGAGTGGGCAGGGGTCGGGGGAGCTGGGGAAATGGGCAAGGGCTGGGCGCTGGCAGGGGTCTGCCCATGGTCCCCTCCCCCCTGCTGCATCCCCCGCGCCCCCTACTTACTAGCTCCAAGTCTGGCTCGAGCTCCCTGCTGCAGCGGGTAGGGACTGCCCAAATCATTGAAGTTCATCAAATCTTTTCCAAAGATTCAGAGAGCTCCAAATCAATTCAGACCTTTTTATTGGTCCCCTGATGCAATTTGGTTTTGGAGATTTGGCCACCGAATAGGGCCAAATCTCCTTCAAATCAAATCAGCACCCAAAGCTTCACACAGCCCTAGTAAGCAATTTCTTTGCAAACA
The DNA here is from genome assembly GCF_000455745.1 of Alligator sinensis. Lineage (NCBI taxonomy): Eukaryota > Metazoa > Chordata > Crocodylia > Alligatoridae > Alligator > Alligator sinensis. Next base: position 950,476 of record NW_005842072.1, read on the forward strand.
CATTCTAAAAGCCTACATACTAAGAGTAAAAAGTTCAAGCCTTTCTGAAGGCATATCTTTATTGTCAAATAAATTTATAATAAAATAACAAAGTTCCACTCAAAGAGTTCTCCTTAGTCTTGGTTGTTTGCCAGGTTCCTGCAACAGATTGCTCAACCCACGCCCTTACTCTTCTCTCTCTAGAAAGACACTTTTTTGATTCTCATTATAACCAGATCCTGTAACAAACTGTTTATCCTAAGCCCGCTTTACACGTGCAGGTAAAGGTGTGATTGGATCAAATGCATGATCCAGACAATCACGCGTGTTGCCATGCTACATGTTCATGGCAGGAGGCACCATTGTGGAATCACAGTAGATCCAACCGTGCCTTCTTGTCAGTGAAGGGGGAGCCTGCGTTGGCAGGCATGTTCCCCAAGGCTCAGGGGTTTCTTGCTGGGCAGGATGCACCCCTTCAGATGGGAGTCCCGTCAGCTAATGGGGCTCCCAGCCACAGGGAGACCCTGCTACATGTGCAAATTAAAGCTGGTTATCAACCAACTGTAAAGTTAGTACACATTTTCAAGGTCCAACTTTATAGCTGGTTGCAGCTTTTTATCATGTGATAGCTATTTTGCACATGTAGCTGGTTTTAAGGTAATCAGTTAATTGTGCAATACCTGTAACATGTAGAGGCAGTCTTAGTAAGTCAGGACGACCTGATTAACTTTGCCAGTGGATTAAAACTTCATAACAGGATAAGTGTTTTAAATACACACTGCCAACTTGCTATAATGGATGGGGGTAAGTGTGTTTCAACTAGGATTACCCACTATTTAGTGTGTGAATTTTTCATGCTTCTGTTTTCTCTAAATTCTTGTCCAACTGCTTAATCAGTGTTCATTCTTTCAGAGTTAATTTCATCCTTTGATTGACAATTTCTCATTGTATATTAATTTCTCTATATGAGAAAACATTTCTTTTGAACTATTACATTGCCCAGTCCTTTCTTACAGTCAATACTTCTGTTCAGTAACAGAGGAGGAAGAATTATTTCTTGCCATAAAAAGCTCTTGCCCTCCTGACATTGGGGTTATTATAATTAAGAAATGGTTCAAATGAATAGGGAAGTTTGCCTTTCCAAGATCCTTGTCAAACTATTTAGCTAATAAAACATTAAAATATTCTTGGAAAGCCCTGTAAAAAGTGCCAACTGATAGTCATCATTGCCAGTACATCTCTCACTTGCATGCACTTTAAGAACTTTCTAATCTTCTTGGCACAGATAGGGAGCTGTAGAATTGTTCAGTGAAACTCGTAAATTTCTCCACACTATTTATTAGTGGGTAAGTTTTGTAAGGACCTATATAATATTAATGAAAAGCATTAATTTCCTACATCTTCTCTGAACCTTCCAGCTATCCCACTGGCAAGCTATAAACAATATCTATATCATATGTTCCATTTGTAAGTCTGTCTTTTTATCATATTTAAATGCCCTCTAATAAGTAGAACAGCAGACCTAATCTAGTGTCTGTGGTCATGTTATTCTTTAGCAGTTATATATTGTTCCATGTCTAATCGAAAGTGTGTGTGAACATGCTGCTATATAGTAGCTGCACATTAAGAAGATGATTCTAACAAATAATCCAAAATATGATTACAAAAAGATGTCACAGGGTACCTGCCGGGTTTCTAAAGTAGGTAATGTGGATCTAAGGAATGACTGCTTGACTTAAGATTTATTTTGGATAGGCAAGTTAATTCTTTTTCCCTCTTCCCCCTTCCTTTTAAGTTTGTGTTTCTTTTCTGTGTGTTGTACTCCCTAACTTCTTTATTTTTCTTTCATCATTTTTAGATTTTCTTGTCCTTGTTCTTCTTTCTCCACCATAGGATTAACTCAGTAGTTATAGTAGGACTTCAGTCATAGTTCATTATGTTGACACTGTCTAGATGAAAATTGATTAAATTCACTCAGTCTTACTCAGTTTCTGTCTGCAACTTAAGCCACAGTTAGCCAGTATCTGAATATTTTAAAGAAATACCAGGCCATTCATGCACTAGCTGTCTGTGTTGTCTTATGGTTACCAAGAACGCAGGCTATTCATCACCTAATCTCAGTCTGCCAATTTCTCTGTTGTTTCTGATGAGATACTTTAATCTATAGTGATGTGAATGCCTTCCACCATATTTTCAACCCCGGACCTCACTGGCTGTAACCCTGACCTCACTGGCTGTAACCCTGGGTGGAGTAGGGGAGGCTGAGGCCAGCAATGTGCTGGCCACAGCAGTCTTATCTGGGGTCCTGGGGGCTTCTTGGGGCTGCAGCAGCGGCAATCCTGCTGCTTGGAGCCTGGCTGCAGTGGGAGTGCGTCTCCAGCTGGCCAGGCTCCGGTGCTGAGCAGTGTGAGTTGTCCCAGCATGTGCCACTCCAATATTTTTTTTGGCATGGTTTTTTTTTTTACCCTCAATATCCAGGGGTCAGGCCCCACCCCCCACTCCGGCTGCTCACTTGCAGCACAGAGAACAGCTGTATGTGTGGTATGTGGTGCCACAGACATGTCTGTACTGCCACATACCTCACAGCCGTGCTTGTCTGGACACAGCCACTCAGTCTAAACTGTCTTAGTCACTGGACTTTCTAAAACACATATATGGATATTACTACAGTATAGACTTCAGCTGAAATTTTCTTGAAGTTTATCTCCCCTTAGATTCCCATATCTGAACTATTCTGCTAGACCCTACGTCTTCTTTTCTTAGGAGAACCATCCTCACCTCTGTGAAAACCCATATATTTGCTTCTAGGGTAAGCTATTTCAGGTAAAGATTGGTAGTTTGTCAAATTAGATAGACTAACTTTCTAGAGGTTGCCCAAATGGATTAGAACTCTCTTTTCAAAGTTAAAAATCGTAATCTCTCTCTTACCCATGAATGACTCCACCCATTTGTATTTTGGGAAGGGGAGCGAAGTATATGATTCAGGTTTAGATAATGCCTTTTGAGCAGGGGTGGATCCTGGGGGGTGAGGAGGGGTGGGCTTCGGTGACATAGTTGCTCCCCCCTTTCATTCCTGATATACCCAAAGTTTAAACTAAATGCCTAGCGGAGGCAGTGGCTTTTCTATTCAGGCAGTGCTGATGGAGTCAATTGACTTCATGGCTCACCACAATCTACGTGATTCCTACTAATCCCTCTTCACTCTACATGTGTTAATAACCCTCTCCTTTGTAATAGTCCTAATGTTCAGTTAATCAAGAGATCCTCTCTCTTTTATATTTCAGAGCCCTTCATACTATGTATGGTTCTAGGCAAAAGAATAAATTTAGGGGTGGTAATATGAACTCATATGGACATTAACTCAGATGTGGCAGTGACTGACAGCAAATTGTTGAATATTCTGTCAAGATACTCAGGAAGGCCAGAATTTGTTTTATGAGTCTTAAAAAAGATGTATATTTAACTGCCATGACTACAGGAATAATACAACAATATCTTTGACTATTTTTGCCTAGTTTATTGTGTTTTAAAAGTAATCTAGAAAATTAGTGTACATTCCAACAAAGTTGCATTTATTTTTGCTTTGATTTTAAACTGAATAATATAATGCTGGACCTTAGCATATTAGTAAATCTTCTAGTTTATTTTTAACTGGAGAAAAATGTATGCTATGTTATATGTGAGGGTGAACCACAGCATCTGCCCCCTGTCCACTGCTTTTCAAAAGCCTAAATCCACCCATGCTTTTGAGAATTATAACATAATATATACAAATGCCTATTCAGTCTGGACATACACATGCACATATACATATGCATATGCATATACAAATGCATATACAGACTTATGCATATACATATAAATAGTTTAAATAATAGTTTAATTAATAATAGGCTTTTCCAACTGGAATTTTCTTTAGTGAGAGACATGATTTTCTTTTTTAAATTCAAAATCTGTGTGATTTAGCTTTAATCTCAAAATAGTTTATTTTTTGCAAATGGGTAACACTAGATACTTTTCTTCTACTAAGACATGTAGGTGGCATGCAGGTAGCTTTTAGCCCTCCAAAAGATCCTCTTCCAGTGGTTAGGCATTAAGTGGTTCATAGATGTCTAAGTGTGATCCTATTCCATCTTGCTTACATTCCTGAAAAAGCATGAATAAAAAGGTGGGCAGATTTTCTGCCTCCTCCTGCCTGTTTTTTGTGGCCTAGTGCTAAGTCTGTGATGGTGGTATACTGCAAAATTAATGTTTTTTCAGGGACTTGTGCATGATGCAGTAGGATTTAATTAGTGACTGGGACATGGGTGGCCTTACCAGGAGCCACCAACCCTGCAGTTTTCACCCACCTGTGTTGTAATGCATACATGTGACATGAGTTTTGCTTTCAAGAATTTGGGGTGCAAATTCCTGTACCGATCTTCTGGAAACTTGGCAGGCTTCATGCTCTCAGCAGAGACTACAATCCCTGCAAATTTCATCCAAATCAGACAAAACCCAACAAAGTTATAGATATTTAATTGTTTCCCCATTATACCCTATGGCTGGATCTCCGAAGCAGCTCCGAAGTGCTTCGGAAGCTCCAAACTGCTTCGGAAAGTCTAACAAAGCCAGCGCTTCAATCCAGACATGCTGCTTTGGACACCAAAGTGTCCAAAGCTTCTCCGGATCTGGAACTCTGTCCGAAGCCTCACACAGCCCTAATGAAAACTCATTCAATGAATGACAGGAAGGCTTTATTTACTACAAGTATTCATGGTTAAATGAGCCTAAAGCAAAGCAAAGTCCAGTATTTATCTGTAAAGTGATAATTTTTCACCAGTACAGGCAAAAGAGGTGGTCTGGTTCTTGTCACCTTCTCAAGGTGTGGATCCTTTCACCTAGAAGATCAACTGGGCACAGTGGCAGTTCATGTCAGAGATTTTTCACTCTTGAAGTGTGTCCTGTTAGCTGATTCATTGCTCTCTTTATGCCCTTTAGCTCAGCATCTTCAAAGCATTCTTGTAGTTGTGGAAATCAAGAGAGAGTCCTAAGCAGCAATTGGCAGGAAAATCCTGTTAATAAAAACTGCTCATTATGGGTTATCAGAAAGTCCCAATTTGAATGAATTATGTTCCTCAGTGACAAGAGGTTATCCATTTTTACTACATTTGGAACATGTCAGGAAATTGATTAACAACCTGGAAAAACACAAGGTTTTGAGGAGTCGTCCTTGGAGAATCAAGGGAATTACTAAGGCAAAATAAGAGTAAATCTGGAGGAGATATCTATCACATATAGAGAATGACTCTTTTTGCACATAAACACGAGCTAACTGCAAAAGAAATATTTACCATACTAATTAATCAAGGATAGACATTTCACACAGTTATATACCAGACAACCAGGAGCCTGCTTAAAATCATCATGAATATAGTAAGATAAGCTAGAAGTGGTGCCTCATTCTTTCTTTTCAGAAGGACCAGCCACAAAACTCACATCCTCTTGCACTATGCAATTGTCATCAGTATTTTGTATTCTAACTTTTGTGAGTAGGCTGAGCTTATCTTGAGTCATCAAGTAACTTGGAGTGGCAGACTGCTGCTTGAGATGGCTGGTGTGCATTTGGAGTTCTCCTCACCCTCACCCTATAGTCTATCTTTCTCTCTTTCTTTCTCTCTTTCTCACTGAATAGCACATATTGCTCTGGGTGGGGCTGGTTTAGGTAATTGAGGGGTGGAGCTAGGATAGAAAGCCTTATAAAAAGGCAGCCCTTAGAGAACCATAAGAGCACGAATTAAAGAGCAGCAAACAGAGAGAGTTTGCTCAGGGAGTTGGCCCCAGGAGGGAGCAGGACACTTAGTGTATGTGCATGCATGTGTGTGAGGTTGAGAGCATGGGCAAGGACCCTGGTGGGGGTACTTGGTGTGCAGGTTCTTGTAGTGTGTCTTTTTTCCCCTTCTCCCTCCACCTCTGGTTTTTTTTTCTATCTTTAAGTCCAGTTGTGCTCCAGGGAGCAAAGGAGGCATAAATGAAGTCTGGGTCAGCTGTTGTGACCTGCATGTCATGTGCCATGTTCATGTGCCTCCCAGACAGTCAGGAGCACTTCATCTGCACCAAGTGTAAGCTGGTGTCTATCCTGGAGGGAAAGATTCACAGAATGGAAGCATGGGTATCCCTGCTGCATTGCATCTAGGACCAGTAAGATTACTTGGACAAGAGTTACAAGAGGGGCCGATAGACATTTCACACAGTTATATACCAGACAACCAGGAGCCTGCTTAAAATCATCATGAATATAGTAAGATAAGCTAGAAGTGGTGCCTCATTCTTTCTTTTCAGAAGGACCAGCCACAAAACTCACATCCTCTTGCACTATGCAATTGTCATCAGTATTTTGTATTCTAACTTTTGTGAGTAGGCTGAGCTTATCTTGAGTCATCAAGTAACTTGGAGTGGCAGACTGCTGCTTGAGATGGCTGGTGTGCATTTGGAGTTCTCCTCACCCTCACCCTATAGTCTATCTTTCTCTCTTTCTTTCTCTCTTTCTCACTGAATAGCACATATTGCTCTGGGTGGGGCTGGTTTAGGTAATTGAGGGGTGGAGCTAGGATAGAAAGCCTTATAAAAAGGCAGCCCTTAGAGAACCATAAGAGCACGAATTAAAGAGCAGCAAACAGAGAGAGTTTGCTCAGGGAGTTGGCCCCAGGAGGGAGCAGGACACTTAGTGTATGTGCATGCATGTGTGTGAGGTTGAGAGCATGGGCAAGGACCCTGGTGGGGGTACTTGGTGTGCAGGTTCTTGTAGTGTGTCTTTTTTCCCCTTCTCCCTCCACCTCTGGTTTTTTTTCTATCTTTACAGTCCAGTTGTGCTCCAGGGAGCAAAGGAGGCATAAATGAAGTCTGGGTCAGCTGTTGTGACCTGCATGTCATGTGCCATGTTCATGTGCCTCCCAGACAGTCAGGAGCACTTCATCTGCACCAAGTGTAAGCTGGTGTCTATCCTGGAGGGAAAGATTCACAGAATGGAAGCATGGGTATCCCTGCTGCATTGCATCTAGGACCAGTAAGATTACTTGGACAAGAGTTACAAGAGGGGCCAAAGAGCAATGAGGTGAAGTGGCAGCATGTGATTACTCAAGGAAGGAGGGGCTCCAGAACTGAAGAGGAATGGATTGAAGTCAACAACCACTTTCAGGCGCTCTGTAGTGGACCTGCTAAGGAAGAGGCAGAGGAAGAGACATATGCAGGCATTTCATAGATTTCATAGACATTGGGCTGGAAGGGACCTCGGAAGATCATCGAGTCCAGCCCCCTGCCCAAAGGGCAGGAAGTCAGCTGGGGTCATAGGATCCCAGCAAGATAAGCATCCAGTTTCATCTTGAAGGTGTTCAATGTAGGCGCTTGAACCACCTAGGAAAAGGCAATGGAGCTACAGAACTGCAACAAGTGGCACAAAAAGGAAGTGAGGAGGTCAAAATGTAAAAACATACAATGCATATATACAAACGCAAAATTTATGGGAAATAAACTAGATGAATTGGAAGCTGCAGCCTGTGAAAAGAACTGCAATCTGATTGGTATCACTGAGACCTGGCAGGACAGGTCTTATGACTGAAATGTGAACACTCTAGGTTATACTCTGTTTCAGAAGGACTGGGTTGGGAGAAAAAGCAGTGGTATTGCTTTGTATGTCAAAAACATACACACTTATTCTCCAGTTCAGGAAGAAAGCAACACAGAATGCCTTTGGGTGAAGATGAAAGGTAAAAGATGATGCACTGATGTAATGGTGGGGATTTATTATAGGCCACCTAATCAGGAAGAGGAGGTAGATGAAGACTCTTTAAGCAGGTGACAGACCCAGGCAAAAGCTATGTATGGGATGGTACTGATGGAAAACTTCAATTTTCCAAATACCTGCTGGAAAAATAATGCAGACAAACATAAAATGTCAAGCCAGTTCGAAACCTGTGTGGAGCACAACTTTCTCTTCCAGAAAGTGTTGTATACAACTAGGGGACCATCTCTCTTGGATCTTGTCTGACTAACAGGAAAGAACTGGTGAAGGATGTGAAGGTGATGGGTAACTAGGGAGGAAGCAATCATAATACACTCGAATTACAGATTCTGAGACAGGGAAAGCATGAGGTCAACAAAATTAGGATGCTTGATTCCAAAAGGGTAGATTTAATCTGATTCAAGTAGCTAATAGGCATGGTAACTAGGGCTGTGAGAAGCTTTGGGTGCTGATTTGATTCAGAGATTTGACCTGTTTCGGCAGCTGAATCTCTGAATCTGAATTGAATTGAGAGACCAATAAAAAGGTCTGAATTGATTTGAAGCTCTCTGAATTGATTTGGAAAAGTTTTGGAGAGCTTTGGCGAGTCAGGCAGTCCCCACTTGTCACTGAAGGGAGCTGGACCCGGGCTCTGTGTCAGTAAGTAGGGGGTAGAGGGGGAGCTGGAGGATGGGGGAGGGAACCATGAGGGGACCCCTACCCGGCCCCATCCCCTGCCTGCTCCCCCAGCCCCTCTGAGTGACCTTCTGACCCCACCCGCTCTCTCACCCCATCAATGGCTGCCCTGCCCAGCTCCAGCATCGTGATGCTTTAAAAAAAAAGAAAAAGACCCGCACTCACCAGCTGCTGCCAGGCCCTGGGGGAGGGGGGGGATCCATGCTGCCCCCGCACTGCTCCACACTGTATGGGAGGCTCTGCCACGTGCCCATATCCCCCACCCAGTCTCCCAGCCCCGTCTATAGCTACCTTGCCTGGACCCAACTCCTGGTTCTTAAAAAAATAAAATAAAAAAAGACCCACACTCGCTGGCTGCTGCAGTGGCTGTTGGGGCTTCTGGGGGCTCATGGCATAGCCCTGCACACAGCATGGGGCACTGGGGGGCAGTGGGGATTGCTCCCCTGCTTCGCAGCATCTGGTGAGTGTGGGGCATTTTTTTTTTTAAAGACCCGGGATGCTGGAGCCAGGTGGAGCAGCCATGGAGGAGGATGGAGGCTCATGGTAGAGCCCCCCACCAAGTGTGGGGCAGTGGGGACCGTTGGGGATCTCCCCTCCCCACCTGGTAGCACCTGGTGAGTGCGGGAATTTTTTTATTTTGTTTTGTTTTTTAAGAGCCGGGACACTGGGGCTGGGTGGGGCAGCCATTGACAGTGCTGGGAGAGTAGTCAGGGGATGGGGCCTCTCCAAATCAGATTCAGCTGATTTGATTCAGGATAGTGATTCAAATCACCGAATCGAATCACTGTCCCCAGAATCAGCTGAATCTGAATCTGCAGTGAATACTGGCCTCTTCGCACAACCCTATTGATAACATGGGAGGATAGATTGAAGGATAAAGGTGCCAGGAGGGATGGAAACTTCTATGGGGCACAGTACTGGAAGATCAACAAGAAACTGTCCCAACACAATGGAGACACAAGAAGAATGCCAAGAGACCAGTGTGGCTGCTCAAGGAACTTCTAAAATGCCACAAATGCAAAGGAAAGCATACAGACAATAGAAGAATAGGCAGGTCACCAAGGAAATAGCAAGAAACTGGAGGGACAAAGTCAGGAAGTCAGAGATAAAGAATGAGCTACACCTGGCAGAGGAGGTTAAAGACAACAAGACGACATTCTACAAGCACGTTGGCCAGGAAAAGACAAGAAGCTGCGGGTCCTCTATTAAGAAGCCGGGGGGAACTCCTAACCAAAGATACAAAGAAGGTGGAGCTCCTCAGCAGCTTTGCCTCAGTCTTTACAAAAAAGTTAATCTGCCAGACAGCTAGGGATTATCTGGATAAGGAAGGGGAAAGCTGAAGGAGGAGATAAAAGAGACAGTCAGAGAGCTTTTGTTGGGTCTGAATTAATTCAAATTAGCAGGATGAGCTTCATCCCAGGGTCCTGAAGAAATTGGCAGAGGAGATCTTGGAGTCCTTGGTAATCATCTTCATAAAGTCATGGGAGACAGGCTTGGTACCAGAAGGCCCCTCTTTAAAAAAGCCAAGGAGAACCTGAGGAACTACTCACCTTTAGCCTCATCTCAATACCTGGAAAGTTACTGGAACATATCTTAAGGAAAGCCATTTGCAAGCATCTGGAGGACTAAAGGCTGATCACAAGCAGGTAGCATGGATTTATGAACAGCAAATTGTATCAAACAAACCTGATCTCCTTCCTTGACAAAGTAACTATTTGGATGGATGAAGGGAATGCTGTGGATATAGTGTATCTGAATTTCAGCAAGGCTTTTGACAAGGTCTCACATGACCGTCTCATAAACAAAATGGAGAACTGTAGCCTGGATAAACCTACTACAGGGTGGATAGATAACTGGCTCAATAGCTATAAGCAAAGGGTTATTAATAGATCTATGTCAGAATGGCAGGAGGTTTCTAGTGAGTCCCACAGAGGTCTTGTTCTGGGCCCAGTGTTGTTCAACATGTTTATTAATAATTTGGATGCTAGCATAGAAAGCTTCTTGAGCAAGTTTATGGACAATACAAAACTGGGAAAGATTATGAACATGGAGGATGTGAGTGCAATTCAGAAGGATTTCAACAGATTAGAAAGTTTAGAGCTAACAGCCTGAAGTTCAATGCAGAAAGCTGCAAGGTGCTACACCTCAGGAGAAATAATCACAAATACAAGTATAAATTGGGGGACACCCTGGCTGGACGGCAGCTCAATGGAAAAGGACTTGGGAGTCTTGGTTGACTACAGACTCAATATGTGTCTGCTGTGTGATGCAACCACACAAAAGGCCAATGTGATTTTGGGCTGCATCAATAGAAGCATTAGGTGCAAGTCATGGGAGGTTATAGTGCGTCTCTACTCAGCACTGGTTAGGCCTTATCTGGAGTACTGCGTGTGGTTCTGGGCTCCACATTTAAAAAGAATGTGGAGAAGTTAGAGGGTCTAGAGGCAGGCAACAAAGATGATGGAAGGCAAGTCATATGAGGAGAGGCTGAAGGAGCTAGGTATGTTCAGCTTGCGGAAAAGGCACTCAAGAAGGGACATGATCTCAGTCTTCAAATGCTTGAAGGGCTGCCATAAAGAAGAGGGAAAGCACCTTTTGTCTTCTGCCATGTAGAGGAAGACACAGACAAATGGCTTGAAGTTGCAGCAAAGTAAATTTAGATTGGATATCCAGAAAAACTTCTTCACCGTGAGAATAGTGAAGCAGTAGAACAGACTGCCTAGGGAAGTTGTGGACTCTCCATCATTGGAGGTGTTCAGGAAGAGGCTGGACAGTCATTGGTCAGGGATGATCTAGGTGTAGCTTTACCTATTTTCTCCTGTGAGTATTTCTCATGCTTCTAGGCTTTGTTGATTGCTCCTGCCTCCTCCCTTTTTTCTGCTATATGTTTTTAAGCCTCCCCAGAGGCATTGGTTGTTGGCTGCAGCTAAGGTTGGGGATTTTAACGGAGGTGTGCCAATTCTCCTGCTAGGAACAAAGCCAGAGGTTCCTGGCTAGAGGTTCTTGCGCCTCTGCTCGGAGTTAAACTAATCACCATATTTGGGGTCAGGAAGAACTTTTACCTCATGGTCAGATTGATATGAACAGTTGGGGATTTTGCCTTCCTCTGAAGCAGGTAGCATGGCCATCTATCGAGGACCTCTTGACAACATTTTGTTGAAGCAGGACAGTGACTGCTATGGATTCCAAGCTTTACCTGCGCCAGGTTAGGGTGTTAGGTCTGTGTCGTATCAGGGTACTGAGGTTACACTGACTGGTCTGTAATTCCTGGGATCCTCTTCCTTCTCTAAAGACAGTTCTTTATTTGCCTTTGTTTGAGGTTCCGGACCTCATCCAACTTCAACAAGTTCTCAAAGAAGATAACCAGTGGCCCTGAAATTACCTCAGTCAATTTCTTCACTACCCTACGGCATATCCCATCCACATCTCTTAATTTGAAAGCATCTAGCTTCTTTAAGTAATCCCTAACCTGTTCTGCCACTATTCTAAGCTGTTCAACTGGCAACTGCCCATATTTATAAAGAATGAAGTAATAAAAGAATTAAATACTTCAACCTCTAGTCTGCATCATGTATAACTAGATTGTCTTCTGCATTCAGTTTGGGCCAATGGTTTCTTTGGTCTTCCTCTTACTTTTAACATATTTGTAGAATCCCTTTATATTGCCTTTTACATCCCTTGCCAGTTGCCTCTTAAATCATGCCTTGGCCTTTCTGATTTTTTCCCTGCATGCCTGTACAATATTTTTATACTAGTTGTGTTCACATTTTTTTACAAGCAGCCCAAACCTTAAAATTATAAATGGTCCAAGGGCTGCATAGGAAATAATGAGCCGTGACAAGACTTGTCATTTATAAGATCTGACTATGCAGAGCTCCAGGTAATTAGACATTAATATGGGCTTCATGGGCCACACCTGGCCTGTGAGCCATAGGTTAAGCTCCTCTCTTCTATACTTTTTCCTAATAATATGACCACAGTTCCACTTGTTGTTCAGATTCTGAAATAGCATGAATATTTTTTGGTCAAATGACTGTGTAAACTTAGGTATCTTAGGTAGACTAGGATCTGGGCCAGGGTTTGGCAAAAAATGATGATATTTGTTGCAGAAATAAAGTTTTGTTCAGGTTTACAGAATTTCTTATATAAAAACAGTGTTTTCATCTACTTTTCTATTAATATCTTATGTAAAAATTCAGGCATGCGTTCTTCATTTAAATAGAGGTATTTTCAGCCCATCCTTCATAATTAGTGATATAGTGAGTAGCTATATCTAATTTATAAATTTAGATTGATCTTCTGAAATTTTACAAGATTTTTTTTGAGCTCACATTTTTTAAAGTGGTCATATAAATATGAATATTATTTGATATTTATTTTTTCATAAAACTACTAGCATTGCAAATAAGGTGGATCAGGGGTATCAAACATGGGCTGTGCACCAGATTTGGTCCTCAGAGCCTCTCTCTCCAGCTGTGGGGCTACCAGAAGTTGAACCCTTTGGCCCTGTTGGACATGGCCATCAGTGGAGAGCTTGGCTCACTGCCAGCAGACTCTGCTCTCCTGCTGTCTCTGCCTCTGCCCCCTCCCTCTTTAGCCCTGGACTTCAACCACTGCTGGACACTACTTCTTCCACTGGAACCTGCACTGTCCTTGCTCTAGCTGCCACCATACCCAGGACCACCACTACCCTCTCCTGTCACTGCCAGATCCTGCACTCTCTCTGCCCCTAGTGTGCCCTTAATTTCTGTCCCCCCCTGACCCCATGCCACCACCATGGTAGCCATTGAATTTCTGTCCCCACCTGACCCCATGCCACCACCATGGTAGCCATTGCAGTAGCCCTCATGCCCCAGGTTGGATCTGGCCCACTAGGAGCACCTTAGTTCAGATCTGGCCTGGGTTCTCAAGTGAGTTTGACATCCCTGAGGTAGATTAATAGAATTGGCCATTTTATGTGCAAATTTCAGATTTTCATATGTAAATGTGGTAATGATGTAGGAAAATAGGCTGTAAAATGACAAACATTCCACAGCACACAAAGGTTTCCTATGACTTGAGACACACATGCAAACAGTAATTTGCAACACTGAAAAGAGACAATATACTGGATAGTGTATTTTTGAAATGTAAAATGGTCATTTTGCTTTCTACAGGTCTTATCACAAATAGTAATTGTTAGTCTTTAGCAAGTAGACAAATTAGTCTTTAGCAAAAGGGTCGGCAGCCTATAGCCATTTGTCCATGGCCGGGAGGCTTCAATGGGATTTGGTGATGAGGGACTTTAGCTGTGCTGTGGGTGCTCTCCCTGTGTTCCTAATAGCTTGTCTGCTTCTGACCCAGGGTGGGTTGTTCTGGCGAGCAGGTAAAAAAGGTTGCCTGCCTACTTCTGCTTTAGCAGATGCTTGTAGTGATATACCAAAGCAGTGCAGTGTTAAAACATTTTTCATTTTTACAATTTTTCTCTGTACTTTCTTTATTATGATACCAAAGTTTGCTTTTCTATAAATGCACTGATTCTAGCAGTGCAGACTATTAAGTTAGGGTACAAGGGGGTGAGGGGGTGAGCAAAGGGCAGCTGAATTGTCTGAAGATCACAGGTTAGTCAGAGTTCGACATTCTCCTTTTATTAGTAAAACATTAGTAAATTCATTTTAAGACTTTAAAGTGCATCATGTTGCAAACTTTGTAGTCACAATGATTTTTAGAAGCAGTTTGTTGATGCAGAGTTAACATACTGATGCAGAGTTAACATACATGAACTTCTTAAGATTTTCTTTTTTAACAGAACAATGAAAATGAAACACCGTTGCATTGTGCAGCTCAGTATGGACATTCAGAAGTAGTTGCTGTTCTACTGGAAGAGCTAGCAGACCCAACAATAAGAAACAACAAATTAGAAACTCCTTTGGATCTGGCAGCACTTTACGGGCGTCTACGGGTAGTAAAGATGATCATCAAAGCCTATCCAAATTTGATGAGCTGCAACACTAGAAAACATACACCTTTGCATCTGGCTGCACGTAATGGCCACAAAGCTGTTGTACAGGTGCTTCTAGAGGCTGGAATGGATGTCAGCTGCCAAGTTAGTGTGCAATTTTCTTTCTCCTTTATTATGTCATGTCTTACATGCAGCTACTTGTTACTTCTTTTAGGATACAGGTATGGTATTTTTTGAGAAACTACAAATACAACACATTTCTCCAAAATACTTTTTATAGATGCTGTTAGACCTTCAGCAAATCAATAGGGGAAAAACAAGAAATCTGCACTGACAAGGATTTGAACAGAAAACAGTGTATTCCACTGAAAATCATCATGGTGCTATACCGAGGGATGAATGTTATCCACATCACTATACAATTTGTACTCATTCCTATGTAATCTTTATCATTTTGCATCTGCTTTGACTTTTCCTAAACCAGTTTTATATGCAGTATCACTACAGTTTATTCACTATACTTTTTAAATTTAGTTTGTCCTCTAATCATTATATGGTAGCTTACCTAGTTTTAATGAGGAATGGAAAATATTCACTACTATGTAATGGCATTCTGTTTGCCATTTATATAAGAAAATTAGAATTGCCTTATAAATTGCCCTAACTTTTAAAATCAGTTTTGATGTTAGCCTTTTATTTCTTTTAACATCGGTTTCTACTGTGATTGCCCTGTGGTCCATTATTATTTATTTTACCAACACGATCCGTCTTCTCCATCAACGAGTTCCCTTCATTGTGCATCTTGGTACACTGCCAAGTTAGCTTTATCTGAATTTTTAACTTATTACTTCTATAACCTCTGAAAACTTCTTTGTTGATGATTACTGTCAGTTCATTAAACTGAACAGAGCATACCATATCTGTCTATTACTTAAAACTGAACTCATCTGTTTTAATATTCATTAAATTGCTCTGCATCACTGATTGGGAAAGAACAATGTAAAAGTATAATCCCATGTGGTAAATTAAATTGTACACATTCATAGGCTTTATACAAATTCATTTTTATCAGCAGTAAAGAACTCCCAGAATGTAGAGAGACAATTATAGAAGTATCTGCAATCTCCTTTGTAATTGTAAACATTTATTTGTTTAAATGGAAGGTCTATTTTAGCCACTTTTTCACTTTAATACTCCCTGAGCATTTTTAATCATAGCAAATATTTGGACTAATAATAGACAACACTTAACTTTTGATTTAATTAATTACACATTTTATTCATTTCCCAGGTCTATCCAATGTCCTTCAGTCTGAAATTATTTAGAAGTGGGCAATACAAATCAGCTTCACCTGTTTATGCTTTGAAGTTTTCATTTTAATTGAAACGTGAAAAATGCACAGGTTTGGTGAGTGATAGACTTTGGGCCCTTAGTAAAAAATAAGTTCACGCACAGTTCAATGTCTTCAATGGAAGGGCTACTTGTATAGTTGTAAAGATCAGTCACAATTTAGCCCTTTGTTTATCCAATATTTAATCTAACCCTGCGTTGACATCCACCCAACCTGTTTTCTTAACAGTGGCACTTCCAGCCGGTGAGTCTTTTTCTTCCCCAAATATTTTTCTGTTTCTGTCATGTATTTGTGGGGCCCATTTCCTGAATCAATTTCTAAAGCTAGTACCTTTCCTTTCAGTTAACCTCCTGAAACCTACATTTATTATGAAGCCAAATAGTAAACTCCATACTGATAAGGCTAGACCAGTGGCCTGTTTCGAGATTAATTAAAAACTCTTGTTTCCTTATATATTAAATAATAATAACAACAACTCCTAAAGCTTGCACTTAATAGGGGTGTGCAAAACAGGCCATATTCAGTTCAGATTCAGATTTGGCCCGAATCGGGGACAGCAATTCAGTTTATGGATTCAGCTCTCTGTCCCTGGTTTGATTCACCCGAATCCAAATCTGAAGATTTGATGCTGATTTGGAGAATCAGCGATTCGGACATAGACACAGCTTTAAATGTTTTTTCTATATACCTCAAGGTACTAGGCACGGCTCGTGAACGCTGTGATTCTGGGGTGGATGGAGCATCCCACGGGAGTGCGGGGGGCCTCTTGTGTGCTCAGCAGTGAACTGGAAGTAGACCAGAAGTACTTCCGGTCCACTTCTGGGTCCTCCACTGAGTGCGCTGGGGGCCTCCCTGTGTCCCCCCCGGCTCAGCGATCGGCTGTGGGGGGATCCTGGGTGCCCCCCCCCAGACCCTGGAGGCACCAGTCATCAAGCTGGAGGAGCGTGGGGAGGGGGAAGACTCCCTGGCATGCTCCCTGGTGGACCCGGAAGTGGACCAGAAGTGCTTCTGATCCACTTCTAGGTCTGCTGCTAAGCATGCTGGGGAACCCCCACCATGCTCCTGTGGGATGCTACATCCACCCCACCATCACAGCATTCATGAGCTGCCTGGTACCTAGAGATATGTAGAAAAAACATTTAAAGCTGTGTTTATGTCTGAATTGCCGAATCTCTGAATCAATTCCGAGGGTTTCGATTCGATTCAGGGAGATTAAAGGGTCTCCTGATTCGATTTGGATTCGGAGTTTTGGTCACTGAATCAAGCCAAATCTTTGCCAAATCGAATCAGGGACTGACGCTTTGCACAGCCCTAGCAATTAAGCCTGCAAATTGTACACACAGCTGATTTATATGTCCTTGTGTTCCTTAATGTTATTACCTGTAACTTTCCTCACCTTTTCTCTTTGATTGTTTCAATGTCCCCCTTTCAGGTGTGGTCTGTTTTTACTGAATCAAGGTGCTGTCTTTTACTATATGCCTTTTACAAAGGGGCCTCAAGCCTAATTATGCTGTGTAGAAAATGGTACTAATTGGAATTGCTCCATATTTCATTAGTACAGAGGAGAGCAAAATATGTTCCATTGTCCCTATGAAATATGTTTGGCATCCATCACAATAAATGTCCTTTTAGGAGGATTTCTAGTCACACTAAGAACACTTACTTTGTAGGGAACATACTCCTAAAGGGCATAAAATCTTGCAGGGAGTAAGATAGAGAAAACTGATCATAAGTCTTGAATTTATTTGCTATAGTATAGAAAATAAAAATATGTTAGTATATTTGCAGATCAGTTATGAATGCAAAAGCACTGCACTTAAGAATTCTGGCTTATCTCAAGTACAGTAATGCAGAAACAAAATACAGCAGCTATTTCCAGTTACCAACATTTATTTGGAACTATACTTCTTGCTCCTGCAGAGCTGTGTAATACTAATGTTGTGTTGCATGCCACGTTGCACCAGAAAGGTATATGGTTTGTGTTACTGCAAGACAGTTACATTCTGAAAAAAACAGGAATGACAAAACTTATTCTTTTGCTCCACAGGGTAAAAGTATTTTTTCCATCATAGCAAGAATGGTATGCACAACATTGACTCCCATCTAACCAAATGCAATGCTCAGCGGAAGCAAAACTGAAACAAAATAACCCCTTAACTAAATAATCAAAATAAAGCACAAGGAAGGAAAACTAAAACAAACCCCAAGTTTTTACCTCAAAAGGGAAAGGAGCCAAAGGTTCCAGAAAGTTCATTAGAGGTTTTACTATTGCTATAAATTTTACATGAAAGGAACACGATGACTTTTATGATGAGCAGCAGTAGAAAATCCTAAAACAGAGATCTATTTGCTTTCTCTACTTTTTATTGCCGGTGCTGCAAATTTTATTCAATTTTATTCATTGTCTTCACTAGGGATTTTATGTAAGACAGAACTGGAGGATCAGGGCCTACATATACTGTATCTTATGTTTGGTTGTTAGCTATTTTTTCAATAAGAGTGCCTCCATTTCTTTGTGTTTTAACCTTGAAGCAATGGATTATTTAAATAAATATTATTGGGAATTGTTCTTGCCCAGTCATTGGTTTTAATTAAGATAAAAGAGAGCAAGAAGTCAATATTCTTTATCCAAATATATTGTTTTTGAAAGGATTCCTTGGTATTTTATTTTACGGTTTTAATGCTCTCATAATGCTCTTTTCCAGACAGAAAAGGGAAGTGCGCTACATGAAGCTGCTTTATTTGGAAAGGTGGATGTAGTACATATTTTGCTAGAAACAGGTAAACCTAATTACATTATATTTGTTTTTTTAGACTAAGAAATGTCCTTCATTTCAAAAAGTGCCTTTTCTCTTCAGTCTTCTGTTCCAGCCCAGATGCTTAGGTTGCCAACAGACAGAGATGGTATGTATGCTGAGACATTTTGATGACATTATCCTTACATATTAAAGGTTTGCCAACTTCTAGAGAACAAAGTTGAACATGGAACAGACCACAAGGTGCTCTGAAAGTTTCTAGTCACATGCTGGTGTTCAGTTGACAAGGGCAGTCTTTTTGTGCAGTAAGCTGGCTCTTCTACTTCAAGGGTAGGAAGTGATCACTTGTCCAGGTATATGGTAGATCCTAAGATAGGTTCTTCACCCTTCAAAGTGGGTAGGAGACAAGGAGACAAAAGGAATTATATGGTTAGGTTAAAACCTTTTTTTACATTCAGCATCCCTCAATTGTGGTGTTGTCCCAAGAACACTGGCTTCCTAAGAACACTGGCACCTCATGGCAAGGAAGTTTAGGTAAATCAAAGTAATTATTTTATGGTCTTAGATGTCCCCAATGAACAAGACGTATTATATATTAGCTCATATACACAGGGGAGAGAGAAAGTGCATCTTAGACACTCCAGAAGTATCCCTGCTAAATTTAGGCTTACAGGTTGGGGGCAAGGAGAGGTCCTCCATCATCTGCTAGCAGGGAAAATTTCCCAGATCCTGCCTTACAGATGGGAACAGATTGTTGAACTCAGATATCTCCAAGGGGACATTATCTCTCAGATTATGGCTCATACCTTGGCCTGAAGGCATCATTCTGGAAGATGGGACTGTGCACGGGAAACATCTCTCTAACCTCTGCATCCCGTCATGTTGTTGGCTATAACAAGAAAAGTATGGAAGTGAAGGAAGTGGGTGTTAGTTTAAAATAAGAGGGGATGATTCCTTAATTGATTAAAAACTTGGCAAGCATGTGATGGGTCTTTGGTAACAATTTTTTTCCTTTAAAAAAAGGGTAGGTTTTCATCCTGCTAAAGGATTTGTAAGTATCTGAAGCCTCAGGTTGAAAAATCTGGGGTGAAGGATACTTGACAGTAATAAGGCTTTTGAATGACTCAAAGGTTTTGAAACTGATCTGGCTAATTTGACCTGGTACATGAAGAATTTTCATAAATATGAATGTGGTAGGTTTCCATCAGTATTTTTGGCACCAGGGGAGGGTGTTGGAGCTTTCTCTGGCTTCTCTGAATCCCAGCCTGGTATTGCAGTACCTCCAGGCCTGGTGCTCATTTTCTTCTGGGGGAGCACTGCCCATTTTTTTCAAGGGTCCCACACAAAAAGAAAAAGAAATAAAAAAAGAAAGGGTTTCCATCAGTATGTTTGCCCAATATGGGCCATGTATTTTATAGTCATGCTCAATGTTGGCTGCATTTAATCAACTTCATAGTTGGTTTCCATTACTGAGCACATGCTGCTTTTGGCAGCAGTTTAGTGGCATTGTATTTAATGAGATTTCCTTGTATGTGAGTGTAAGATGAGGAGCTTTTTTCCCATGCTGATTGGGCGGGAAAAACCTTGTTTTACATTTGAGTAAATACAGTAATTGTTTTAACGACCTATATTTCATAACTCGTCCCCATAAAACTTATAAAAATGTAAACATTTTATTAGCAATTCATTTGAGGGAAGCTGTATATCCAAACCCACTGATCAGATGGCCCACTGACTTGCTTTCCTTTGATCACATTCATTTTCATTATTGAATGAGTAAACTTATTGAGTCATGAATAACATTCCTATAATTGTCTCCTAGTCTTTAATTTTCCTCTGTTTAATCAGTGTTAATTTCTGTGACATTATTAATATCTTAAGTAAAATCACAGCCTGTACATGGATTTTACTGTACTTTTGAACCTAGAAATTTTGGTTTCACTGCAAAACTTTAAAAAAATGATACTCTGGAAAGAGCAAGAAACATGTACAATACACTTTATCTGACATACCAAGGACAGAGTTCAAACTCACAGGTTATGACTATCACTGACTTTCAGTAGCCATAACACAGTTACTTGAGCCACCCAATTACTATAGCAACATTCTACCTTGAAATTGTCTGGCTGCTAGTTCAACCTTAGTCATGCTGCACATGAGTATTTCAGTCTGTTGCGTGACTTTGGCACATGCTGACCTGAAGTTCTAAAGTTAATAGCTTTTTCAGCATTGCTTCCAAAAAAAGGGCACAGGTGCAATGCACTAGCTACCTAAATCCCAAGTGAATAAGATCAATTTGGAGAGGATTACAATCTAATTGTGCCTAGAAATATTAGAACAATGTGTTGATTTGCGTACCAGAAAGCAGTGCTGAAACTTACCTGTAGCAGAGTGGTTTGTTCCGTTATACTTGTAAAACTGCCTGTAACCAATTTACAAGACAGTTGAGCTTCGTGTACTACATTTATAGCTTGCAATACTTGGGTTTAACTGCTTTGCTTTCAATAGAACACAATAATTTTCTCTTTCAGGAATTGATACCTACATAAAGGACAGTTTAGGTAGAACAGTTTTAGATATTCTTAAAGAACATCCATCTCAGCAATCACTCCAAATTGCTGCTCTACTTCAAGGTAAGTCATTTAAGTTACCCTGTGGCCGAATGAAAGTTAAATGAGATTAGCAAAATCTTTTTTTCTGATATTGCCTATAATTTTCCTACTACCAATTAAAAAGACAGCTGTACTTGCTTATTGTCTTCTACATACACAAAATTCAATGGTTGCAGTTTGCTGTACAGAGTTTAAAGGTGCATCTTTTCCTTCCTTTGATAACAAGATGTAAAAAGTTACACTAATGTGATGAGTTGGTTTGCATGACTCCTTGCACATTAATCTGTAAAATTAACTGTGTAATATTTCATATCAATTTCACTAAAATGTATGATTTTAAGTACTATAGAAGCTCGTTGTTAATTTTATTAGTAATATAGCTGGTTTAAAAGGACAAAAAAATTCACAAATCCATTTATTAATCTTTTAGTGAAATTTAATTAGTCTTTTTTGAAACCTGAAAAACTTTAGATCAGCTGTAATTACAGTTTCTTTAATTATTCTGATGATAGTAATATTATAATTTCTGTAAAGTGACTTTCTATGCAAGACTCTCATTCTTGATCTTGGTTCCTTAATGTGAGACTGATGGAATACACACATTTAAGAATGGTTCATGAAACATATTTCAGGCTTGCAATTGAATGCTGGGTACTACCCCTTCCAGAGAGTGCATTTTGCCTTCTGATTGGAAAAATCAGCTCTCACTTGATTGTCTTTGGAAAAGAAGCTCTGTATTGCAGATTTTTGTTCCATCTTTATTTTTGGTGTCATTACATACTTAGAATGCCATTTAAGGTAGCTCACTATAATTGCCTAAATTTCATATGCAGTGGTTGTTTCAGGCAGACAAGGTTCCTTGGGTGAATTTGATATCTTTTATTAGACCAACCCAAATAGTTGGAGAATAGTTATTAAGCAAGCTTTCGGGTTCAAAAACCCTTCGTCAGGCTAAGGAAGTTTCAGCAGTTGGTGTGTGCTCTTCCTGGATGGAATGAAAAGTAAAGAAGCCAGAGGCTGGGCTGGGGAGTCAGTTGCCAGGCAGATTATAATGTGTCATAAATCCAATGTCTATATTTAGTCCATGATCTCTAGTATCCAGGAGGTTGATGAAATGGAGTTCGTAGGCTCGTCTCTGGGAAGTGTTGTGTAAATTTCCCTTGAGGATCAGGACTGAGAGATTGGAGAGAGAGTGGCCCTCCCGTGAGAAATGTGCCCACACCGGTAATTGGGTATTTCTGTCTTTAATAGATTTCTGGTGTGCATTCATTCTGGTGCGCAGTTGTTGTTTGGTCTCCCTACGTATTTTCCATCAGGGCATTTGGTGCATTGGATGAAATATATTACATTTCTGGAGGTGCAGCTGTAAGATCCAGGGATGCTGATGGCCCTGTTGTGGGGTGTAATAATAGTGGGGGTGGTGGAGATGTGTTGGCAGGTTTTGCATTTCTTGTCCTGGCATGGTCTGGATCCTTTTGATGTGTTCTGGGCTTGAGGAAGTTTGCTTCTGGTAATGAGGTTGGCAAGGTTTGGTGCTTGTTTGAAGGCTAGGATGGGTGGCTCTGGGAAGATCTTTTTAAGAATAGGGTCTCTGTCTAGTATGGGTTGCAATTTTTTGAGGATTTTTTGTACAGGTTCAAGGGAGGGGTGATACGTCATAACTAGCAGTGTGCGATTTGTGTGGGGGTTTCTTCTGTACTGCAGCAGTTCTTCACGTGGTATCCAGGTGGCTCTTTCAAATGGCTGTATATCACAGCGTTTTTGGTGTGTTTAGGGTGATTGCTGGTTCTGTGCAGATATGTATGTTGGTCTGTGGGTTTCTTGTATAACGTGGTCTATATTTTATCATTCTGGATACTGATCATCGTGTCTAAAAAGGAGATGCTGGTGCTGGAGTATTCTAGAGAAAGTTGGATGGGGGGATGGTGATTGTTGAATTTCTGATGGAACTCAGAGATTGTAGGTTTTCAGTCCAAATGATGAAGATGTCATCAATATATCTTAAGTATAGCAAGTAATACTTTCTCTGAGTATTAAGTCACTCATTGGCTTCAAGCCATATCAGTGTGCCCCTAATATATCATTTCAGTATGTGTTTCTCTACTCTGTTGCGTACCACAGCATATTCCCACCTCCATTTTTTTCTCTGGCACTGTTGTATCAAATTTGACATTTATCTGATCTCTTTAACACACTACTCCTGTGGTAAGTTTGCAAGAAATTGCATATATTAGTGTAATAGGGGGCCTACTTGGGCCGATCTCCGTGGCCCGCCCACCTGTTCTTGGGGCAACCACCTGCCTTCTCGCCTGCCACACCTTGCTGTTAATTGATTAATTGATGTTAATTAGCAGGAAGCTGCCCTTTTACTGTCCCAATGCCAGGGGGGTGCTATCTGTGGCTCTGTTACCTCCCATACACCACAGCCCACGCCTCACCGATGCAATAGATGTTATGTCCTAGCCTTATTACAATCTGGCCCCTCCTTGTCCTCTCTGGGCCTTCGTTCCTTGGATACATGCCCTCTCCGGTGTTAGGGCTCTCCCTGGCCCTATCTCACTATGTGCCCTCTTCTCTGGGCCTTCTTAACAATGCTGCCCCTTTCTCTAGGGATTTGCCACAATGCTGCCCCCTTCTCTAGGGCTTTGCCACAATGCTGTGCCCTTACTGGCGCTGGGGTCCCCACACTGCTGTGGGTCCCCTATGAGGCCTCCTCCAACCCCTAATAGCCTCACCCAAACCACCAGTCACAAACACAAGCCCTCCGGCTATAACTTAAATGGAAGCCGCTTGGCCATAACAACATTCAAGCTTACCCAGGGATTCTTCATCTCGCAGCCGTGTCAGACACTCTTCCTTCATCAGGCTTCTCCTCTCTTCCTTGACAGGGAGCTCCTTCCTCCTTGGCTGCTGGCAGGGGAATGCCTCTTGCCCCAGCCCCCAGCGTTTATAAGGGAGCCAGGCCCTGCCCCTTCTGGTCAGCTGACCTCTGGTTGTCCTGGCAACCAACAGCTGGGCTCATCCCTCACTGCTAGGACTCCTTCCCTAGAAGTTTTTTCCTCTTTAGGAGCAGGGCAACTAGGTGCTCTGCGACAATTAGCAAGTTTTCTTCAAAGTGCTCCTGAAGTAAAAAATGTCATGTTTATTGGCATATCAGCACCTGAATATGGCTCTGCAGTGTGTCTCTGTTTTGTGAATCAGAACTTTCTCTGAGTATTAAGTCACTCATTGGCTTCAAGCCATATCAGTGTGCCCCTAATTCACAGAAGCACTGATATGTGCAAATGACAAATTGCAAGGACATGAACACTAAGAAAACATGAGCACCCTCACACCTTCCTTGTGGC
Organism: Alligator sinensis; assembly: GCF_000455745.1. Classification (NCBI taxonomy): domain Eukaryota; kingdom Metazoa; phylum Chordata; order Crocodylia; family Alligatoridae; genus Alligator; species Alligator sinensis. Next base: position 974,917 of record NW_005842072.1, read on the forward strand.
ACTCCATTGATAATCTGATATGTTTAGCTTGAATTCAGTCTGGAGTTCAGTTCACTCATGATAAAACTTGAGGGAGTGAAGAGTGCTGAGCAGGAGTTAGTGTTAAAAATGCTTTGCTAGTTCCACTAAACATAAGCCTAGTTTCCTGTTCATAAACTAATAGTGTAACTCCCCTTTAGAAGTGTTATATGGGTATTCCTGTTGAAGCTGAAGGCTGTGTTGAGCATTGCAATCTTCTGATGAAGCATCTGACAAAGTATTTTGTTACCTATGAAAGCTCATATCTCTCTTAACCAGTTAATCCAGGGGCAGGCAATTATTTTGGCTGGAGGGCCACTTAATGAGTTTTGGCAAGTGGTCAAAGGCTGCATGGGTAGCCCCGCCCTTTGACAGGAGCCCCACCCCCTGGTTGCCATCTTGGGACTGGAAGTCCCACCCCCTAGCCCCTGACCTTTGCCATCGGAAGTCCCTCCCCTTGCCCCCAGAAGTATTCCTTATATTCTAAAAAATCAAACATCTACTACAACATTGATTAATTTGATTTCAAAAAATATTTTTGTCCTGATTTACATGTGTGCGCATAGTGTACATAGAAGTGATTCTATAATAGCTTAAAATGAAGTCTTACTCTTACTCTTGTGGAGATGTGTGTGGAGGGGTGTGAGGGTATGGGTAGGTGGATATAGGTTTGTTGGGGGCTGTGGATGTATGTATGTGGGTATGTGGGGTGTGGGGGATGGAGTGTGGGTGTGTGATTTGTGGGTGGGTGTGGGGTTTGGGGGTTGTGGGGGTGTGTGTATGTGGGGTGGGAGAGCATGTGGGGGTGTGTGTGGGTATGTAGGGTATGGGTTTGTAAGGTGTGTGGGGGGTGTTGGGTGTGCATGGGGGGTGTATGGCAGTGCAAGGGGGGGTGTTGGTACATGTGGATGGTGGGGTGTGCGTGTGGGACCCTGCCTCTGAATCGGTCTGCCCACACACACCCTTTCCCTCATTGCCCACAGCATCTGCCTGCAGCAGCAGCAGGCAGTGAGGCTTTGGGTGTTGACAGCCCACAACAGGCAGAGCCCCTGCCAGCCTGGGCTCCACGCTTCTGCCGCCTCTGGTCCCTGGGCACCGGTGTGGGCCCTGTGCTCCCGCCTGCCCACTTGCTGCCACTTCCCCCCCCCACCTGCCACTGCTGCCCTTCTGCTGCCACTTCCTTACCTTCCCACCTACCACCTCTGCTACCCCCCTGCCCACTGCTCCAGCACCATGTGGTTCCCGGTCACATGATCAGGACCACAGAATACTGCAGGAATCAGATCGGCCTGGCTGGCACCTCACGGAGCCAGCGGGAATCATGGGGGCCAGCTGGGCTGGGCTGGCACTTACTGTGTCCTGCAGTCCTGATCAAGCAGCCGGGAACAGTGTGGTGCCAGAGCAGCAGGCAGGTAGGCGGGGAGAAGTGATAGCTGTGGGCGGGAAGGTGGGGGAATGACAGTGGCAGTGGCAGTAGGCGGGGGGGAGGGGGAGTGACAGTGAGCGGAAGGGTGGGAATGCAGTGACAGCTAGGCAAGAATGTGGGGCCTGTGCCAGTGCCCTGAGGCCACAGATGGTGGGGGCCCAGGGTGGGGTGGCAGGAGCACGGAGCCCAGGCTGTCAGGGGCTCTATGGAGCTGGGCCAGCTCCCCCCTCTTCCTGCTGGCATAGCCCGATCTGGCTTCATAGAGCCTCTGCCAGCCTGCACTCCACACTTCTGCTGCCCCACCCTGGGCTCCCACCAGCCTCGGCCCCAGGGAACTGGCGTGGGCCACTCATTCCCACCCAGCTGTCACTGCACTCCTGACTGTCTGCTTGCTGCCACTCCTTCCCCCACCACCTGCCACCACTCCTACCACCAATTCTCCACCTTCCCACCTGCTGTCACTTCTTCTCCACCCCCCCCCGCCCCTGCCCACCTGCCTGCCACTCTGGCATCATGCAGTTCCTGGCTGAATGGCCAGGACTGCAGGATGCAGCAGGAGCCAGCCCTGCCCCAAAGACTGGGGCGGTCACCAGCGGTCCTCCCCTCTCCCCATTCTTAGCTGAGTTTGGACTCCTTGATGGAGGGCAGGTGGGGGAACAACCCCAGGCCAGAAGCCTCTTTTAGGCAGAGGCTTTTGTTTAGGGGCTGTGGGTGGAATGGGGCCAGGCAGGCCTTGCTGCTGCGGCTGGTGAATCCTGCTGCCCCTGGCACCTTAGGCAGGCAGCCATGGGCAGATAAAAATTTTCTAATTTTTTTAGGGGCCCTGTGGGCTGGATAGAATGGCCTGGTAGACTGGTCCCATGGTCCCATGGGCCATATTTGCCTGCCCTTGAATTACCCTCTCCGGGTGCCTACACACGTGCTTCAGGGTGGGAGTGGGGCATTTTAATTAGAGAGGTATATGGAGAGCTGCACCAATTAAAATGCTGCAGCATCACATGGATTAAGCCCGCACACATTTAAAAATGGCCACAGGATGGTTTAAGTAAAGCTCATTTGACGAGCTTTAGTTAAATCCCCTTCAGTGGCCATTTTTAAACCCGCATGGGCTTATACACATGATGCTGTGGCAATGCTAGAGTGTTATTATTAGAACACAGAGAAGATGTGCTTAATTGAGTCTGCTTTGATGTGTTCTAATTAGAACACATTTGAGTATGTGTATAAGCACCCTTAGGTGCCACCCTTTATTACCTTCTGCCTAACTTGAGACTAATATTGCTAATCACCTCTCTGCTCATTGAGATCTTGGAAAATTTAATCCAAGCTCAACTAAGTTCCAGCTCATTGGATAGGAAAGAACCTCTGCACAAGATATAGAGCAGGAGTGGGTAAAGTCCAGCCCATGGGCCGGATCTGGCCAGCAGTGGACTTCATTTCCCAGCATTTCCTGCCCTCATGGCAAAAGACATTTAAAGCTGTGTCTATGTCCAAATCCCTGAATCTTTTTCTACATACATCTAGGCAGCAGGCGGCTTGTAAATGCTGTGATGCTGGGGCACATGGAGTGTCCCAGAGAAGTGTGGGGGGCTCCCCAGTGCGCTTGGCAGCAGATGCGGAAGTGGGCCAGAAGCGCTTCCGGTCAACTTCTGGGTCCACCATGAAGCATGGTGGGGGCCCCCCCTGGCTCAGTGACTGGTGCCTCCTAGGTCTGGAGGGGCACCTGGGATCCCTGCATGGGCAAATGCTGAGGCTGGGGGGGCACAGGGGGGACCCCCCACACACTCCCCAACGGACCCAGAAGTGGACTGGAAGTACTTCTGGTCCATTTCCTGATCCGCTGCTGAGCATGTAGAGGGCCCCCCCACACTCCTGTGGGACGCTCCGTGCACCCCAGCATCACACCGTTCACAAGCCGCTCTGGTACCTCGAGGTATATAGGAAAAACATTTAAAGCTGTGTCTGTGTCTGAATTTCTGATTCTCTGAATTGGCATCAAATGTTCAGATTTGGAATTGGCCAAATTGAATCGGGGACAGTGATCCGAATCAACAAATCGAATCACTGTCCCTGATTTGCACCAAATCGGAATCGAATAGGGCCCGCTTCACACACTCCTAAAATCTAGTACTGTCCTCCAAGACAGCGGAGACCCAAGAACTGGGGCAGAGGCCAGAGTATGGGGGAAGATGAAAAACTAGCCATCAGACCCTAATTGGAAACTCCTGTGGGTGGCTGGGGAGTCACCTGACTGGAAGGGGCAAGGCTTAGGAGGCATTTAAACCCAGGTCCTAAGCCAGGGAAAGTAGTCTGTCCCTGCCAGTAGCAAGAAGAGTTCTGCAGCAAGATGGCTACAGGAGAATGACCAACTGACTGATACCTGAGATACTCTTGGAACTAACATTAAGGAACTTAGAGCTTGCAGGGAAGTAAGACTCAGTTTGAGGGTAGTTTATTTACAACCAGTGAGCTCATGTTTATGTTCTAGTTTATACCGATGGACCTGATGTGGCTATAAGAAGTGATGTGGAGACCACAGGAGGGTGCCGGAGGGACACACTGTGGCTTAAGCCACAGTGGCGAGGGGAGTGCGCAGTTTTAGAGCCTTGCCAGGGGCTGGAGTTCAAGACCAGGCAGGCAGAAAGTGGAGAAGGGCAAAGCTTGAGGGGTCAGGGGCCCACAGACCAGGTGGGATGAGACCCAGGCCAGGGGCCCACAGCCTGAGCAGGGGTAAAACAGGGGCTGGAGCTTAGAAGCCAGGTTCAGCACAGTGGACCTAGGCTGAGAGGGGCCCAGCCAGATAAAAGGGGCTGAAGTTGGGAAGGCAGAAGCCTCAACAAAGGTATGGAAGCCCAAGGAGGCCTGAAGTGATAACTGGTAATATCTGCAAGGCAGGGGCATGGCTACAGGGGCAGAAGGAGGCCACAAATAGCCCTTAAGGCAACAGGTGCCCTTGGAGGCATCAGTGGGCCAGTGCTTGAGGGGCAGGACTGGGACCAGCAGGGTCCAGGAGGGATCTACTGGCTGGCAGACAGATGAGTGCTAACTATGGGACCCTGGGGAAGTCTCCCATTTTACAAATTAACTAATTACATGAAGGCATGGAAGGAAAGAGAAAAGGGAAGATACCCACAGAGCTGCAGTGGGGAAGGGGCCATGTGGCCACCAGAGGGCACTGTAGCCACTCTGGGGGCCTGAACTTGCTACACCTAGTAAAAGATGTTGCATGTGGCTTCAATACTTGGAAAGATCCTGGAGTAGGCCCTCAAGGAATCTGTTGTGAAACACCTGGAGGAGAAAAAGGTGATCAGCAACAGCCCCTATGGATTCACCAAGAGCAAGTCATGCCTGACCAATTTGATTTCCTTCTATGATAAGATGACAGATTCTGTGAATTGCGGGGAGCACAGTGGATGTGATATACCTTGATTTCAGCAAGGCTTTTGACAACGTCTCTCAATGTTCTCATTAACAAACTAGAGAAATACAGACTAGATGAAAGTACGGTAAGGTGATAAATAACTGGTTAGATCATCCTACTCAATGACTAGTCATCAATGCTCAATATCTAGTTCAGAGGAGGTATTAAATTAATACCTCAATTAAATTACAACAAGGCATGGCAGACGAACCTAAAGAAGTTGTGGAATCTCCTTCCTTGGAAATTTTCAAGAGCAGTTTGAACAGGCACTTGGCTTGGATGTTTTGATCAATATTGATCCTGCCTTAAACAGGGGGCTGGACTAGATGACTTTATGAAGTCCCTTACAGCCCTACTTTCCTACAATCCTATGATTTGAAAGATATCCTAACAGTGGCTCTGATCTTGATCCCACATCCTTTTCCAAAACCTTGGGGGAAAGGATTAATTTATGCTCATGCAGTGATAGTTTGTGTGTGTGTGTTCTTATATTTTAGTTGATATTCAATATTTCATTCAACATTTGGAGTTTAGACTATATAGAAATTTACCCCTTTTTCCTGGAAAAAGGAAAATCTGCCCTTTTTCCTTCTAGAAAATAACACAATAAATTAGTGGCAATAACAACCTAATGCAGAGTGGATAACTACCCCTCCTGGTTATATATTCTACAATATAGTTTTAATTCCAGAGGAGATTCTTAGAAATGACAGTTCAATATTTATATTTTTATTTCTAACCTATGTGCCAGACTTAGTCATTTTCTGTGGTTTGTGTAGGTGTGGGTTGCAGAGGACTTCATAATCGAAACCAGAATGAATTATTGCAGTTCAGTTGTGTAGCAGACTGGGTGGCAGAGGCTTGCCACAGGCTGCACACCGTGGGCTGTAGCCCTCTGCAGGCTGCCCGGGACGACAGCACAGCTGTGACAGTGTAGCTGATTATAGACCTGCCCAGGAGACTGAGCCAGCTGCCTCGGAAAATTAGCGGGGACACAGGAAGCTAAAAGGCTTCCAGGGCAGGGAGCTAGGGAGGCAGGCAGCTGGGAGCTAAGGAGACTCCCAGAGAAAAACAGGAGATTGGGACAGAAAG
>NW_005842072.1:981214-985223 GCF_000455745.1 Alligator sinensis
GAAAGAGTGCTTGGCTGGTGGCTATAACACTGGGTCAAGGACTCTCCCAGGGTTTGGCTGCAAGGCCGGAGGCAGCAGCCCTGAGACCAGGATAGGGAACATATTGAGAGAAGGAAGACTGCACTGCAGCACTGAGGGAGCAGCACAAAGCAACTGAACCTTTCTGGGGTCTGGAAGAGACCCCAGGACTGTGAGTCACCCCTCTATGAACTGTGTTTAAACACTGTTGAGCTAAGTGAAAAGCCATGAACCTGCTGTAAGTTGTCTTTGCTTCCTTCTGAACAAATAGCTTTCTAGACTTCCCCTATCCAAAAAATAGAGTATCAGGATATCCCACATCAGGATAATTTACTAGGTGCATATCTTGGATGTAGCAAAATTGATATAATTCAGTACTGAAACAGTTAACAGTGATAACATTTATGGTATTATAATTAGTCTTTGAAGATGAAAGGAATGCTGCCAGTGATGGTAGGCCTAAAATTAAATGGACCAGCTGTGTTTTAGTTTTAGCACATGTGAACGTGACGCAGGTGTATATTGTACCATCCTCCAATTCTTCTCTTCAGCCTGGTCTATTCCTTATTAGAATTCTGCTCTCTGACTAATTCAGGCAGCATAATTCTCCTTGTTATGAAAAAGGAGACAGAAATGACAAGACTGCATTTGCACACAAATGCAAAAAAAAAAATATATTTAACTAGCATGGGATTAGAAAATACAATACCAGAGGGCCCTGTTCTTTCCCATTACCCTTTACTTGGGATTGCTTCTAGAGTAAGTAGGATTGCTTCTAAAGTAAGAGACTACACAATATGAGTAAGAAAGACAGGGTGTGGTCTTGAAAACATGCAGATTTCTCTTTATTTTTATAGTTATTTCTTGTATTACTATAGGGCTAGCTCCCATAAATGACTTGGCATCCACAATTTAGGTACTGCAATGCTTACCTTTTCTATACTTAGTCCTTGTACTAGAACCCAGAACAAATTAACAAAACGAACTTTTTTCTTTAAAATACAGATGGAGGAGAGGAGGTGATGTTCTTTTGCATAAACTGTTAGTCATGATAGAATTGCCAAGAAAATGGGAAACCTGGGTCAAATTTCTTCTTATATCCAAAGACATTCAAACCCATGTCCCTCACTTCCCAGGAGAGCACACTTACTACTAAGGTATAGATAAGTCTGGGATAGGCAGTATTGAAGCTGTGCCACTGTGTAGAAAGGAATGCATGACTCATAAGAACAGTGAGGCACAGTGGCATAACTATAGTGGGCTGACAGGGGCCAATGGGGGTGGAGGGCAAAAACACCCCAGATGTTGCTGCAGCTGTGTGATTGCAATAGTGGCAGGTGTGGCAACCAGAAGTTGCTGTTGCCCCTATGTATGGCAGCTGCCCTGGGTGTTCAGCTGCACTCTTATGATGCTGGGGAGAGAATAAGAAAACTCTCACTTCCTAAGACTTGTGGCCTAATTGCCAAGCTTATGGGGTCCCTGCTGAAGTTATTCCATTGTACAGAAAATAATTCAAACTTCATTGTGCCAGAGAGAAAAGCATGATTACCCTATAGCTTAGTAGTTAGGAAACTTGCATTGAATAATGGAATTCTGGGTTTGTACCCCAGAACTGGTTCTCTCTTTTCTGTGTCATAGTTATTGAATAAAATAGACAGACTTTGGAGCAGGCACTAGAATTCATGTGAGTGCCCTATCCACGATGTAACAAAGAAATACATGTGTGTTTTCTCTCCCTCTTTCTCTTCTTCATCCCCACGGGATTTTGAGTTCTTTCTTTCAGTGGCGCAATTTTAACTGGAGGGGTGAAACTACTTCCTCTCCTGACCCATACACTCAAAATAGCCTATATAGTTCAGTTAGAGTACTTTTCTGGGAAGAGAGGAGATGCGGATCTGAAGCCACTCGGGAAAGGCAACTGAATGTATATTACTGACTTTCTGAGTAATGTTCTAATCAGTGGGTGCGTCTACACGAGACGCTTAATGCACAGTAGCTGAATAACACTGTGCAGTAGCATGCTGAGCAAAAACCATGCTAATAAGCTACTGCGCAGTAATATTAAGCTACTGTGCAGTAAGCATCACAAAAAACTGTGCCCCAGCGCTACTGCACAATAACTGTAGTTACTGTGCATTTAGGTAATACTTCATTAAGCAAGTACTAAACTAAATGCACAGTAACTACTGTGCATTAATGAATGTGTAGAAGCACCCAGTATACTCTTCTGTAAAAGGGAAGTATCATCACCACCATTTCCTCCTGCTTCATTTTCAAAGAAAATAATGGCCACAACTGCATTTTGTGAAGGACTGATCCTGTTGATGTTAGGCATGTTTTGTAAAAGCCTAAAAGCTCAAGCTCCTCAGAGGATGTGGGTGGGATTACTCATATTGGGGTAATTCTAGAAATCTACAGCAGGAGAATTCTAGGCTCCTAGGGAACTATTAACAAGATAATGTACTCAGGCTAAACTATTACCAAACTAATCTACAGGATAAAGAGACAGCTAAACAGGAGTTTTCAGTGTCACTATTCTGGACCTAGGGTTCTAAAGTCTGCTTAAGTCCTGCTTTCAGTGCCTAAATTGTTTATAACATGTAACCTAGTACTATTTTCACGGTTTGACCATGCTTTCTCAATGGAGCAGGACAATTCCATGCAATTTCTGAAAAAAGAACCAATCAAAAAGCATTTGCTAGGAAAAAGAGCAGCAGCTGAGGATAGTAAATAATCTAGCAGGCGTCAAGTTTGATTTATAAGTAAAGAATCATGAAGAAACAATAGCTGAGTGACTATTATGTACAATATATTTACAGCAACAAGACTAATGGGAAACCAGGCTCAGGGCATGTCTCTCCTGGGCAATAAATTTTGTTGGAAAGGATTAAGGGAAAATCAGCTAGTTGGGAACAAGACAGGGAGCACAATATTTAGGTCAGGGGAACCTATAAGTGGGAGGAAAACACAACCAGATTCTGGACATACTGTTATGTAGATGGGGGAAGAGTGATAGTTGGACCATAAAAGAACATGACTGTAGAGCTGGAAGATTGAAATGGATGCAGATTACAGAAGCACATTTGCAAGCCTTGTTTGAACTTTAAGGTTAACTTTCTAGATTCCTCTTTGGAATGCCATCGCTATCATTATCCTGTTCTAATGTGGGAACAATTTTACCTGTTTGCCAAAACAGCTTTGGCTTTTAGCTAATAATTTATTGTGTCTGAACTCAGCACTTAGTAGTGTGCCAGCATAGTTTGTACACATGTACCTCAATGCATGTTTAAAATGCATTAGTTTATGTAAACAAGGTTCCTTGGGTGAATTTGATATCTTTTATTAGACCAACCCAAATAGTTGGAGAATAGTTATTAAGCAAGCTTTCGGGTTCAAAAACCCTTCGTCAGGCTAAGGAAGCTTCAGCAGTTGGTGTGTGCTCTTCCTGGATGGAACGAAAAGTAAAGAAGCCAGAGGCTGGGCTGGGGAGTCAGTTGCCAGGCAGATTATAATGTATCAAAAATCCAATGTCTATGTTTAGTCCATGATCTCTAGTATCCAGGAGGTTGATGAAATGGAGTTCATAGGCTCGTCTCTGGGAAGTGTTGTATAAGTTTCCCTTGAGGATCAGGACTGAGAGATTGGAGAGAGAGTGGCCTTCCCATGAGAAATGTGCCCCCACCGGTAATTGGGTATTTCTGTCTTTGATAGATTTCCGGTGTGCATTCATTCTGGTGGGCAGTTGTTGTTTGGTCTCTCCTACGTATTTTCCATCAGGGCATTTGGTGCATTGGATGAGGTATATTACATTTCTGGAGGTGCAGCTGTAAGATCCGGGAATGCTGATGGCTCTGTTGTGGGGTGTAATAATAGTGGGGGTGGTGGAGATGTATTGGCAGGTTTTGCATTTCTTGTCATGGCACGGTCTGGATCCTTTTGGTGTGTTCTGGGCTTGAGGAAGTTTGCTTCTGGTAATGAGGTTGGCAAGGTT
>NW_005842072.1:985233-1011204 GCF_000455745.1 Alligator sinensis
ATGTCATAACCAGCAGTGTGCGATTTGTGGGGGTGTTTCTTCTGTACTGCAGCAGTTCTTCATGTGGTATCCGGGTGGCTCTTTCAAATGTGCAATCTATCTCTCTGGAGGAGTGTCCTTGTTGGGTGAAAGCCTTTTTAAGATTGGTGAGGTGGCAATCCCGGGTGTTCTCTTCAGTACAAATGCAGTGGTATCTGAGGGCTTGGCTGTATATCACAGCTTTTTTGGTGTGTTTAGGGTGATTGCTGGTTCTGTGCAGATATGTACGTTGGTCTGTGGGTTTCTTGTATACTGTGGTCTGTATTTTACCCTTCTGGATACTGATCATTGTGTCTAAAAAGGAGATGTTGGTGCTGGAGTATTCTAAAGAAAGTCGGATGGAGGGATGGTGATTGTTGAATTTCTGATGGAACTCAATCAGAGATTGTAGGTTTTCATTCCAAATTATGATGTCATTGATGTATCTTACATATAGCAAGGGTTTGATGGTGCAGTTCTTGAGGAAGTCTTCTTCCAGGTGGCTCATAAAAAGGTTGGCATACTGTGGGGCCATTTTAGTGCCCATAGCTGTTCCCATCATCTGGAGGAAGTGTTGATTATTAAAAGTGAAATTGTTGTGTGTGAGGATGAAGCGTATAAGGTCAGTAATATCTTTGGGCCTGTATTCTGAGTTGTAATCTTGTTCCTGTAGATATGTAAGGCAGGCTTGGATGTAACAAGGGCCAGGTTTAGTTTTAAGGGTTTAATACCAACTTTCCAAAACTGGCACATGCCGCTCCACAGAAACCTAAGAAAACAGATTTTAACTGTGTGTTCTACAATGAACAGATTTCCCCGCTCTACAACCAGTGTTCAAGAAAAACGGTTTATTGCAGGGGAAACAGGGACAAATACACAACCTTAGAGAATACATTAACTTTTAAACATTAATGAAACCCCCAAATATTAACAGTTTCAGTTACTGGCAAACTAACCCAGGGGAGTTACCACCTATCCACTCAGTTGGAAAGGGAGATTCACCCAAGGCTACCTTCTGGGGACTCTACTATCTATGCCAGCCAACAGTGGCAGGTACTGGATAGGGAGACCTCCCCTGGAGGACCCTGCTAGGGGTTGCCACTATGCTCCTGCGGCTCTACCACCTACCCAAGCCCAGAGTAGCATATCCTGTGCAGGGAGGTCTGCACTACAGGTGCCGTCACTGCAGCTAGAGATTATTGCTAAGGTATGCTGCTGGGTATTGCTGCTCTGTGCCGCTCTTCCACTGCTTCTAGGGGTCACCACTACCTGGCTGTGCACGTCTGCCACCAGTCCTCTTTGGGCAGCTTATGCAACCCTTATTCTTTCAGACCCTTACCTACTGAAGAGCAGAGGCAGGAATTTCATCTCTGTTAGCTATAGTGGTGAATACCAGGCTTCTGCCTGTACCCACTATACCAGCGTTTGTCAAACTTTTTTAGACACTTGAAAAATGTCACCTCTTAACTTTCTCTTGTTTTTCGACTATAGAATAATAATGGAGCAATTATTCTGTTGCAAAGAATTTGGGTCACAACAGGTCAGAATGTTTTTGATGCTCTGGATTCTTTTATGAAATCTCTGGATTATCTTGAATTATACATAAGTATTTGGGCAGCATCCCACATCACTGTCAAAAGGATTTTCATGGCAGCCTCGGTACCTTGGTAGAGAATCATTGCACTACAAGGACTTGTGCTCACAAGTATTTTTTTTGAGAAGTTGATGAGCCATGAGGCTATCTAGATCAGTAGTGCTGAAGCTTCCAGTCCCACGGGATGGATGAGTAGTGTGGGGTTGGTCTGTGCACTGGATCTTGTCTAGGGTGGGTCCATGGGTGCCTGGATCCTACCAAATGTTGACCTGACCCTTTATGTCTGGATCTGGATGCATGCTGGCCTTATCTTATATGCCTGGATTCAGTTACACCCTGGCATGATCTAGCATGCAGAGCCATGTATCCACAGGGCTCAACAGGGGTCTAGAAATTTGGCAATTAATGCTGCCACTGCTCCCCCACTGCCAAATTTCCAGATTTCTGGAGAGCCCCTTGGGCTGGATGGCATGGCTCTTGCAGGTCAGAGTACCCCGATGTAGAGAATAACTCCTGTCAAGAGCCTTTGCTGCTTCTTGCACATGCTCTGTGCCAAAACTGAAACCACCCCACTATAGATCTCTGCACAGCTGGGAGGGTGGGGGGTGCTGACCTTTCATTGACTTTCAAGTAATTTTCTATTAGCAACACTTGTGTGCCTTTAAATCTCAGTTTTGGAAGGGATGCAAAATCTGATCCACCTGCCCTTTACAATTACACTCTTGGAATAATAAAACACAGGCCTATAAATAATATAAATAGGCACAAATAGCCCCCAAACCTTCTAACATGCATCCTGGTAAGGGCACACAGAGAAAGAATATACAAATGACCATCATAGAACATAGTCATAGCCAAACATGCATAACAGAAGCAGTGTTACATCTATATACTAAATGCAATAAGAAAACAGTGTGATTTTTTTTTTCTTTTTAATATATAAATTGAAGCAGGGAAGGACTAGATATCTTTGTCAATCTGTTGTTAAGCAATAGCATGACCGAGAAGCCTTAGGAGCTCAAAAATATTACCTGTTGTACATTTCTTAATTTACCATGACATCCAGATTTTTGGATTATTGGGGGTAACTCGATGATGTAGCCTAAGTTATCTGTTCAAGCATTCTGATGTAAGGACAATGGACAAAAGATCCACATTTAAATTTGAATAAACAAAGGAAAAAGTGGTTCTTTCTACTGAGCATATTAACTTAGAACATTTTTTTCAACAACAGTTTCTAAACAAAGCCAATTTTCTCTTGGACCAGTTGAGATAAAGACATTAAAAGCATTTATAAAAGCTGGGGTTCACTCCTACAAGAGCTGAAGTTTGAAATAAGATGTTGTTTAGTGCTTATTCTTCTTGCATCCCCTTGAAGTTCAGTAAATCACTCCAGCTGAGTCCTGGCATATTTTCTTCCTGGCTGAACTTCCTGGCATTTAATGCAGTGAAGAGACAGCTGTGTTTCTCTGCTGAGGGAGAGAATATTAACTTTTCTCCTTCCAGTTGGATTTACTTAAGTGCCCTCTTAAACTTGGAGGGTTACCATATTTCCAGTTCCAAAAAAAAGATAACTGCGGGGTGAGGAGGTATATGATATGGGGGGTGGGGGGAGCAGAGATATGCCCCTGCTGTGCCCTGCCCCTGCCCCTTGCTCCCAAGCCACAGCCCCCCGCCCCTTCCAGGTTGCAAGCACTGGGCTGAGGCGGTAGCCCCCCGTCCCTTCTAATACCCCTCACTCCCAACCCCCAATAACCTGCCACTGCCTGTGCCCCATGCTTCCAACCCACAGTCCCCCACCCCCCTGGTGTCCCTCGCTCCCAAGCCACGAGTCCCCCAGCCCTGATGATGCCCCTCACTCCCGATCCTCAGCCCATTAACCCCCACCCCCAGCACTACTGGTTCCTCTTACTGCTAACTCGAAGCCCCCTGCTCCCCCCATTTCCCTCATTCCCAATCTGCAGCCCCCTGCCCATGCAGCTCCTTGTTGCCCCTGAAGAACTCCCCCACCCCCTTCCCCTGCGGGAAGAGCAGGCACCTCTGCTGCCTGCCCACCCTGCTGCAGCCCTAGCACTGGCAGGCACATATGCACACATGCATGCATGGACCTGTGGCCCCTCAGCCCTGGCCCTCCAACCCCTACTCCCCACAGACTTACCTGTCTGAAGCTGCCAGGGCCTGCACGCAGATGCACATGATGGCCCTGCCTCCAAACCGCCTTCCCCACAGCCCCAAGTAGCTCCTTGCTAGGAGTGCCAGGAAGTTGCCAGAAAAGCAGAGGCAGAGCAAATCCCAGACATTTGCTGATATTTAAAAAAACTGCCCAGATGGAGATGGGAGGACCCAAAAAGAGGACATGTCCAGGAAAACCCAGACATATTGTACCTATATGTAAAGTAATTAACACGGCTGTAGTTTCTCACAGTTTATAGCACTTTGAAGAGCCTGTTACTGAAGGTTTCATCTTGCAGGACTTGTAATTCATAGCTTCATAGATTGTAAGGCCGGAAGGGACCTTGGAAGATCATAGATTCATAGATTGTAGAGTTGGAAGGGACCACATGGATCATAATGTCTGACCCCCTGCCCCTGGCAGGAAAGAGGACTGAGGTCAGATGACCCCAGCCAGGTGACTATCTAGCCTCCTCTTGAAGACCTCCAAGCTAGGTGATAGCACCACCTCTCTTGGAAGCCCATTCCAGATCCTGGCCACCCTTACTGTGAAAAATTTCTTCCTAATATCTAACCTAAATCCACTCTCAACTAGTTTACACCCATTATTCCTAGTCACTCCCTGGGGTGCCTTAGTAAACAGCGCTTCCCCTATTCCCCGTTGACCTCCCCTAATAAATATAGGAGGCCAAAAAATATTTATAGGAGGCCAAAAAATCTCCCCTTGGCTGTCTCTTGTGGAGGCTGAACAGATTCAGCTCTCTCAACCTCCCCCCATAGGGTTTATCATGAAGGCCACTAATCATGCGAGTGGCCCTCCTTTGGACCCTCTCGAGATTCCCCGCATCCCTCTTGAAGTTCGGCGCCCCAAACTGGACCAAGTACTCCAACTGCGGCCTGACCAGTGCCGCATAGAGGGGGAGTGTCACCTCCTTTGTTCTATTAGTCATGCACCTGCTAATGCACGACAAGGTGCGATTGGCCTTATTGATGGCCTCGTTACACTGCCAGCTCATGTTCATCTTGGAGTAGATTATGACTCCAAGATCCCTCTCTGCCTCCAAGCTGCTGAGAAGGACACCCCCAACCTATAGGTGTGCTGGGGGTTCCTCCTTTCTAGGTGGAGTACCTTACATTTATCTTTATTAAATTGCATCCTATTTCTCTTTGCCCCTTGATCCAACCTGTCCACGTCAGCCTGAATCTTCTCCCTGCCCTCCGGTGTACTAACTTTGCCCCATAACTTGGTATCATCAGCGAACTTGGAGAGGGTGCTCGCCATCATCAGGTCCAGCCCGCTGCACCAAGCTATTTACCCATCAGTCTCCTTCAAGTGTGACTGTATTTATATTTTTGAGGTGTCTTGTCTTCTGCAAAAGAGTCAGTTGGCAGAGATGAAACATAATATTCACTTTTCAGTAATTTTTGACTAAGTCTTATGATTAATTGTAACATACCCTCACCCTAGATGTGGACAGTTGTGTCTTTGAAACATGGTCCTCGGAGTATTCCCTCAGCTTCGGGGGTGCTCTACAGCCCCAAACTCCCCTCTGCTGCTTGTCCACTGAGAACAGACTGAGATGCTCTGATTCTGACCTCCCTGACTTCTGGTGCATCAGATTGATCTAGGTCTTGTCAGCTCTTAGCAGAGGGGATTTTGCCGGATAAAAGTACCACACCCTTGTTTGGTCATGTGCTCAGACATTTTAAATCTCCCTGTCCATAGAAGAGGCCTGCCTGTATGGTCAGATGCACTGAAATTGCACATATCGTTGACAATAGGCAAGTTACAAAAGGTAACAAAAGGATGTACTGTAAAAACAAGAGTAATCATGAAAAATCTGTAAGTATATGTTGATATATAGGCAGAGATCCATCCACACAAAGAAAACTGCTTATCGCTGAATTTCTCTTATTGCATATTGTCATGGGTACAGGTGAGAAAGTGCTGAATGTGGGTCTGCTGCTATTTTACTTCTGCTCACAGTTAACCTGTCTTAAGAACTGATTCATCTGCACTGATTGCTGGCAATGGGGAAGTTCTCTAATGGAACTAAAAATGTACTTGAACATGCCCCAAATCTACATTGGCACACTTATGCATACAAATATGTAGCATCACTTCTTTCCAACTTGTCTGAGGAAACAGAATGCATGTGTAAAATGTAAATTGTGAGAAGCACTTACAATGCCTATGCTCAATACATAATGCAGGACCAGAAACCCGTGAGTTCAGCTCATAGACACAAAGTCCCAGAAACCTTGGATGCATTCAGTGGCCAATAAAGAAGTAGAGAGTATTTCTCTGTTCTTATCTCTTAAAGTCAATTTCTAATAATCCTGGTGACTCAAGTAATGGTTTTGAACCATGTGTACTTGATAGAAAGTTGGTTCAGACAGTTGGTTACGGAGTTTGAGGTATGCTGCTGGGAGTCCTATAGATACATATGTATGGCTGCTAGCTTTTTTTTGTCAAGCTCTCACATTGTTTAATTAGCTATTGATGTTCAGTTGTCACTTTCCTGGCTATATGAATGGTCACATCCAATGGTCTTATAGCCTTAATGTAGTGTTTCTTTCCTAGAACAAACAACCCTTCTGGGGCACAGCATGTGATGTTCTGCTTAGGAAAAAAACTCACATTCTTCAATGGGAGGAGAGGAAACTTTTCCCCTGCCTTCCCAATCTGCTGCCTACAAAAGAAAAACTACTTGATTTTTCCCCTTCTGAACCAAGTAGCTTTCCTAAAATCTATATAGAATTTTGCAAGCCACCAGACAAACAGGGTCACTCTACTGAAGCCCTAGCAAGTGGAGGCAGTCTGGTGGTCCTATTTGCCAACTCATGCCCCAGAAAGGATGACTTAGGATCACCAGGTATTTAGTACTGTGTCAGTATTCCATCAGGTTTTTTTTAATTGCCTAATTAGCTGGTGCCCTGACATTACCAGCCAATTGGAGGCATTGTGTGCTTACAGGAAAGACACTGGTGCCTTGATCTCACAGCCGAGGACAATACACTGTTTACCAAGAAATTGTTCAAAGGTTTAAAGCGCATTGAATGTTTTCAATCATGGCAATTACACTTCCAAGTATATGTTTTCTGAAGAGGTCTAATGGATGGTGCAGTGAACTTTGGGTGAGAGGAGGTTAAGTTTATTGCACAGGCCTTTGGTCACATGCAAGTTTCTGAACTGTACTAACAATAAACTCCAAAACTTAGATAATTTTCCCTTGATTTCAAATGGTGCAGGATTGGGTCTTTTTACTGTGCTGTTTATTCTAAAAGGTACATCTCTAGCCTGCCCTTATTTTTTCTCTGGCCTGAGCTGGATAATCATTAAGAGCAGTTACAAGTATGCAAAAATTCTATAGTTTGGGAGAAGCAGGGGAGAGAAGACGGAACATTCAGGGGTGAATGAAGCTACTAAGGAAGGCATGGTTCCTTTGGTAGATCTGATATATTTAATTAGACCAACTGACTACTGTAGCTGGAAAAAAGTTCTTTGCAAGCTTTCAGGCACAAGCGCCCTTCTTCAGGCATAGGGAGTCTCTGCTGTTCTGAGATCTCCAAGGAATGAAAGAAGCTAAAAATGTGGCAAGACATCAGTGAGACTATAAATAATTGGAAATTAGGAAAACAATGGGTAGGGAAGGGAGAGGAGGTGGGGAACAAGGGGGAAATAATGCCAGAGGTAAGTAAGGGAGACTGCTGTAGCTGAGTTCTCCAAGGTAGAAAAGAATTAGTCTGAAAAAGTAAATTCCTGAAAATTAGAAAGGGAAAGGGTAGCAAAGAAGGGGAGGGAAGGGGGGTGGTGAAATGTAAATGATAAGGTCAGGCAGGTACCCGGTGAATCAGATGTCAGGGAGATTAATGTGCCATAAATCCAATGTCTATATTGAGTCCATGATTTTCTGTATCCAGTAGATTTATGAACTGAAGTGTGTAGGCTCGTCTACAAAAGGTGTTTTGTAAGTTCTGTTTGAGGATTAGAATTTAGAGATTGGAGAGGGAGTGATTGTCTTGTGAGAAGTGTGCACCCACAGGTAATTGGATATTTTTGTCTTTGATAGATTTTTGGTGTGCGTTCATCTGATGTGTAATTGTTTGGTTTCTCCTACATATTTTCCATCAGGGCATTTGGTGCACTGGATGAGATACATGACATTTCTGGAGGTGCAGGTGTAAGATCCAGGAATGGTGATGGTTCTGTTGTGGAGTGTAGTTATTGTGGGGGTGTTGGAGATGTGTTGGCAGGTTTTGCATTTCTTGTCCTGGCATGGTCTGAATCCATTAGGTATGGTCTGGGTCATAGGGAGTTTGCTTCTGGTGATGAGGTTTGGTGCTT
The DNA here is from genome assembly GCF_000455745.1 of Alligator sinensis. NCBI lineage: Eukaryota > Metazoa > Chordata > Crocodylia > Alligatoridae > Alligator > Alligator sinensis. The sequence continues at coordinate 993,366 of NW_005842072.1, forward strand.
GTTTAAAGGCTAGGGTGGGTGGTTCTGGGAAGATCTCTTTAAGAATTGGGTCATCTTCTAGTATGGGTTGTAATTATTTGACTATTTTCTGTGTAGGTTCCAGGGAAGGGTAACATGTCATAACTAATGGTGTACTATTTGTGAGGATTTTCTTTTTGTACTGCAGCAAATCTTTGCGTGATATCTGGGTTGCTCTTTCAAAAATATGATCTATCTTTCTTGAGGAGTGTCCTTGTTAGGTGAAGGGCCTTTTGAGGTTTGTGAGGTGGTGATCACAGGTATTCTCCTTGGTGCAAACTTGGTGGTATTGGAGAGCTTGGTTGTAAATTACAGCTTTCTTGGTGTGTTTAGGGTGATTCCTAGGTTGGTGTATGTAAACTGGAATATGGTTTTGGTTCCAACACTAGAATAGTTCTGCTTATGTCTCTTCTTGTAGGGTTATAGGTCCAGATAATGGAAAGTAATGAGAGATGATTTTCCCTCATCTCTGTCTTGGATTTCCTCTGTAACATTCTTCCTTTTAAAATCATATGCCTTTTGATCCTGCATTTTCCATGATGAGTCATCCCAACTTTCTACCTTGCTCAGGTTTATAAACTACATATCTAGATATATTTATTTCTCATATATCAAAAGAAATTTGTAAGAATGCAAAACAACCACCTGACAGTGTGATGCCTTGTACCTCCTTACTTATGACATCTATTTCTATAACTTGCCAATTGCCTGTCAACAATGATGGGTGAGGGGGGTGGAGGAGTGGGCGGGGATGGAGCCCCATGCCCTCACCCATCCAGGCCCGCTCCCCCCTTCCCACCTGCTGCTTGGGGTCCGGGCCTGCTCCTCTCCTCCCCCAGCCACTGCCACATCAGGCCAGGCCAGGCCCGCTGCTCCTCCCCACCACCATGGTGGGCCACCTTCTCCCTCGGCTCGGGCTCAGTTCTCCTTCCTCCCTCAGGCCCAGCCCCGCTCCTTCCTCACTCCCTGCCTCTCCCCCATGTCAGCTCCGAGCCCGCTCCTCCTGTCCCCCGCACTGCCCTGGGGTTAGCCTAGGCCTGCTGCTCCCCCCGCCATGGCAGTCCAGTTTCTCCCCAGCCTTGGCCCTGGTCCTCCCCCGCATCGGGGCCAGGCCCACTCTTCCCCACCGCCATCATGTTGGGCCATGCAGGTGATGACAATGGAAGGTGGCAGGGGCAGGCCAAGGCTAGAGCCAGTGACTTCACCCACCCCCCCGCAGCATCCTGACCCCCCCCCCACGCTGCTGCCATGGTCCCCTGCAAGGAGTAAGGCAGGGGGCAAGGCCAGCTCCAGTGGTCTCAAACCCTCTCTGCTCCATCGTCGCCACCTGCAAGGAGAAGGACAGAAGGGGCAAGGCCAGCTGGCCTCTCCTCCCCCTTCTGTCCACTGCATTGCCCCCGCCACCAGGGAGGAGGATGGGGGGGGGTGTCTCCGCCATCATGCTAGAGCTCCATTGGCTGCCAGCTCCTGCTGGAATGCTTGCTCACACTCTAATTGGCTGTTTGCCAGCCAATCAGAGCACGAATAAAGCGTTATGGATGGACAGACAGACAGACACACAGACTTAGGTTTTTATATTAGAATAATAATACAGGCAGTCCTCAACTTACAATGTTTCGAGTTACAATGTTTCGCACTTACAACATTTCTAAATTGACACCCTGTTTCAACTTTGACGTCAGTTTTGACTTTACAACGCTTGATCTGATGCGAAGCCACATTAGCGAACAAGTTTGCTGCGTCGCTCATCTCCCTGGAGAATATCTGTCCAAACTTTCTTGGACACTTTCTTTAACAAAGCAGACAAGACTCCAGAAAAACCTGCAGCCAAGACTCATGAGAAGACTCCATCCAAGAACCCTTCAAAAAGTCCAACCAAGAGCCTTTCAAAAAGTCCAGCAAAGTCACCTCAAAGAAGTCCTTCCAAATCAATATGATTACTATTTACAATATAAATACATTAACGTAGCTATATTACTCATCTATACTTGATCAAGTTCAAAATTCAGGGGTATTTTTAGTGGAAATAGGGTATCGGGCCTTGGTTCAGGAACCAATCCCCCATTTATAACATTGTTTCTTATGAGAAAATTGGTTCTGAGTTACAGCGTTTAGACTTAAGACATGGTTTTCAGGAACCAATTGTGTCATAAGTCCGAGGACTGCCTGCACACTTATTCTGCCCATGCAGAGCATTCTGATTAGTTGTCTCAGCAGCCACTCACAATGCTTAGTGAAACAACCAATCAGAGTGCTCCGCATGGGTAGGTTTTGCTGGGGGGGTGGGGTAGAGGGTGGAAAGCAGTGACAGGCCTGATCTTTTTCTTTTCTTTTCTTTTCTTTTCTTTTCTTTTCTTTTCTTTTCTTTTCTTTTCTTTCTCTGTCTCAGAGCCTGCCTTCATCTCTTGCAGCTGGGGAGCAATCTCCAAGCAGGTTGTGCAGCTCCTGAGCTGTAGGGGACCCCGGTGCTTCCTTCCATGGTGGTGGTGCCCCCCCAGGACTGCCTGGGTGGGGTGCCAGCGGGTGGCTGCTGCCTGGGGAGTGCTGCTGCCGCAGAGGGAAGCACCAGGGCCCCTTGCAGCTTAGGGGCTGCATGACCTGCTAGCCACTCACTCCCCAGACACAGGAGATGTGGCTCCAGGAGAGAGAGAAAACAAAAATACTTTTTTTTTTCCTTCCCCTCACCACTTTCTTTTTCTTGGTGGAGTCTGCCTGTACCTGCTGCCACGTCAGGCCAGGCCAGGCCTGCTGCTCCTCCCCACCGCTGCGGTGGGCAAGCTTCTCCCTTGGCTCAGGCTCAGTTCTCACCAGGTCACGTAGCCCCTGAGCTGTGTGTGGGGGGCAGTGCTTCCCTCTGTGGCGGTGGTGCCCCCTGGGGCTGCCCAGGGTGGTAGCCGCGTGGGTTCAACCTGAGCACACAGGCAGTACCTGACAGATCCAACAGTACATGGGGCGCTGGTAGCCTGGGTGTGCTCAGGGAAGCTCAGGCTTGGCGGCCTTCCAGTGCCCTGTGCACTGCCCTAGTCACCTCCCCACTACATGGGACTGCCTGGGAATGGACTGGCTGCCCCAGGAAGGTGGCAGGAAGGCAGCTGGGTGTGCTGGCAGCCAGAAAAGGTGGTGGGGACAGTGCAAGGGGCACAGAAAGCCTGGCAAGCCCGAGCTTCCCCAAGCAAGCCTGGGCTTCCAGCGCCCCATGCACTGTCCCTGCTACCTTCTCCAGATCTTATTCTAGGACTATAAGCAGATCACAAGATCAGGCTTTTGAGAAAATATGTATTCATATTCTTAAGCTTGTGTTTACACATGGACGGCTTTTTTGCCTTTTTGAGGGTGAGAAGTTTTGATTCTGTTGAAGTATTTGTTCAAAGGATAACTAAAAATCCTTTATTTAAAGAAATACTTTTGCAATAGAAATTTAATCACAAATGTTTTGTGGGTTTCAGTTAGTTTATATTAAAATCTCAAAACAGGGGCTTTGTACAGTGTTAGTTATGTGATAGGGAAAAAAATGAAATGTAATTAAATTTGGCAAGTAGTATTTGGGGTTGAAATTCATAACATACCACTAAATAGAATCCACTAAGGTCCTCCATGTTATAAAGGTGTAAAGTAAGGGTGGCTGAGTTGGCCTAAATATTTGCTATTACTCAAAAAAAAATTATTTATTTATTTTTTTTTGGAAGGAAGGCTCCTGCCATGTATTGCATGCAAATCCAGTGGAGATTGACTCCCCCTCTCCTTCCTCACAGATCAAGCTAGTAGATGATAAACTAGGCAGTTTAGTGTGTGTCGGGGGGATGTGGTTGGGGGAACACTGAACCTCCAAATCAGGGTGAACTGAGCAACATCCTGTGATCATAGGCAGTGGGAGAAATGATTTGGGGGGGCTGAGCATGCATGTGCATGTGAGCACCCCCCCACCCCACTGAATGGGAAAGTCTGTGGGGGAAGGGGAGGGAGTAGGGGAAAGGGCCATGAGGGGAAGAGCAGAGTCAGGCCCGGGATAGGGGCCATGGCCCGCTACGCCCGTGCAGTTTCCCCTTGCCCTGTGCCCCGGGTGGTTGCCCGGGACTGGCAGGTCTTGATAATTTGCCACCCCACAGCCCCGCACTGGCCCCAGCTGCCTCCCTGCACCGCCTGGGGGGGCCTGGAGCTAGGGGCCAGAACAGGGCCAACCTCAGCTGGACTGCCAGGCCAGAGGGGACAGAGCCTGCAGAACCCCTGCACCTGTCCCACATCATCCCTGAGAACAGCCCAGCACAGCCCAACGACTCTCCAGAGGCACAGCACTGGGCAGCCAATGGGGGGGACACATGGCCTCCTGATCTTTGCATGGGGCAAGGGTGGACTGCAGCTGTGGGCTGGGCTCAGCCTCTGCTCCCTGCCTGCATGCCTTGCTGCTGCCTTTGAAATCAGTGCAGCTCCATGTGTGTCTGCTGCTGGGCGGGCCGGACAGCGAGGCACAAGGCGCCATGCTACGCTGCTTTCAAAGGCGGCAGCGAGGCATGCAGGAAAAACCCAGTCCACAGCTGAAGCCTGCCCTTGCCTCTTGCACAGATTGGGGGGCCACGTGCCCTCCACCTTGGCTCCCTGATGCCCCGCCTCAGAAGGAGCTGCTGGGCTCTGATTGCCCCATGACCCAGCCTGGCTGGGGCCCCATTCACCGTGAATGGGACCCCAGCTGGGCTAGCGTGTAGGACACAGTGTCCAGGGTCATGGTGTGGGGGAGCCAAGGAGAGGAAATGTACTCCCTCTCTCCCGGCTCCCCTGTGGTGCGCAAAGTGGCAGGAGCTACCTGCCCACACCCCTGGATGAGCTGCCAGGCTCTGATTGCCCCATGACCCAGCCCAGCCGGGGTCCCATTCCCCATGAATAGGGCCCCGGCTGGGCCGAGTCATGGGGCAATCCCCATAGTGCAGCAGGGAGCAGGGCAGGGGCAAATGATTCACTCCTGCCCCTACCCCACTCTCTCCTGCACTGCGGGGGTTTCTATCTTCCCCCCTCCCCGCAAGCCCAGGGAGGAGACTTAAAGAAACTTACCTGCCAGTTGAGCTGGCTGTGATCCTGGCTGCACAGTGTGTGTCTGGGCTGCCCTGGGACCCTACCTGCTGCCTTGTGTTTGGGGGGGGGTTGAGCCCTGTTAGCCCCCCCACTTTTCATCGCCTATGCCTGTGATCCTAAGGCATCATGTGGGCTGCAGACCTTTGAATTTTACAGCCCGGGTGGGCCCCTGAACATTTCAAGATTCGGGAGGTGACCTGCACAGCAGAGCCCAGGTGACATGGAAGCAGAGGCCCCAAGCCTCTGAAGTCAGAGCAAGAACCATGCACCAAGAACTGCATCCTCGCACATCTGCTGCTGCTTCCATCTGTCTATCCACCCACCCCCTTGCAGCCAGATGATCATCTACCTATGGGTAATATCATGGGCTATAGATAAACTGAGCCTATCCACCCCCAAATGTGGGGACACAAGTGGCATTTTGGGGAAATAGAAGATCTCATCACCATCTGGGCTGAGAAATGAATCCAGCACCAGCTCCAGATAGGGAATTGAATCAGAGATATCTTCAAACACATTCATTGCCCAGCAGATGCAGGGGAGGGATCACAACAGAGACTGAGAGCAATGACTCACCAAGACCATGTTGATAAGGAGACATTACCACATGCTTGACACTAGAAAGTTGTCTGGGAGCTGGGGGCAGACCATGTCATTCTATGAGGACCTGTCCTGTATCCTAACCAAGAACAGGGCAGACGCACTCCCCACCACCCCCTCCTGGCCCACAAGATCAGGGGTGTTTCAGAAGAATTCCCCACAGGGACCCTGCTGGAGGAGGAAGAGATAGAGGGAGGCCCCATGACCCTATTCCTCACACATCTCTGTGCTCTTCCCAGAGGCATGGAGAACATGCCAACCCCCGCCCCCCTGTACCAGTGCAGTGGCTGCGGTGCTGGCACAATCCACAAGACCTGCAGCCAGTTCTCCTGATACTTCAGGCCACACGCGTGGATGCTGTGCAATCTGTCATGGTAAATTTTACCCCATCTCCACATGACTGTGACAGGAACCCAGGCCCCAGGAGAAATGCAGAACCCCCAGAGTGGGGGAGGAAGGAGCAGCGAGGAGAGCCAAAGCCACCACAGGCCACCCACTCTGGTCATAGCCCTCTCTCAGGCCATTATGGCTGAGAAACCCACCAAGGGGTTGGGGCTGGGAATGCTGGGGTTTAGCAGGGAGGGTGAATTGATTACTTTTGCCCCACCTGTGCCTAAGCCTGGAGCCTAGCCAGGGATCATAAATCAATGGGATCATAAATCTTTATAATTGACATGTGCTTGCCATTTCTTTCAGGACCATGCTGTGTTCCATGGGAGATTCAAGCCTAAGATACCCCAAGCGCTTGCACGGAAAAAAATTCTGCCCTTGTCAAAAAAAACCCAGACCTCCCTTCTTCCCTCCCTCCATCTGTGGATGCATGACAAGGTGTGGTTAGCCTTACTGACTGCATCCTCACATTGGCAGCCCCTGTTCATCTTGGAATCAATAAAGACTCCCAAGATCCTTTTCTGCCTCTGTGCTGATGAGAAGGGAGTTCCCCAGCCTGTAGGTATGCTGCTGGTTCTTTCTCCCTAGGTGCAGTACCTTGCTCTTGTCAGTATTGAAACCCATCCTATTCTCATCCACCCACCCCTGTAACCTGTCCAGATCTAGTTGTAGCTTGTCCCTCCCTTCTAGTGTGCCCACCTCTCCCCACATCTTAGTGTCATCCATGAATTGGAACAAGGGGCTTTTCACCCCTTTGTCCAAGTCGCTGATGAAGATGTTAAACAGTGCGGGCCCAAGGACCGAGCCCTGGGGGACCCCACTGCCTACATCCCTTCAGGTCGAAAATGACCTGTCCACCACCATTCTCTGACTGTGGCCCTCCAGTGAATTTGTGACCCATCTGACCATGTAGGTATTGACACCACAGTCGCCTAATTTTTCAATGAGAATGGAGTGAGAGACCGTGTCGAAGGCCTTCCTAAAGTCCAGAAAGACTATGTCTACCACAACACCTGTGTCCAAGGATTTTGTGACCTGGTCGTAGAAGGCATGCAGATTGGTCTGGCAGGATGTGTCCCATATAAACCCATGTTGGTTGCCCCTGTGCATAATCTCCCCTGCTGGTCCCTCGCAGAGGTGCTCCTGGATAATTTTCTCAAAGAGCTTCCCCAGGACTGAGGTAAGACTAACGGGCCTATAGTTTCCCAGGTCCTCCTTCCTCTCCTTTTTGAAAATGGGGACCACATTGGCCCTTTTCCAGTCCTCTGGCACCTGGCCAGAGCACCATGAGCACTCATAAAGCCGTGCCAGGGGTCCCGCAATAACCTCTGCCAATTCCCTCAGCACCCTGGGGCAATTCCCTCAGCACGCTGTGGTGGAGATCATCTGGACCTGCTGATTTGAACACATCCAGCCCCACCAGAAGTTCCCTAACTAGGTCCTCTCTGACCCTAGGTGTGACAGTGCCTCTCCTGAGTCCATCCGGAATCCTGTTGTGGGGATTGTCCTAGTCCCTGCTCAGAAAAATGGAGGCAAAGAATTTGTTAAAGAGGTTGACTTTATTATCTGGTGCAACCACCAGATTGCCAAGCGTGTCCTGCAGGGGCCCCATGTTACCCAATGCTTTCTTTTTACTCCCTATGTATTTAAAAAAGGACTTCTTGTTATCTTTGATTTTTGGTTGCTTGTCCTAGTTCTGTCTCCACCTTAGCCTTCCTAACAGCTCCTCTACAGTCTTGAGCAATGGAGGTATAATCCTGCTTGGTGATGGGCCCTCCCTTCCATCAGGTGTACACCTCCTTTTTAGCTTTCAGATGTTCCTGAATGCCTTTGGTGAGCCACGGGGGCTTTTGAGCACTCTTGCCCCCTTTGACTTTCATTGGGACTGTCTCCCTTTGGGCTCGGAGGATCATCTCCTTAAGAAGCGACCGCTCGTCTTGGACTCCCAACTCCCCCACCCTCTGGGACCTCAGTGCCTCTCTGACTAATCTCCTTAACTCATTGAAATTGGCTCTTCTGAAATCCAGGGCTGCTGCCTTGCTGCAGGCCTTTGACACCCTGTGCTGGATGGTGAATTCATTGGGACTGTCTCCCTTTGGGCTCGGAGGATCATCTCCTTAAGAAGCGACCGCTCGTCTTGGACTCCCAACTCCCCCACCCTCTGGGACCTCAGTGCCTCTCTGACTAATCTCCTTAACTCATTGAAATTGGCTCTTCTGAAATCCAGGGCTGCTGCCTTGCTGCAGGCCTTTGACACCCTGTGCTGGATGGTGAATTCCAGTAGGTGATGATTGCTATCGCCCAGGTGGTTGAGAACCTACAGTCCCCTCACCAAGTCATTGCCTGTGGCCAGGTCCAGGTCCAGGTCCAGGTCCAGCAAGGCATTTCCCCTGGTGGGACTGTGCACCTCCTGGGTTAGGTGGAGGTCCTGTATCTCAGCTAGGAACCCACATGAGCAGTCAGACCTGTCTGACTGCTCCTCCCAGCAGATATCTGGGTAGTTTAGGTCACCCATGATGACCATGTCCCTTGACTTAACTGCCTCTGCAAGCTGACCTGAGAATTCTTGGTCCAGCTGTTCCCCCTGGTTGGGTGGTTGATAGTAGACACCCACTGTTAAGTCCCTTTCCCCCCAGCCCCCTTATATTCTAACCCAGAGCACTTCAGTCTGCCCCTCCTCTGACCCCATGCTGTTTGTTGAGGACATGTGTTGCTCTTTGATGTACAGCACCACACCCCCACCTTACCTCCTCATTCTATCCCTCCTGAACAGTCTGTAGCCCTTGATGTTTACCGCCCAATCATGGGTTGAATCCCACCAGGTTTCAGTGAGTCCCACTGGTTGCTGGGGTAGCTTCTGGCAACAGAGACCTATGGCTCCATCTTGTGCACCCCTCCTCTGGGAGGCCTGGGGGAAGCTGTTCCACTCCCCATGGTCCCACTCCTAGCCTGGGTCCCACTGTAGGGGAGCAGAACACCCTTGGCAGGGATAGGAAGCCCCCCAGCTTGGGCCAGCTGTCTGACATGAGCCCCAGGTCTCTGTGAGGGCTACAGGTCCATGCTCCTTGAAGGCGGAGATGGCCCTCAGGGGCTGAGGGGACAGCAGTCCCATGTGGGAGGGCCAACAGTTTTTGGCACCTGCTTCAGCAATGCATCCTGGGCTGCAGCTGTCTCAGACAGACATTGGGTATGGGATCATGCAGCTGTCCAGCTCCTTCATGGAGAAGTTCCTTGCCTTAACTCTGTACCCCCAAAAGCAAGGTGCAAGGTTAAAAGCCCTGCACCCCATGCCTCCGTGCTAAGGTTTCATATTTGTTCAGTTCAGGCCCTACAGCATTCCCCCTAATCCCAAACCTCCTTCCAGGTTCTGTCTCCCTGTACTTAACCCCTACCCTCACCCCAGCTCATTGCTGGCCAAAGATTTGCTGTTTTTATTAATTCAGAGGAGGGGCCAAGCTGAGACATGGACAAAGTTCAAAATGTTTTCGTTATTAAACACAGGAAAAGTTTGGCAACCTCAACATTTTAAATGGAGGCACGTGTCTTTCTCACACTGCATTCCCCCATACCTTAGTGTGTGCCCTGGGGAAGCGGGGGTTAAGAAGGGAGAGGGTGTTTGTGCCCGAAAGCTTGCAAAGAACCATTTTTCCAACTAACAAACACCCTTCTTTAGGCATAGAGATTCTGGCTTCCCTTGCAGAAAAAGTGACATCTTTCAGTAGGCTTCTCCTAAATTTGAGTAGCGATTTGAAGATGAGGTTTCATCCTTCTGCAATCACTGAATTCCGGCTCTTTGTAGTCAGTAAAAGTAAGATAGGAGTTGAGGCTTTAATATCTGTTGTAGTTTGGATATTAAAATTTATCATAGCCTGAGAAACTATAGTTATTTCTCAGAACTTTCTTTCTTAGGTAAAGTTATTGAGAAAATCCATTATTCAATTAAAAACTCTAAATAAAAGATGTGTTCTGTGAAGTCTCGTAAGGAGAGGATTTTCTGTAAGCATACGCTAAAGTTCTAAAAAATCTACAGCCATATTGTTTGCTTAAAGACATTGATGTTTTTTGAGGAGATTTGCTGGAAGTTAAAATGCAAGATTTTAGTCTACATGTATGAGACATTATAGGTTTGTCTTAACACCCTCCTCAGAATTAGTTGTCAGCAGGTAAGCACTTTAGTTTGTTGGGCCTTGAGAGGGAAAATAAAAAATACAATACCATTTTAAAATGCACAACTTGATATGAATATTGGAGGGCAAAGTTACGATCTTTCATTATTCTCAAGACTCCCCTGCCTCATGCCTTTCCTTTTTCAGGCATTTGATCTGTTCTCCTTTCCTTTTTTTCTCAATCTTCTACATTAACTGTTCAAACAACATTGTTGACAGAGCTGGAAATATTCTGTAGAATCTCACTCAGGCAGTGGGCTTTCACATAGTGCTTTTACTTGCTGCTCTTTTTTTTAATGCTCTAGGGATGAACAGCCCCCTCTAGTGATATCTGTGTGACAAGCTTTCAGTGATAAGATTAATTAGCAAAAAACAATTTTTCCTTTCATTCTGTAAGAATAAAGAAACATATGGCAGGACACCATTGGAAGCCCAGAGTAGGGATAAATGTCACCTAGGAAACATATACTTTTAAAAGAGGAGGTATAAATGTCACCTAGGAAACATATACTTTTAAAAATCTTCAAAGCATTTTGAAAGCTAAGATGCTTTAGCTGGCATATGCTCTTCCCTTGTCAATTCCAAAATCTCTGCTTCAGAAGGCTATTTTTAATGTAGATTTTTCTTTTTTTTTCTTTTAGCTTCATAACCCAGTTAATAATTATGCTGCAGACCATGGATATTAAACTGGAGAGATTTCACTTTGTAGAAAGCAATCTAGTCTGATTTCTGTAATAACATGTCATTCTATATGCAAGATACCAATGATACCAGCCATGGTTCTGTTTTCTGTATATTCCATTGAGCACTGTTGTTGCCTTTTGTTCCTAAAGTATATATGCATGAAACCAAAAGAATGATGAGACAAAATAACATTGCCTAACATAAGAGCCCAGTCTGTTAGAAAAATGGAATCATTGTGCATAAATTAATATGTCATTTATTATCTAATATTTGGTTTGCAAGAATACATATAAATATAAGCTTCATTAAAGTTAGTATCCCATTAAGCTAAGCAGGAAGAAATGCATGAGAAGACTGAATTAAAATCTTTATAATAAAGTTTACATATAGCTTCATCTGTTCATCATTCTAGCTACAATAAACTGTCTAATTTCTCACAGCGTTGTAGCAAAGATGAATCTTGAGACATTTGGAGGAGGACATTTTCCACACTGATAATTCAAATAGTTCTGGAGGATGCATACTTTCTCTTGCTTTAAACTTGTGTATCACAGGCAATGTATTTGATCTCTAAAGAATTAATAAGAAATATCAACTTTTATATATTATTTTAGCTTTTTTAATAAAAATAAAAAATCTCTTTAAAAAAGAATAGAAAACTGTCTTTGACTAAGAATGGACCATTTGCTTAACACGTTTTAAATAAGAAGAAAAAATTAACCGCAGAGGCTAGTATTGATTAACTCTGAAATGAGTTTTTAATATGCTCAGCAAGTTAAATGAAGTGACTGGTCATTATGATGCTTATAATATTTAAGATAAAAATCACTGAGAGTCAGTCACTTGTGAACGAATATACCTGGGAAATTGAAAAAGGAAATAATCATTCATTGCAGAAAGACCAAAATACACTTTTGACCAGAAAAAATGGGTGGAGTTATGATATGTGTCTCTTTCATTACAGACTACATGGAAACAGGAAATGCATCTGTTTCAGAGGAACCCATGCAGGAATGTCCACTGTCAGAACATCAGTCTTGCATTTTATCCCCAGAAGTTTCTCCATCCCAAAGGACTAAAAGTAAATATAACCATTTTATGACTGGAGAAGCTTTGCCAAAGGTTCTAATACTGTAATTTATTCTTGTAGTAATATATTTACAGAAATATAAATTGGGAAGAGAAGAAATAAAAGGGAATATTGAAGTAAAAAAGTTAGTGCTTAGGAAGATTAATGAGCTGGGTGCTACCCCTCAGAAGAGGTATCAGTTTATTTTCTAATATGCACTGTAATATGTGTTATGTAGGAAGGAACTGAAATGAGTTCTTACAAATGAAGAGCTATTAATGAATCATGCATTCAGTCTTTGGGCTGGAGCCATATACCACACGTGGTATGCCCCAAATCGACCCATATGCTGCATACAGTGAGCACTTGTCCGAGCCCAACAAGCTGCATATGAGATGTGGGGCTGGTTTGATGTGTGCTGCATGAAGCCAGATTGCCAGTAAAAACCCAGAGTAAAAATGGATGTCAGTAAAGTCAGTAAAAAAAAAAATTACCTATCAGTAAAAACACTAAGCAGCTGCAGCTTGATTGAAGCTCTGATAGACAGAGCACAGCAACATTGCCTGATGTCTGAGTGGGAGCATAGCACCCTGCAGGAAATGCTCTCTTAGCCAAGTGCTGCTGCTGCTGCTGTTGCTGTATCCCAGACTGTCTATAATACTGCTGGGCTGCAGGTAGGTTTATTTGGAGGTCCATGCTGGGACAAGGGGAGTGGGGCTGGTAAGGTTGGTAGGTGGGCTGGGTGGGGGAGCAGCATGGTATAATGGGAGCATCAGGGTGTGGGGATGAGTAGGGGTTTTTGGTGGGTGGTTGAGGGCAGCACAGTGTAAAACTATTCTTGCAATCAAGGAGAGTTGTCAACCCAAAAAATGTTTTTACAGCAAACTTCTTGCTGATTAAACTTTTTTACTTTTTTTTACTATAGTGTGCATTAAACCCCTAAAGTTGAGCTCAGCTCTTCTAACTGGGGTCTGGTAGCAGGGCAGGACCTGGCATAAGACTTTTATTTACATTATGTTAAATGTGCATCACTAAAAACATGTGTCAGTAAAAAAGTTTGTCAGTAAAGAACTTACAGATTGTCAGTAAAAAACTTCTCTTGCATTGGCAGCCCTGCACGTAGCACACAGGGCTGGGGCTGGGACATGCACTGCACATGTTGTACAGGGCAGTATGGGGTACATGTTGCAGGAGGTGTGCAGTGCTTGTTTGGGGACCAGATGACTTTGACGATCCTGCTGTAGAAGTTTCCCACAACTTTGGGAAAAGCACTAGGCTCTGTCAACACAGGAAGAAATATCCCCTTGCTCCCTGAAAAGTAAGGATTTCACTTTTCATTTCAGTTGCTTTTTTTGCTTGCAAAAAAGCTGCTTCTATTAGAAAACTAAACTTGCTTCTGAGAGCCACATTTTGATGCCTTTAGTCATGCTGGTTAGAACCTTATGCCACAAATAACCCAATTGACTTCAGTAGAGGCATTAGACTAATAGGATTTTTTTCAATAAGAGTATTGGATCTGTCCTGCAACAACAAACTAAACATTTTAAGAATAAATTCTCCTTATTTGGTAATGGTGACAAATCTTCTATTTATTCTTTCCACATTCAGGGTATGCATATGGGGTAAAAAAAGAAAAGTTTTGTTTGGTTGGTTTTACTTTCAGTGGACTTTCTTTAAAAAAAAAAAAAAAAAAGTTTTAAAATAGCCTTTAATATTGTTTACTCTAACTTTCAATTTCTATTTCTTCTAATATTTATTTTTATTAATCATTATTTTCTAAATAGAAGGCTAAATACAAAGCATTATGTAAAAATCTTGTTTTTAAACCATGTTCTAGTTATGATTATTTGCAAAATTCCCACTGACTTCCAATATTCAAAACCTCAATTGAAGTCTTAAATATAGAAAGTCCATTGTTTTAGGTTGTTTTTTTTTAATTGATTGGATTCCATTGCTGGTTTTGAAACATTCAGCCATGACGATGAATATTTTTTTAATATTCTTAAATATTATCCTTAGACCTAGATCTTACTACTTATGCCTACAGGCACAGAGGACAATGCAAAGCTGCACCAGAAACACAGATATTAAACTGAGACACAATCATATCTGAGACTTCATTGTACATTCTTTGTGTGCATAATCTATTCAGTCCCTTAGGAGAGATTAGATTTCTTTCCCGCAGTGCTGGTGGAACAGCACACTGCACTTTCATTCTGTAGAGTTAAAGAAAGTGCAGAAGTGCTTCCTTTTCAGCCTCTTGCTCCCCAAAGGAAAGGGGGAGTCACTGTATTAGCTAGACTGCAGGGACTCCTACTGTTGGAGAACCCAATATACTTGAACAAGATGAGATAGTTTCTTGTGTTCCTGCTGTGCTCCCTTAGTGTAGTCACTACCTCTTTCATGACTGATTCTGACTTACTCATACTGAATAGCACTGTACTTTATCTATAAAGGCGCCACTAGTGTTATTGGGGCTGCTTGCAGAATGAGGTACATATTCATTGGGATGCATGTATTAGAGTCTGGCCCATAATTAAATTTAGAAATTTATGACAGCAGTTGCTTTAGCACTTGGGTACCTTTTATCATGAAATTTAGCCATTAACAAAGGAATAGCATCTTCAGAATAATAGTTAACATGTTAATCAGAGCACACATGTGATGTGTAGAAGGGCTCTGAGAGTCGCAATCTATTCTGGACCATAAGGCATACAATTAAAGAAATAGTCCATGTTATTAAAAAGTTTGTAGAAATAAAATATCCTTTGAATTCTAATTCATGATTGTATTTTATTTACCTTTTTAAAGGTGAAGCTGTGACTGGAGAGTTATCAAAGCTCTTAAATGAAATCAAGCTATGCCAAGAAAAGGAATATTCTTTTGAAGATTTGTCACATACAATATCAGACCATTTTCTGGACAATTTTAGTAAGATATCAGAAGAAGAACTTGTGACCAGTGGAAGCCAAACGAAACTTAATATAGTAAGTATGATGGGACACAGATAACTTTTATATTTTACATTGCTTCTTGTACATTCATTAGATTAATATAGCAAAATTGATATGAACTGCAGTCTGAAAAATAATATAGAGTATGCTTGTTACAGATAGAAGGGATAAGTATGAACCCTTATGTATTCAGGTGTGCAGTTATTTACCTGAATGACTACATTGACTTTAGTGGCACCATTGTGTGAGAAACTACTCATGAATAGGAGTAAAGAATTTACTTTCTAGTCCATAGGGAGGAGGGAGCCACCTAGAGGTAGCCAAACAAATACAAAACTTTGGTGAGGTGTTGGGTTTAGGCACCTGATTTAGGTCTTTCCCAAGATCTCTCTTCAGATTTGAGATCTACAGCATAGAACATATTCTTTATTCTCTTGAAAATAGCAACCTACATCCATTCTTTGAAAATAATTTGTCTCTTATCTCTCTCCCTCTCCCTCTCCCCCTCTCTTTTATCTCTTTCTGGGGTGAATAATACCTTTTATACAATAAAATTCAATAAAATAAGTACAATACAAAACACTGAGAGCACTCACCCAGGAAGAGGAACAATTTGGTTCAAGTTCCTTCTCTTCCTAAGGGAAGTTTAAACAAACATTTCTTACCTTCCAGGAAACTGTCTTCTATTGTCATCTCCTAGGATGGTTTATGCAGCTGCAGTTGGTTCCAACCTGACATTTTCTAACTTGCAGGAGAGTACTGAAACTATTAGGATTTAGGCTAGTCTGCATGGGGACATTTTTTAGTCCTGTTAAAGTTATGCCCCTGTTCAGCAAAGAATCCAAGATATAGGAGGCTGGACAGAGAGAGAGCCCAGAAGGAGGAGCATGATTCTGTAATCTGGTGATTAGGACACTCACCTTACTGTTACCTTAATATTAAGATATATTATTATTAACTGTGATATTAAGCTATAATATTAGTCCTTTAATGTGAGCTTAGAAGATACATTCTTTATTGTTTGTGAAAGGCTCGGGTAGTATGGTAAATATAGCATCAAAGTGCCCACAGATAGATTAATACTTTTCTATACGGTGCAAGGTTTGGGTGGGATTCAGTAGTTAAAGTCTGGCCACATATTGAATGAGGAAGCTAAAAAGAATAATTACCCAAACACTGAATGAATTCAGCAGAAGTTCTATGGAAAATGGTATGGGATTTTTTCTTGGAGTGTTGCACGGTTGGACTTGGAAGGAAAAATACTAGCTAAGTGCTTTGTGCAGACATGTAAGTCTATATCACAGTTGTGGTATAAGTGTTTGGTACCTACCAAAAATATTCAGTAAAACAGGTATAATTGTTTAGTAGAAGGAATGAAAGGAGCCCTGCACTGGCACTGGAAAATGCAGCAAGGAAATTTGTAGTGAAAGACTGTTGGGACAAATACTTCACTTTATACAAGCCTAAATAAACAGACTTTGCATATACAAGCATGTTTGCTCTCAGAGACTGCCTTTGATAATGTCATTTTCTAATTTCTGGTGTTTTACTTTAGCTAAGAAGCAGCATAATTTTAAAAATATTTATTTTCCAATAGATGGCAGTCTGGCTCAGTAATTTAAAGAACAAAAGCAGCCATCTTATGTAAGATTTTTTTGTTTATTTATTTATTTGTTTTGCACCTCTCTGTTAGAGTGGTAGTTTTTAACTGAGGTTCAGTGCAAGGTGCTTAAAAATACATTTTTTTAAAAGAGAAACTCTATTTACATAGTCAAAATGGGTGGTATCCATCTATATCTATATATATTTATAGCAATATATAAGTAAATAAGCAGCAAAATAAAATGGTAGAGCCAAATATAGAGGCATAGTAATAATGTGGAGGAGGTTACATATCAGTAAGTGGATGTTCAGGGAATCTATATGAAGCTAAAGGAGGCTAAGAAAATGTAAGTGGGTGTGCGTTACATGACAGGGAGCCAAAATAAAGAGGTGCAGTAGGGAGAATCAATAGACAAATGCACTTTAATTTACATGTACAGGGGATCTACTTTAGCTTATACTTTGTTCCAGGCCCCTTGCATATACATTACTTCAAGGTAAAGTTCCCTTTTCTCAAACCTGTAATTTGTAACTTACATCACTAACAATTTTTTGCAGGCTTGATATTCCCATATACATTTTTATGCAAGTTTATTGTAAAGTCCGTGTTCAAATCATAAATGTTCACTGTTTATAATAATGGATGTGTTTAGTAACATTGCTATACGGGAAACCCTCACTATTCTTGAACTCCGGGTTCACAGATTCAAATATTCGCAGGGGAGCCCAGAGCCAGGAGGTGGGTGGAGAGTGAGCACTGGGGACGTGGAGGGAGGAGGTGGCAACATCTTCTCCCCTGGAGGCAGCCATGGTGGGACTCGATTGGGGGAGAAGGGGTCAGTCCCCAGATGCTGGAGGAGAGCCCCAGGGATGTAGAGAGAGGCAGTGGCAGCATCTTCTCCGGTGCCACTGCTGGAGGCAGCCGTTGCAGTGCTCTGAGCAGCTGCAGCGGCGCTCAGGGGGAAGGGGTTGGTCCCCAAGTGCTGCAGTGGAGCAGGGGTGGCTGTGGGGCCCCGTCAGTATTCATGGATTTTGCTATTCACAGGGATCTCCAGAATGTATCCTCCACGAGTGGCGAAGGGTCTCCTGTATGAGTAAAAGCAGAGAAAAGGAAGGAATGGAGAACCATTGTTATTATGTTTGAGCCAGAAGAAAACCTACAGTACCTCTGATCAACATACAGTAAAAGCCCTATTATCTGGCATTTTACTAACTGGCGTTTCTGTTAACTGGAATTTCCATTTGGCTGGCTGGACATTGTGGGGGGAGATCGCATGCGGCAGTGGCCACCA
>NW_005842072.1:1011214-1031043 GCF_000455745.1 Alligator sinensis
GCTCTGTGTGTGGCTGCTGCCCGCCCCCCCTATGTTTGGCCAGAAACCCCTGTGCTTCAGGTAACTGGCATTTTTAGATTATTGGCACCCCCCCATTCCCCACTCATGCTGGAAAACAGGGCTTTTACTGTATATCTTTTTATTTGATATGGATGGACTATGGAATCTCTTGATTTGCAATATAAAAACACAGCATCCCGAAAACTGAGAAAATCAAGAGATAACTCACCCTCATGCATGCATAAGATTTGCATACTGCACACGTGCACTTCAATCCTTTTCTTTCATAAATGTGATTTTTTTACTTCAATTACCATACTTAACAAAAATATGTCAATTCCTAAAGAGGGAAATTATGTAGTAACAAAATAGATTATTAACGTGTTTGGTTATATATGTGAAGAGCTAAAACATGAAACTATCCATTTCTTGCTTTTACCTCCCTAGCTGGTCATTCTACTTGCAAATCTACAAGAGTCTAATGGTAGGACTTTAAACAGTTAGGCTGAAAAGTATGAAGAATCTTGGAATGGGGAAGCTGTTTTTGCAGGTTACAGGGAAGCATAGCGTTTAATGACTGACAACCGTTGTTTGAACAGATGCTTCACATCTGTCCCCATGCAGCTTTCAAAATGCAACTTGCTTCTGACCTATGTCACTCTTTTCTATTCCACTGTCCTACTTTCTTGATGAAACTGTCATTTGCTTCAAATGTAGTAGCTGTTTGATGGATAAATGTAGGTCTTGCATGAGATCATCTCTTTATTTTTATGTATTGCATAATCTAAATCTCTTTGTGATGAATAACTGCAGTTAATCACTGTGCCACCGAGTCTTATTTTTGAGATAATTTATTCAATCAGTTCTTAATTCTCAGGGCATGTGCACATGAATAAATTAGTATGATGGAAAGGTGGGTGAGAGCATGTCAGCTAGTGTACTTTGTGTACTGCACTTTGCCTGTAGACAAGCTCTTAGTTTATGAAGATTCTTCAAATAATCAATGAAGATAAAAGTTGCCTTATTTCAGGACAGTGGTCCAGTTTGACTGTTCAGGCACTCAGAGTCCCTATGCTCTCAGTGGGGAATCTTAGATACCTCTGAGTACATCAACACCTGCTGCTCCCAGTTCAGCATGCCAAGCCAGCTGTTCCTGCTACATGTACAGCAACTCCAAAATGAGGTAGTGAAGCTCACTGAGAGCACCCACTATTATAGTTTACAAAATCTCTGCCTGGTACATTTGAGAGTGGTGACAGGAAGCTCTCACAGCAGGAAAACTAGTATGGATAAGTCCTTTGACAAGAGATCTAGAAAGTCCGGAGATGCGTAGATGTAGGAAAAATTAAATATAGAAGTTTGTCCAAATGTTTGTCTTTTCACAGGAGTTTAGGTTTCTTTCTTAGGCTGCAAGTTAGGGACCCTCACTTGTGATCCTAAATCGCTAGTCCTGCTTCTGAGGGTAGACATTTAAGGGCCTCATTGCGCTTTATGCTGTAAGCTGCACAAATGTTAATTGGTTTAGTGTTGTTCAGCTTAATGGAGCAGTTGCACTGTAAGGCAAAAAATCATCTCTGGTTGTCCTTTACCTGCAGAGCTCTGACTTGCCAGTAGAGGCTTGGTGAGCAGGGGCAGGAATAGGAGTTAGGGGTAGGGCCAGCTTGCTGCTTGAGCTCTGAGAGGCCTGATCCTTTTTTTCTCCAGAGCCCATCTGGTTTGCCAGCTGGCTGGGTGTCACCTGAGCTCCAAAAAGGATTGCCCAGAGCTCAGATGGCACCCAGATGGCCAGCAACCTGGCTGGCCATGGCACAGGGGATGCAGCTCTGGAGGAAAAAAAAAGGACAGGATGGCTGGAGCAGGGTGGAGCTTGACAGCTGCAGTATAGCAGCCCAAGGCCAGTTCCTTCTGACCTCACATTCCACTGGGCTGTGCAGGGTCTGCCCACCAGGTCCCTCTTTCTGGCTCACCCAGTAGGGCTGTGGTTGGCAGGCACTGGAAGCCCCTGAACTTCCATAGCTGCTGGGCTTGGTGCTGTCCATCCAGGCTGGGATTGCACAAAGTAGGTGGGGAGGCTGCTTACAGTTTCCTCCCAAGCCCAGTGGGGGCAGGAAGTCCCTTCCCTGTACCTAACCTCTGAGGCTTACTGCTCAGAGGCTTACTGCTTCAGTGCCCTGGAGCTCATTCACTGTCCTCAGGCTCAGCAGTCCAGAAACATGTCTGGGAGGGTGGTAGGCCCTTGTTACATGGTAAGTTTAAGTGGCTTCTGGATCTCTTAACCCCTGGATTGGCTGCACCTTTAAGTGCTTAAAGCCCTCATTATTCATTTTAAAGTTGCACCACTTCAGGGCAGATTACCTCTAGTCCACCTAATTTTGCTCCTGTTCCATTAAGGTATGGCCACTCTCTGCAGCTATTCTGCTGAAGTTGAAGTCCTTCAGCATTCCAGGATGCAGTGGCTCCTCCTGAGTCAGCTTGGGGATGCTGGGACACAGTGGGGCTAGCCAGATACCCCCTGAGCTCCAAAAAGGATTGTACCCCTTGGATCTTAGGTGGTGCCTAGCCCATTGCAGGGAGGTGAGGTCTGGAGAAGAAATGGATCGGAGCCCTTTTTTACATAGGCTCCTAGTCCTGCCCCTGCTCACCAAGTCTGTAGTGGCAAGTCACAGTTGTGCAGGTGAAGGGCAGGTGGAGATGGTTTATCTCCTTAAGGTGTGACTGCTCCACTCAGCTGAACAACACTAAGCAAATTAACATTCAGTTTACAGTGTATAGTGTAACAAAGCCCTCTTTACTCTGACAGCATTGAGTTTGGCTCCCTTCCTCAGCCTAATGGGATTCAAATCCATATCTTTCACTTCCCACAAAAGTGCTCTAACTGTGAGACTATTATGTAAAAGATGGGCAGCGGTAGCATCACAACCATTGGTGTTTTTTTTAGTTGAATTGGTCAGATATTTAGATGCCAGGCACTCAGAATTTACATTGTAGCCAATGTCCTGCACATTGAGGATACAAAAAATCAGTAATTCTTACAGTTAAAGGATAATTTTAATAACACCAGGACAGTGTTGAGATACTGACTGGAAAACGGTAGTAGACAAATATCATTACACAGATACAGAAATTAGAGTACAGTATAAAGCACATATTAGAACTTCTACTCAGTCCTACTGCCAGATTAAGATTATTTCTTGTATTATATTTTCTAGTATGTTTTCAAATACCTTGTTCCAAGAGACTATTCTAAACGTAATGACTGGAAATTATTTAGGAAGTAAGGCAGAATTTTAAAGGCATCAATGTTCCTTCTCAGTTGAATTAATTAAATAACCTCCTGAATATATTAAAGTATCTCCTTTGATTAATTAATTTTCCATCTCTGATATACCTCAGTAACCTCCTGAACTAGTAGGATTGAAATGATGAAGGGGGATCTCTGAAAAGATCAGTAAAATAAAAGTTTTGGAGAGTATACATATATTGTAGGAAAAAATTGATTTTCAGAAAATTACAGATGCTGAAAATTGCAGCTACATGTTCATGTTCCCCCAATTCTTTCTTGTCTATTTCCTGCATATTTCTTTGCAAACTTTGCCCAAAGAATGACATTTCATTGTAAGTGAACTGAATATATACTAGATACTACATTAAAGGATTCTATTTGGAATCTAGGACGTCCCTTGTAGACCTCTGTTCCTATGATTATTTAATTAAATGGAATATAAATAAAAAATGAACTGTTAAAAATATTTTGATTACAGAATAATGTCCAGCATTTGAAAAATATGTATAGGATTATAAAGAACTGAACTGCAAAATTATTTAATAGAACTGTGGATTGGATAGCAAAATAAGAGAATAAATTTAAAGTTCTTAAATTATGTCTTGAATATTGGAAATAGTAAACTATACTTGCACACAATGAAAACATTTTGTGAACACTTAGGACAAAGATTTAGACTGCATCACACACTTTGGAATAAGATTTTTATACACACACACACACACACTCTTAATATGTAGCAGTTCAAAAAAGGGAATCTGTTATTAGTTGGAAGTGAGAGAATATATAAAGTGAACCTAGAGATACAGTGTTGTAGACATTGTTTATGAATACTCTTTCCGAGCAAGAAAAGTAGGATAGAGTAGGAATAGGGTCTAAGAGCAACAAAAACTATTAGAGTCACCACGTGCTTCATATCTGAGAAGTGATTTGAAAAGGAAAGGATTATTTAGTTTTGAAAGTAGAAGATTAAGTATGGATATAATAGAAGTGAATAAAAATAATGAATTGTACTGTACTGTGAAAAGCTAGCCAGTTATTCTTAATCATTCTGCTCTATGCTGCAAGGAACAGTTGATTTAGTTAAAAGATTACTCATGTAAAATGGATAGAAGAAATAATTGTATTTTTAATAATAGAAGACATAATCAGTCAGTGGAATTTTGCTATAAAATATTATCAAGGCAAATGGTTTTGCAACATTAAAGAATTCAGTATGTATATTTTATAATATGTAAAACAGCACTAGGGAGGATGGAACGTTTAAAAAAATTCTTATGCATCAGGAAATGAGATGATTACTATCTTGGGTCAAAAAAGATTATCCTACATATAACAAAGCAGAGCTAGTGAGGTGCATTATTGGGAGAGTGAGACAAGATTCCAGACAACCCTGGTGATGAGCCAGGTGGGAAAATCTACAACAGCTAGCTAGAATAGATTAATTGAAGGCCTGTTCAAGAATAGCAGTTGCTATATTTTCCAAAAAATAATAGAATTAGACTAAATTAAAAATTTGAATGAGACAAGATTACTACTATTCTATAGGTGTGTTGTGCTAAGTAAGGAATATTCAGAAGCTCAGGCGCAGAGTTTGAAACAGTATAATGCAGAGAAATAGAACAAATTTAAACTTACATGGCACTAATTCACAGAAATTAATGTAAAGATTAATTGCTGCAGAGAAAAGATCCATGAGCATTTTGCCTATCTGGATACAAAAAAATTTCTTCCTGAACCCAAATCTTGTCATTGGTTTGACCCTGAGAGCTTGAGCAAAATCACTTCACCAGGGATCTCAGGGGTTTTAAATATGAGTAAGAATACCAGCACACCTGACCAAATGTGTCTAGCTGTGGCCAGTATTCAGTATTTCAGGGGAAGAGGTGAAAGAAAGGAAACCCATAACCAGAAGTAAAGTAAAGGATTGATGGGAGGGTAGGAGTGGAGGGGGAGGCATGGGAGGAAATTCTTTATGGCCTGTATGGATAACCAGCAAAAACCTTGATGTATGGAAGTACCAGATAGAGCTCTGTAACAGGGGGCCCCAATACCCTGTTACTAGAAAGGACAGGGAATACAGACAGGACAAATTGCAGAAAGCCTAATGGCAAGGGGCAGCAAGTGTGAGCTGCCCATTTACATTGAGCTGGAGACTACAGAATTCAAAGCTGCTGATGAGGGAACCAGCATCACCTGGAAGCCTGGTGGTATAAAGCTGGGTCAAATGGCCAGAAGGGGCAGGGCTTGGGGGCATATAAGCTAGGGCCGTGTGAAGTTTCAGATGCTGATTTGATTCAGAGGAGATTTGGCCCAATTCAAATCTCTGAATTCGAATCAAATTGGGAGACCAATAAGAAGGTCCAAATTGATTCAAAGTTCTCTGAATCAATTTGGAAAAGATTCGGAGAGCTTCGGAGATACGGGTAGTTCCCGCTCGCTGCTGCAGGGAGCTGAACCCAGACTCCATGCCTGTAAGCAGGGGGAAGGGGGCTGGAGGAAGGGGGAGGAGACCATGGGGGGATCCTCACCAGGCTCCATCCCCTGCCTGCTCCCCCAGTCCCCCTGAGCACCCCCGACCCCCGTCCACTCTCCCAGTCCCATCAATGGCTGCCCCACCCGGCCTCAGCATCCTGCACTCTTTAAAAAAAAAAAAAAAAAAAAAAGCCCCACACTCACTCGGGGGGCTGTGGCAGAGCCCCCGCCATGTAGTGTGGGCCAGTGGGGGGCACCAGGGATCACCCCCTGCCTGGCAGGAGCTGGTGAGTGCAGGGCTTTACTTATTTATTTTTTTAAAGAGCTGGAAAGCTGGGCCCAAGTGGGGCAGCCATGGTGGGGGCTGGGAGAGTGGGCAGAGGATTGGAGCTCATGGCAGAGCCCCCCCGCCCAGTGTGGGGGGTAGTAGGGATCGCCCCCCAACCTGGCCTGACAGCAGTCAGTGAGTGCGGGGCTTTTTTTTTTTTTTTAAAGAGCTGGGACTCTGGGGCTGGGAGAGTGAGTGGGGAATGGGGGGTTGTGGCAGTGCCCCCCCATGCAATGTGGGGCAGTGGGAGGCAGCAGGGATTGCCCCCCCCCGGTCTGGCAAGAGCCGATGAGTGTGGGACTTTTTCTTTTTTAAAAGCTAGGACACTGGGGCCAGGTGGGGCAGCCATTGATGGGGCTGGAAGAGCAGGCTGGAGCCTGCTTGATTCAGAGATTTGGCCAATTTGACAGTGGCTGAATCTCCAGATCAGATTCGGACAAATTGATTTGGGACAGTGATTCAAATCATCGAATCGAATCATTGTCCCCTGAATGAGCTGAATCCAAAGCAAATACTAGCCGCTTTGCACAGGCCTAATATAAGCCCAGGCTCTGAACTTGGGCAGTGGTCTGGCCCTTTCAGCCATAGTGCAAGGAGGTCTGATTGAAACTGCCTGTAGGAAGGTGTGTGACAGGCCAGGTGAGATAGCTGAGAGGCTTGGGGAACAAGTCAGCCCCTAGAGTAGGAGTATTATAGTAAGGCCCAGGAGTCGAGGTCTAAGCAATGGACCAGGGCTGAGAGCTCAGGCAGAGAAAAGGGGGCTAACTCCATGATGGCTGAAGCTCCAAGTGCTTTGAGGCCTGAATGTGGACTGCCTTAAAGGGGAAACGCCCCTAAGGGAAGTATAGAGACCCCTAAGACTGAGTTTGGGGCAAAGAAGCTTATGGACAGACCCATAAGGGAGAAACATCACAAAAGCTACTCCTGGCCTCCAGGGACTGCCTTCTCAGTATAATAACAATAACAACAGGGCAGGTGAGAGACTAGAGGTGATGGAGGACAAGAGAGTGCAGCAGCTGGGTTGGACCCCAGGGGCACCAGGCACTTGGGAAGACTCATAGATTTTTCTTTGTCACCCTAATGATAGAATTGAAACACTTGGATCAACACATCATACGTGCTGCAAAGAACATCCTTATCATACCAGACTCTCCCTTCCATAAACTCTTCAAGCTCCATTTTAAAGCAGTGTTCTTTGCCTGCACTTGATTTTTTAGAAGATCTTTTCAAAACTTCAGTCTTTCATTCATTGGAAACTTTTTTCTAATTTCCAGTCAAATGTGTTCACGGACAGTTTGTAGCAAATTTTCATGACTTTTTCACCTTTGCACCACACTGGCATCCTGTGGTCATTCCACAATAGAGTATCTCACCCAGGTCCTGCTCTTCCTTCTTTGCTGCCAACATGTGAGCCCCCATGTGCAAGTGAGAGCTCCTGGAATTAATCACAAAGTATATAACCTTGTGCTTCATGCTGTTAAACTAAATCCTAATTTTGTTGCTTTGTTTCACAGGGTTGTCGTCCTAATTTTGTTGCTTTGTTTCACAGGGTTGTCTCATATTTCTAATTTCTGTGTAATAATCTGATCCTTTTCCAGACTGGACATAACATATTAAATTGGATGGATTTACCTGGATTAGTTTTTGTGACCCCTTTGTTCCTATGGGTTCTTTGGTTACTTGCTTCTCCCAGCACTGTTACCTTTCTTTCTCCTTCCTTCCCCTCTCTTTTCTTTTCTCACTCACTCCACTTTTCTGTGCTGTCCTTTCACAGCATCTAATGAAGTGAACTTGGGTTCATGAAAGTTTCTCTTTTCTATATATATTTTTTCAGTTAGCCTATAAGGTGCATACCTTACCCTGCCTTCTCCCTGACTTCAGGCTAACATGGCTAACTACCTCTCTCTGACTTGATCTGCCATACTGAATTTTGTCCATTTTTTGTTTATCTCCATATCCCTGATTTTATTCTTCCCTTCAATAGCAAAGTCAAACTAACAAGCCTATACTGTTGAAAAGAGTTGTCAATGCTGTTTAATTTTGTTAGACATTTACAGTCTGATATCCTGTAGCAGACTTCCGTGGCTTATCCTGCCAAATGTGAAATCAGATAGTTGCTATAGGATTCTTAACAACATGCTTTCTAGATGCTATCTTACTATATGGCAGTAACACAATCATAGAGAGAGGCTTACATGCTTCCACAGGAATTTTTATCCCTTCAGCTGAGTAAATTATTCAGCTGAACCATCATAAGGAAGTTTAGGAGGAATACACCTAAATGTTTCTGACTGTTCTAGAAGCCATTTTCTGACCTGTGACCTGTATCCTTTTACCCTTTTTCCTTTTTTTTTTTTTTTTCCTAAAAAAACAACTTCCATTTTTCTGTTTGAGACATTCCAGTATCTTTCTAGGCATATGCAGGCAAAGTACTTTGAGTAGATGTGATATCTTTTATTAGGCCAACTGCATAGTTGGAAAAAAGTTCTTAGCAAGCTTTTAGGCGTAATCACCCTTCGTCAGGCATAGAAAGTCTCTGCTGTTCTGAGACTCCAAGGAATGAGAGAAGCTAAAAGTGTGGCAGGATGTCAGTGAGAATGTAAATAGGTAGAGATTAGGAAAGGAAAAGGTAGAGCAGGGAAGGGAGGGGGAAACGAATGTGGGGGGGGGGACAAAAACCCAAAGTTGAGTAAAGGGAGACTAAAGTAGGGGAGAGGAAGGGAGAACGGGCAGGGGAAGGAGAGAAAGAAAAGTGTAAGAGGTCTGGCAGTGAGCTGGTGAATCAGATACCAAACAGGTTGTAATGTGTCATAAATCCAGTGTCTATACTGAGTCCATGATTTTTATATCCAGTAGATTTATAAAGTGAAGTTTGTATGCTCATTTACGAAAGGTGTTTTTTAGGTTCCCTTTAAGGATTAGAACTGAGAGATTGGAGAGGGAGTGATCGTTTTGTGAGAAATGTGTCCCCACAGGTAGTTGGGTATTCTTGTCTTTGATAGATTTTTGGTGTGTATTCATTCTGGTGTGCAGTTGTTGTTTGGTTTCTCCTACATATTTTCTATCAGGGCATTTGGTTGCACTGGATGAGATGTATAACATTTCTGGAGGTGCAGCTGTAAGATCCGGGAATGGCGATGTTTCTGTTGTGGGGTGTAGCTATTGTGGGGGTGTTGGAGATGTGTTGGCAGGTTTTGCATTTCTTGTCCTGGCATGGTCTGAATCCATTTCTAGGCATATAAAATCCCCAAGCATGGTAACACAATATAGGTTAAAAACTATGAAAGGAGTACAATTAAAAACATAGAAACATATTGGACAAACCATTGGTCCTTCTAATATGTCTCTGGAAGCAACTAATTCTGTACTTCATATGTTGGAATACTTATTCTATAACATTTAGCCATAGTATCCAGTTGCACATGTAAAAACAAATCTTAATGACAAAATACCTGCAGGAGAATATCTTACATACAAAATTAATATATTTGAAAACTTCTGTATCTATTTGCTTGCTTAGCTATTGTATAGCTCATAAATTTGTCTAAGGCTATTTTTAAAAGCCTGTCGCATGACTTATCTTTATGATCTCCTATATTAAGATGACTGTCCTGTATCAAACTGTGTTTTCTTTTATTAGTTGTGTATATATTGCTCTTTAAACTGTTCCTCACCTTTGATTCTTGTAGAGTAATATCTAACAAAGATAAAAAGAGGAACAAACAGTTTTCAGCACATTCTCCATAACTCAGTACAAAGTACTCTAGTCTTGTTTCTTCTTAATGCTTTTCCTTTCTAGGCTAAGTAATCCTAACATTTCAGCTTATTTTGTATGTAAATCCTGGCATACTACTGTTTTAGTTGCCCTTCCCTGGGCTGTTTCACCTTAGCTAAATCTATTTTTACATTAGGATCTAGATATGAAGGTATCTTTCTTCCATATGTAGTCATCACAATATGAGCTCTTCAGATCAAAGAACATATTTGTCCTTATGCCCATAGTACTATTTAAAT
Organism: Alligator sinensis; assembly: GCF_000455745.1. Taxonomy (NCBI): domain Eukaryota; kingdom Metazoa; phylum Chordata; order Crocodylia; family Alligatoridae; genus Alligator; species Alligator sinensis. The sequence continues at coordinate 1,021,315 of NW_005842072.1, forward strand.
ATAGTGTGCTGCATGTATGATTAACAATATTTTATTTGCTCAAGTATCCTATTTGTTTTTATTTCTGCATCTTATTGGATAGTTTTTATTTTTTATTGTTTTACAATAACTCTTGTATCTTTTTTCTAAGAGGATCCTGGAAGTCCATCATTATGGTAGAGAAATGAATAGTTATGGAGTCTGAAGATGAAACTCTGCTCTTAGTTAGGCTGTACATAGCTAAAATAATTCCACTGATTTTAGTAGAGTTTTTTTGAGATTGTAGAACCATAACTGAGAGCTGATACTGTTCAGAGATTATTTTTATCACCATGCAATATGCTTGTTTATGTGAAATACCATTCTACCGCAAAATTAATCCTGGCTCCTGCCAGTTTTTCTTCTCTTCTTGTCCCTGTGTTCTGGTCCTTCTTTACCATCCCAACCAGAAGCAGAATTCTGCCATTTTCCTCAGAAGAGGACACATGGCCTCCTTCCTTTCTCTGAGTGTCACTGAGCCTTCCCTTCCATCTGTAGCCCCAGGCAACAGTCTCCAATACAAAGCTACTTCCCACTTAAAGAGGTTCAATCACTGTGTGACACCCAGGGCATATCTACATGTGCACTTTCATTGGCTTAAATTTACTGCACAGTAAATTACTGCTGAGTAAGCAGGAATAGGCTGGCATCTACACATGCAGGCATTAAAGCACATTAACACCATGTGTGGACTAACTTGGGAGTAAAGTTAGTTCCAGGTCAGTCCACACACACAGAGTGTTACTGCACAGTAGGATGTCTACATGTGTATTACTGCTCAGTAACTAATTGGGCGTAAATTTGAAACCAGCATGATGCAGGTATCAAATTAATGCTCAACTCAGTGTAAGATGCCATATTTACTGTGCAGTACAATCATGCATGTGTAGACATGTGCCCGTAGTGTGCAGTAATTTCAGTTACTATACAGTAAATGCACATATGTAGATGCACCCCCAGTCTACTAGTTCATAACTTCTGTTATCTGAAATTTTGTGTCATTAGCATATCTCCTTCATTGTCTGGGAAATTCCTAATAATTCTTATTCTTCTCCCATTTATTTAACCACTCCTTATTACCCTACAGGATTTAGCCCACTAGCATATGGTTAATTATTCATATTTTTAGGACATACTGAATAGAATAGATTAGGACAGAGCTTGTGGGCAATAAATCCATAGTCAGAACAGGCCTACATGGAACAGAATATCAGGGGCAAAGCATCAGGGAGCAATTCAGGCCATTACAAATCACTGGATTCCTCCAGGAGTAGGTTTGGGCTAGATTCTCCTAATAATTGATTTTTCAGTTCAATGGCTAAACCAAAAAACAAAACAAAAAAATGGCAGCAGTGCGGGGCTGAAATTGTTTTAGCTTTTGATTTTTCTGGATGTAACAGAGTTAAATATTCCTGAAGCAATTGTAATCTGTGTCTATGTTCTCAGTAGACACTAGTGCAGGAATATTTTTATACAAAATTGTATTATGTTTACAATTTGCTGCAATGATTTTACATATACAGTAGGCTCCAAAAGGTAGAGAGAAAAATAGTTGTTAAATATTTTTTAGTATGTTAGAAAACAGCACTGATTTTATTTTTAGTCCAGTGAACTAAGAACAGAGCAATCTATCCTGAAATTTATAAATGAATGTGGACTGGTCACCCCCTCCTTCAGCAAAACCCTCAGGATTTCTCACTATTATTCTATCACTTGTTCCATGCAAATCTGTTATTAAGCATTATTTGAATGTTCTCTAATTTGTGCCCATTTTGACACCAGTTTCTTTACTTTCAAAGATACCACTCTCAAAAAGTATACAATATGAATTTTTAATTCTATTGTCTGTCATCTTTTATTAGTCTCTGAACTCTCCTCTTGCCAGCCATCTCCCACATGCTAATTGTCTTTTATAAGCTTCAGCCCTGGTGCCATGAGGGAAATCACAAAAGAGAAAGTTGGCTCAAGGCCACTGTGAGGTTCTTGCTCTCACAAGCTCTGCAATCTTGTTCGCTAGTCACTTGAGATTGAGGAGTTTCTATTAATACTACTAATATTGCTGTTGTTGCTATTGGTGCATTGCCCAGTGTCCCTGGATTACTATCTATTAACAGCATGCAACCCCCTCCCAAAAAAACAAAAAACAAAACAAAAAAACGGTGTCAGCATTGTCTGCCAATCTTAAAGACAAAAATCATCAAACTAAAACCTAAGGAATTTTCATCCCTAAGATTGGTATTTCTTTTAATTAATAATAATTACTTGTATTGCTGGAGTACCTAGATACCTCAGCCATATTGTGGCAGATACTTTCTGCATCAGAAAGAGTTAGCTATTAAGTAAAATCAATAATATCAACAGATCATCAAGTAATTCATGCATATATTATGGTACCCATGTTTTATAGCAGATATAGATTCATAGATGCTAGGGTCAGAAGGGACCTCAACAGATCATGGAGCCTGACCCCCTGCCTGGGCAGGAAAGACTGCTGGGGTCAGATCACCCCAGCCAGATGCCTATACAGGCTTTTCTTAAAGACCCCCAGGGTAGGGGAGAGCACCACCTCCCTTGGAAGCCCATTCCAAATTCTGGCAACCCTTACTGTGAAGAAGTTCTTCCTGATGTCCAGAATAAATCTGCTCTCTGTCTGTTTATGACCATTGTTCCTTGTTACCCCAGAGGCACCCTGGTGAACACAGCATCTCCGATTCCTTGATGCACCCCCTGAATGAATTTGTAGGTGGCCACAAGATCCCCTTTCAGCCTTCTCTTGCGGAGGCTAAAGAGATCCAGGTCCCTCAGTCTCTCCTCATAGGGCTTGGCCTGCAAACCCTTAACCATACAAGTGGCCCTCCTCTGGACCCTCTTAAGGTTATCTATATCCTTCTTAAAGTACGGTGCCCAAAAATGGACGCAGTACTCCAACTGTGGTCTGACCAATGCTGCATAGAGGGGAAGTATCAACTCCTTGGTTCTATTTGTCAAGCATCTACTAATCCACGGTAAAGTGCAGTTAGCTTTGCTGATGATTTCGTCACACTGACAACTCATGTTCATCTTGGAGTCCACTATGACTCTGAGATCTCTTTCCACTTTGCTGTGGAGAGGGTCATTCCCCAGGCAGTAGGTGTGCTGGATATTTTTATGCCATAGGTGCAGCACTCTGCATTTGTCCTTGTTGAACTGCATCCCATTGTGTTCTGCCTGCTTTTTTAACCTGTCCAGGTCTGCCTGCAATTGTTCCCTGCCCTCCTGTGTGTTCACTTTATCCCACAATTTAGTATCATCTGCAAACTTGGACAGAGTACACTTCATGCCCACATCCAAGTCACTGATGAAGACATTGAAGAGCACAGGTCCAAGGACCAAGCCCCGTGGGACCTCACTGCCCACATCCTTCCAGGTTGACACCGACCCATTCACCACCACTCTGGGTACGACCCCCAAGCCACTTTGCCACCCACCAGACTGTGTAAACATCTAAGTCACAGCCTCTTAATTTATTTATGAGAATGGGATGAGATACTGTATCAAAAGCCTTCCTAATGTCCAAGTAAATGACATCCACCTCTACTCCTGCATCTAAGCATTTTGTGACCTGGTCATAAAATGAAACCAGTTTAGTCAGGCATGACCTACCTGCTATGAATCCATGCTGATTGCTCTGCTGCATTATTTTTCCCACTGGACTTGCACAAATATGATCCTTAATAACTTTTCAAAGACTTTTCCAAGGATAGAGGTGAGACTAAAAGGCCTATATTTACTCAGATCCTCCTTCCTCCCCTTCTTGAAAATAGGGACCACACTGGCCTTTTCCAGTCCTCTGGGACCTGACCCGAGCACCATGAGAGCTCAAACAGCCATGCCAGTGGTTTTGCTATGACAGCAGCCAGTTCCTTCAGCACCCTCAGCTGCAGCTCATCCGGGCCTACTGACTTAAACACATCCAGTCCATCCAAGTGACTCTGCACCAAGTCAGCGTCAACAATATAGAACTGTATAACATGTTCACCTGTTTTATAGTTCATTAGTAAATACTGTGTGATCAAGGAGTTTAAAAAAGATGTAGGGTTTTAGCCCTCCATGAGTGTGTCTACACAACCAAATGCTATATTTTATATAGCCAGCATGCTGAAGAACAAAATTGAAAAACTGCTAGTACAGGATCAGGATGGGTAGCAACCCACATACAATCCTTCTAGGAGTCCTGGTTATGTACATCAAAATTCCAAGAGTTACAATAAAATTGCTAACTATACTGATTACATTATACAGTGAGAAGAACCTACTGTGCATTCCACGCTGCCCTTGTGCTTTTGTCAAGCTGTGGCCTTTGCTTACCCAGCATAGTGGCTCACTCCAGTCTGCCACCTCTCCAACAGAACACTGACACAGGGGGCCAGAACACTCCATCTGGGCCTAGGCACACACACATCCACTCCCTGCCACCTCAGTGGCCATCCAAGGTCAGCTGACCTCTTAACCTTTCTCATATAAGCCCCTGACATGGAACGAAAAGTGTCCAGGCAACAAGGTGCAACCTCGTATCTAGGCTTCTGCACCCTTGGATTGTGCTGCTACTGACTCTGATAGGTTCACTAGATACCTGACTTGGCTAGCCTCCTGATCTCATGTTCTGCCTGACCCTCTGGATACTTGACCCAGCTCTGGCCTCAGCTCCTGGATACCTGACTTGGCTAGCCTCCTGACCTTGTGTTCTGCTTGACCCTCTTGATCTCTGACTCAGTTCTCTGGATAGAGACCCTCTTGGCTTCTGACTTCCTGGTTTCTTCAGACCTTGAGATGACCCCCTGACTTGGCCACCCATTGCCCACCATAACTGTTTTGCAGTCTGTCATCTAAAATAGAGGGTGACCTATGACCTCTACAGCCATACCCACATCCTTATTCAACAATGACAGCTACCCCAAACATTCATACATGTTGGTTGCAATAGTTGCTGTTGGCCAATTGGTACTTCTCTGTGGCTTATGGAGTAGAGAAATTTTTTTTTTCTTTCTAATACCAGTTGACCAGCAGAAGGAAGGACAGGGTAGCACCTTAGAGACTAAACTTGTTAATTTGATTAACTAACCAGTTAGTCTATACATGTCACCCTGTCCTAGCTTCTGCCTCTCTTCAGACTAACACAGCTAACCATTCCTATAATCCCATTTGAGAAGTCCAAGAACACACCTTGTTACTTAGACCAAATGCTGGGTAAAAGATTTAGCTCTGAGCATCACCCTCTGGTAGTTGCTCTTCTAAGTACCTTGTTGCACTGACCAAATTAGAACTGCTATCATTTAGCTGACTCTCATTTGCTCATGCTTATTACTCAAGATATAACACAGCAGATTGCAAGAAACTTGGCATTTATTGAATCACAGTTAATGCCATGCAAATGTTCTTCCAAGTCTTTTGATTATCCATTCTTATCGTTTGATTATCCATCATTTCAGATGACTAACACATGGCTTTACATAGTTCCTTTTTTTAATGGCTTTAACCATTCACATGTGATCTCTCAAGGTCCTAGACACACATTACATTTATCATGCTATATACACTGTTTTAAGCAATAAAAAAGTGTGTGTCCACATGCTTGCTCTGTTTGTCATGCTAAAAACAAAATTGATCTATCATCAAATTGGTGCATCTGTGACAAAAAAGATGCTGTTTCAAACTCTCCAACCCCCTGTATCCCACAGTACCCTGCTCTTAGTCCCTCATGCCCCATATGGAGGGCTGTCAAAGAACCCTGCAGAGACTGGTTTGTAGGCCACCCCATCATCTGATAACAGTGGCAAAGGCTTATCCTATGATATCCACTGCCCAATGAGCCCTTGCCATCAGAGTGGCTTGAGGGCACACCCATCACTGTTGCTGCCAGGGGCAGTAGGGGCAGGATTGCAGTGATTGCAGGGGCTGATCAAGAGGTCTCTGTTTCAAACAAACTTTTTTGTTATGGGAAACTTTTCCATGACAGATTTAACATGCATACAGGCCTTGCCAAGCCTTGGTATCCCAAAATTCTCTGTCCTCCCTCCCCACATCCAAGGGGGCCAAAGGGAGGGAAAGCAGCTGGTGCTTGCCCTGCTGGTGAGCTGTTAGGGAGTCATGCAACACCATCAGTTGTTGCCATGGGGGCAATAGGTGATTAAGAAAGCCTGTCAGTGAGCCTGTCCCACCCAGGGACAAGCAGCTCCCCTAGGGATAAAGGGAGATAAGGAGCAGATGCCCTTGGTGGCAGAATATGCCGCTGTGGTAATTTTTTTCCTGATCTGGCCATGGGGCTGTGCATGTGTGGACACCCCCATAATGATCCATTTTTGCAGTGCTACGTAATTTGTAGCCCTACAGAAATATCATGTCTAGGGCCTAAGTCTTTCTTTAAGGCAAGAGCATTTTAACAAAATAGTAACAGCACTTTCAGTAACACACTTTTTCTGAGAATATACATTATAACCCAAAAATATATGTGAGCTGGTAGGAGGATTTTAAAATGGTGACAGTTGCCCACTCATTTATCACGTGATCTTCCCCTGTTTCTTTAATTTTTGTTCCCTGCAGCAGTATTTCATGAACAATAATGTATTTTCTGTAAGTTCTATCATTCTGCCACCCACTTATCCACCCTCTCTTTTACAGTTTAAAGCGAAAGAAAAACATATGTTTTCCAGCTAATTTGCTTTTAAATGATGTTGTATTGAGCTTTACAACTGTTTATATGAGGGTAACGTTCAGATAATACAGTGAAGGGGAACATCTAGCTATATCAGTATATATTTAGATAGAAATGTTCCTTTCTTTTTGGTGTGATAGTTTATTACAAAAATGCTATATTTGCATGTACCTCGAATGATGTTTTGTTTGTACTAAAACTAACCATGTTTCAATTTTTACTACCATGTGATGATATGTAAATATGTACTTAATCTTAAGCATACAAAAAATCCGTTAACTTCAGTGGAACTGTTTATGTACTAAAAGTGGGACACGTTTAAGTACCCTAATGAATCTGGGACAGAATTAGCCATGTTCATGCTGTTTGTGCAACCAGGCAGGGTGCAGTGATGCAGTAGCACCACTTTTTAATTCCTGCTTCACCCAATTTTTAAAACCAGCTTCTGGGAGGGGTAGCTGCATTTCTATTCTATTCAGGCAGTGTTGAGAAAATCAACTGACTCATTGTCATCTCCCTGATTCAGGCTAATTTCTCTACACTCCACAACTGTTAACAACCTTCTCTCCTTTTTAATGGTCTTGATGTTCCACTATTTAAACTATGCTTTCTTCTGCATTTTTTTCTGTCTGTAAGCCATTCCTGGTATTGTATCTTCTATTTTAGCTCTGGTTTAAAAACTTAACTCAGGTATGGTAATATTAACTGTGGTGTAGAAATTACTGATAGAGAAGTATTGGAGGCACAAGGGGTGTGTCCACCTGAGTATAGATTCATAGATTCATAGACGTTAGGGTCGGAAGGGACCTCAATAGATCATCGAGTCCGACCCCCTGCATAGGCAAAAAAGAGTGCTGGGTCTAGATGACCCCAGCTAGATGCTTATCTAACCTCCTCTTGAAGACCCCCAGGGTAGGGGAGAGCACCACCTCCCCTGTGAGCCCGTTCCAGACCTTGGCCACTCAAACTGTGAAGAAGTTCTTCCTAATGTCCAATCTAAATCTGCTCTCTGCTAGCTTGTGGCCATTATTTCTTGTAACCCCCGGGGGCGCCTTGGTGAATAAATCCTCACCAATTCCCTTCTGTGCCCCCGTGATGAACTTATAGGCAGCCACAAGGTCGCCTCTCAACCTTCTCTTGCGGAGGCTGAAAAGGTCCAGTTTCTCTAGTCTCTCCTCGTAGGGCTTGGTCTGCAGGCCCTTAACCATATGAGTGGCCCTTCTCTGGACCCTCTCCAGGTTATCCGCATCCCTCTTGAAGTGCGGTGCCCCGAATTGCACGCAGTACTCCAACTGCGGTCTGACCAGCGCCCAGTAGAGGGGAAGTATCACCTCTTTAGACCAATTCGTCATGCATCTGCTGATGCACGATAAAGTGCCATTGGCTTTTCTGATGGCTTCGTCACGCTGCCAACTCATGTTCATCTTGGAGTCCACTAGGACTCCAAGATCCCTTTCCACTTCCGTGCCACCCAGCAGGTCATTCCCTAGGCTGTAGGTGTGCTGGACATTTGTCCTCCCTAGGTGCAGTACTTTGCATTTCTCCTTGTTGAACTGCATTCTGTTGTTTTCTGCCCACTTGTCCAACCTGTCCAGATCTGCTTGCAGCTGTTCCCTGCCCTCCGGCATGTCCACATCTCCCCATAGCTTTGTGTCATCTGCAAACTTGGACAGAGTACATTTCACTCCCTCGTCCAAGTCACTGATGAAGACATTAAAGAGTATCGGTCCAAGGACCGAACCCTGCAGGACCCCACTTCCCACACCCTTCCAGGTCGAAACCGACCCATCCACCACGGCTCTCTGGGTGTCACTCACACATCCTTGATATAGAAATTATTGTATGAGATTCTTTGGCAGGTGATCAGAATAGAAAATCCTAGAAAGGAACATTAATCTTTCTCTACATTCCTCCTTGTAGGTAGGAAGTAGGGCTCTTCTAAATATTTTATCATTAATTTTGTTTTAGAAATGATTTGAGATCAAGGGACTGGAATTCTCCCATTATGAACACAAACCCTGAAAATCATTCATGTAAGAGTATGTGGTATTGTATGGGTATGGTTACATGGCATGCCCTTAGAATATGTATCCACTGCAGTGGTAGTATATCCTATCCTGGAGACCCCAAAGCATGCTCCTATTTGTGTGCTCCACATCTGGAAATGCACTGGAGAGGACACTTCTGGGCATTCAGCTGCTGTCATATGTAAAACACCAGTCTTCAATGTGTTTCAGAGCAGTCTGGAACATGTAATTAGGGGTGGACAGCCTGGGAGAGTCCATGCTGAGATAAGCTTGTTGCTATGGTTAGCTATACACTCAATAGTCACTGTAATTCATTCTTCACTCAGACAGGTTATTCCATTTAGAATAGATCGCAGCCTCTTACAAGGGGGGTTATTGCTCAATTTTAGATTCTTAGATCTGTGTAAAATAGTACTGTTTCATCTGTGGAAGTGTAAAGATGTTTCTTCTTGCAAATAGTGACATGGCTGAGCTTCTGAATGCAGACAGATACCTCTCCCACAGTGCCTTCAACTTTTACTAGTAGTGGGGGGCTGTTTTCTCATTAACAACTATTGCAGATATTTTACCAAAATGCTCTCTTGGGTATAACAACTGATCTGTGTGGACAACTTTTAGCATTTCTTTGATTCACGGGAATTGTTGTTTCCTTTGGTTCTGTCGCAATGCAATGTTATTGCTTTGGACAGAGAGAGAGAGAGAGAGATTTAAATTATTTGCTGTATAATGTTCAATGCCCAGTGCTAAGGAAGCAAGGCTATCTTGACTTATTTCCTATTAAATGTTTTGGCAGCATGATGTACATGTACTGTGTACTTCATCCTCTCAGGTACAGTGGAAAGACAAGGCATGTTAAGGAGGTGTCAGAGCTGTTCCACTATGATATAACTTAAAGTACTGGGGGTTGGTGGAGGGAGTTTTAACTGGCACCCCTACATAACATTCCCCTAACTTTTCTCTGCTACCTTTCTCCTGATACACAACTTCTTTCCC
>NW_005842072.1:1031721-1044719 GCF_000455745.1 Alligator sinensis
ATGTTCTCTTTCTTCAGGCTGGGCTGTCCTTGTGGGTGCCACATGGTTTGGTGGTCCACAGCTTCCCCCGCCCTCATCTTCCCCTCCCCCCAGTGAGCCTAGTTTAAAGCCCGCCGGAGGAGATCCACCAACCTAGAAGAAAACACACGCTTACATTTGGGGGAAAGGCGAAGCCCATCCCAACTGAGTGTGTCCCTCGTCGTGATGTGCGGGTCGTTGTCCAGGAAGCCGAAGCCTGCCTCAAGACACCACTGCCGAAGCTGCCAGTTGGTCTCTCAGATGCAGTTTTCATGCAGTCTTCCACATCCGTTCACTGGTAGGATGGAAGAGAATACCACCTGTGCACCGAACTCCCTCAGCACGCCGCCCAGAGCACTGTAGTCCGCCATCAGGTGATCGGGGGTTCTCCTGGCCGCATCATTAGTACCCACATGGACTAGGACCATGGGGTAGTAATCGGTGGGCTTGATCCTGCCCTGGATGTACGTTCCTTTTGCAGGATCTCAAACTCCTTTGAGATGCTGTGAGAGAGACATGTGGGAACAAAAAAACATTGTGTACAGGCTCAAAATTTGGTACCTGGACATCCAGGTGCCAAAATAAACCCTGGGCAAAAAAAGCAGGGCAGGGGCCAGTCCTGGACCATGCCCTGAGGCAACCAGAGACTCGGGTCTTCCACAGAGCCACTCTGGTAGCCATAGTGTCTCTATGGCTGGCCCTTGCCCCAGTGCTGAAGCACACTGCTTGCCCGTGCAGGGCAAGCAGCGTGCAGACTGCAGGGACCCAGGCTCTGTGCCAGGTAAGTAGGGGCTGGGGGGGCTGGAGGAGGGGGCAGGAGACCATGGAGAGGCCCCTGCCTAGCCCCAGCCCTTGCTCACTTGCCCAGCTCCCCCTATTGTTCCTCCAGCTCCCTGGATTGTTCCCCTAGCCCCTGCTTGTTCCCCTAGCTTGCAGCTCATTCCCCCAATCCCCCACTTGTTCCCCCAGTTCCCCGCTTGTTCCTCCAGGTCCCACTCCTTCCCCCAGCCCTCCCATCATTCCCCCAGCCCCTGCTCATTCCGCCAGCTCCCCTGATCATTCCTCCAGCTTCCTGCTTGTTCCCTCAGCTCCCCCGCTGATTCTCCCAGCCCTGCTTGTTCCCCCATCCCCCGGCTTGTTCCTCCTGCTCCCTACTTGCTCCCCCACCTCCCCTGCACAGCCCACATTCAACGGCAGTAGCAGCAGAACTTGGAGCCTTGTGGCAGAGCCCCCACCGATGTGGCATGGGGCAGTAGGGGACAGCAGGGCTTAGCCCTAGCCACCTGGCACCCACACTGCTGCTTTGTGCAGGTGCAGGTGCAGCTGTGGCCCGGCTCGGCAGGGGACCATGCGGTGCCATGTGCTGTCGGGAAGCTTAGGGCCACTGAGGCTGAGCAGTGTTGGCCTTGGGTGACAGTTGGAGTAGCCCCGAGTTGCCTAATAGCACATGGCGCCAAGCAGTGTCCTGAGGAGCCAGGCTGCACCTGTGTGATGTGGCAGCAGCAGTGCAGGAGGCAGGCGGTCAGGACCAAGCCCTGCTGCCCCTTGCTGCATGGGGGGACAGTCTGCCATGAGGCTTCAAGTGCTCCGATTGCGCCTGCCACTGCCGGTAAGTGCGGGCTGTGCAGCTGGGGTGCTTGGGCTGTGTGGGGGGGCAGCTGTAGCCCCTGTTGGGGGGCAGTAGCCCCTGCAGGGGAGGGCTATGGGCCTGCGAGGAAGCAGTAGCCCCTGGAAGGGGGTCTTGGCCTGTGGGGAGGCAGTAGCCCCTGCGGGGGGCCTGGGAACCTGCAGGAGGGGGCAGTCCATGTGCTGTGTGGGAGAGCTGTGCCCTGTGGGGGACAGGGGATCCACCCCTCCTAAGCAGCCCCCCCCACACTCCCCCTACACCCACAATCCCCCCACAGCTGCCCACACACTGACCCACATCCCCCCACAACTCTCCATAACCCCACATCACTTCATACCCACACACAGAACTGGCTCCTGCAAGTTGATGACAATATGTTCCTTGATATAGCGGAACAGCATGCAGAGCACTTGTCAGATATCCAGGTCACACAACACAGTCAGGTCCAGGAGTAGGGTCTAGGGGAGGGGTGGCAGAAACATGGTAAGGAGCCGGATCAGACCCTCATGAGATGGGGCTTCCTTCCCAGCACAGAAGCAGGAGCTTCCACAAAAGCACTTTCTCTCACTGCTCCCAGCCACCCTGTAAAGCACAACCAGCACCCCCAACACCCCAATCAAAAAACCCAGTTTATTAAAATATGAGACACTATTTAATTCACTTCATAAATATTTCTTTATAAATTCTATTATTTTACACTTCTTTTTATTTTATCTTTCAGTGGCTGACTTCCTTCATTCCACCACACTTCCCTCATCTCCATTTCCTTTCCACCTCCCATTTCATTAACAACAGCCAGCCCATTAACTCTCTACCTCCTAGCATCATGTTCCTGCCCCCCACCCCGCAACCCATCTTTCACACACCCCACACTGTCCTGGCTGACTAGCTCTGTAATGGCAACTCACAGCTGTAGCTTCCAGTCAGGCCCCTGCTTACCAGCCCTCCAGGAGTGAGTCATAGCTGTGCAGGTGGAAAACAGTCAGAGAAGGTTTTGAGCCTTAAGGCAGGGGTGTGAAAAATATGGTCTGTCAAGGGATTTTGCCCAGCCCATGGTGGGTTCCTTGGTCCCTCCTGGCCCAGATGTGGGGGCGCCCCCAGGTGTGTAGCGGGGCTATGATGGCATGGTGCTGGACCACATTTTCCAGCAGCACTGGCAGTGGTGGCAGCTCCTTCCAGCTGCCATAGCTGCAGGTCCCAGCCCTGCAGCCTAGGCACCATAGCCCTTCTGCCCTGCACCGACTGCCAGGGACAGGACCCACACAGGCAGGGTGCTCAGCTGGGTGGCTGGGATGGGGCTACGAGCCAGCAGGGACCAGTATCCAGAAGCAGGAGGGGAGGCAGGTCCAGGGAAATCCTGAGATCTTGGGGTGGTGACAGCATGGGGTCGGGGCCGGGGCCAGGACTGGAGCTGGGGCTGAGGCTGGGACCAAACCTCCATCTACTGCTTGCATGCCCCTGCACACAGAACCTATGCCATTTGCAGGGGTGTTTAGGCAGCAGATTGTGGCTCTGCACCAGTTCTGCACTGTCATCACTCCAAGATCCTGGATCTGGCCCGGCCCATTTTGTCCACCTGGTCACAAGCCCTGCCCAAGTGGATCCCAGCCAGTCTCCCAAGAGACCCTGTGATTGCGGGGCAGTGACAGCACGGGGCCAGGGCTGGGACCAGGGCAGAGGCTCTGTTCTGTGGGCAGGGATGTGCAGGGAGTGGATCTCAGCTCTTCCCTGGCCCTATGCTGTCACCACCCTGCAATCCTGGGGTGCCCGTGGAGACCAGTTGGGACACATGTAGGCAGGGCACACTCCTGAGTGGACAGGATCAGGCTGTGGGCAGGTGGGAAGCTGCATTCAGAGTCAGGTCTGGGATCTTGGAGTGGTGACAGCATGGGATGGGCCCTGGGGCAGACTCATGATTCACTCCCTGCACACCGCTGCCTATGGCACGAGCACCCACTGCAGGGACATGCAAGCAGTGGATCATGGCTCTGCCCTGGCCCTGGCCCCAATCCCAGCCTCAGCTCCGCACTGTCACCGCCCCGTGATGTTCCTGCTCATTCCACCCCCAAACACTGCTCTCCACCCAAGGCCATCCCTAGGGGGTGCAAATCAGGGTGACTGCCCTGGGCCTCACTCTCTGGGAGGCCCTGCCGAGCTAGGCAGAGCAGCAGTGGCACAAAGCTGTGGCAGCGCAGAGTGGGGTGGAGCGGCAGCTCTGCATCCAGCAGCTTGCTACCCTCCCGCCACCGACTATGGTGGCGGCAGCTTCTTCGGGTCCGGGGCCCGTGGGATCAGATCGGAGGTGGGGCCCCACATAGGCTGATTTGCCCCAGGCCCCACACCCTGTTCAGGTCATCTCTGTCTCCACCCACCCATGGCAGCATCCCACATAGGGAGTTTTGGTGAGCTGTTGCACAGGGGGGCAGTAATGATCTGGCCCCCAACTGCTCAGCAAAACTCCCTATATGGCCTGCAGGCCCAAATAATTGTCCATCTCTGCCTTTAGGTGTGACTGTTCCCAACTCGAGGTAGCACTAACATTTGAGCAGCTCAAAGTGCAATGTGTAACAAGGCCCTTTCACCAGAAGTGAACAGTTCTGTGTTTAATAACATTATCTTGGTATAAATATTATTCCGTCTCTTATAGAAAGTCTTCCAGTATGAAATACATTTTTAGTGTTCTGGTTATTTTGTCTATATGTTAAATGCTAAGCAACAGAATATATTTCAGTACAACTCTTACCACCCTTTTTCTCCTTAATTCTTCACTTCCTTCCTTATACACTATTTTGGCTCCATTTTTTTAACTTTAAAAATATTTCAGAATTCAGATGGTGTGAAATGATATACATAAAGATGCAATGTATAAAAGCTGAAAGACAGCTAATATAAACTGTTTAATTAATTTAACCAAAATAAGGTTTGTTTCATTTTCTAGGTTTGTAATCCTGCATACAGTCTTCTTGGATGTAAGGCAGGAAAGAATTTTAAAAGGGAGCTTTTAAGTTCTTGATATGGGTGAACTAATACATCACACAAAGTTGTTAACTGCAAGAAAAATTTAAGAAGGATTTCAATAATCAATGTGATTTTTTTATTTGAGGATGTTATATTGAAGTAGTTCTAGTGAAATAAAGTAATTATATTTTGATTAAACCAAGCAGGTATTGGTTTCAGCTGACATAGTGAGTTAAACATCTTTTATAAGTACCTTGGGTAGAAGATAATGTATTTGTGTCTGAATATGAAAAAGGCTGGTTAATTATTAAGGGTTCAAGCCTGCAAGTTGCTGAGTGCTGTCCCTAATTCAATAAAACACAAAAATACACATTTACCTTTCAGCGGGCATGTCTACACATGCTATTAATGTGCAACAATGAACTCCAGAACATATTGTTTGAATGTGCACCCAGGACCACAGCAAGCACATTGAGCCAGGCTGGAGCAGTCTCAGTTAGCAGAGGGCCTGAGGGGTCAGTCTGCCAGCTCAGAGCTGCTCCAACCCAGCTCAACGTGCTGCAGAGGGGCTGACTTCAATGCAGGGCTAACCAGCAGGCAGCCCCCGCACTGAAGCACCCTTGTGCCCCAGCCAGTCCCATCAGAATCTACATGTGCATTACTGCAGGATAAAAAACTCCACCACAGGATAGTACTTGTATTTACCTATGGTAGAGTTAATTAGTTTACATTTTCCTAATAGCACTGCTCATGTAGACCCTGAGGCTGCTTACAGACATGAAAAAAAACCAAACACAAAATGTGCTTTACTTTAAATTCAAGGGTGTAGGTTGTAGCCATGTTGGTCTAAGGACATAGGCAGACAAGGTTCTTTGGGTGAATCTGATATCTTTTATTAGACCAACTTAAATAGTTGGAAAACAATTATTAAGCAAGTTTTCGGGTTCAAAAACCCTTTGTCGGGTTAAGGAAGTTTCAGCAGTTGGTGTGTGCTCTTCCTGGATGGAATGAAAAGTAAAGAAGCCAGAGGCTGGTCTGGTATACATACAAGACAGGTAGTCGGTGAAAATGTAGATTGAGGCGTTAATGGGAGGGTGTACTGAAGAGAACACCCAGGATTGCCACCGCACCAATCTTAAAAAGGCTTTCATCCAACAACGACACTCCTCCAGAGAGAGATCACACGTTTGAAAGAGCCACGTGAAGAACCACATGAGGAACGGATACCACGTGAAAAACTGCTGCAGTACAGAAGAACCCCCCCCCAAAAATTGCACGCTGCTGGTTATGACATATCACCCCTCCCTCGAACCTGTATGGAAAATCCTCAAATAATTGCAACCCATACTAGAAAGAGACCCTATTCTTAAAAAGATCTTCCCAGAGCCACCCATCCTAGCCTTCAAACAAGCACTGAACCTCGCTAACCTCATCACCAGAAGCAAACTTCCTCAAGCCCAGAACACACCAAAAGGATCCAGACCCACCAAACAACAACTGCGCACCAAAATGAACGCGCACTGGAAATCTATCAAAAACAGAAATACCCAATTACCAATGGGGGCACATTTCTCACAGGAGGGCCACTCTCTCTCCAATCTCTCAGTCCTGATCCTCAAGGGAAACTTACACAACACTTCCCAGAGACGAGCCTATGAGCTCCATTTCATCAACCTCCTGCATACTAAAAATCATGGACTAAATATAAGCATTGGATTTATGACACATTATACCCTCCCTGACATCTGACTCCCCAGGTATCTCTCCACTATTCAACCCCCTTCTCTCTCTCTCTCTCTCTCCCCCTCCGCCCCCCCGCCTGTCTCTCACCCATTGACTCCTCAATCTACATTTTCACTGACTACCTGTCTTGTACGCATACCAGCCCAGCCCCTGGCTTCTTTCCTTTTCATTCCATCCAGGAAGAGCACACACCAACTGCTGAAACTTCCTTAGCCTGACAAAGGGTTTTGAACCCGAAAGCTTGCTTAATAATTGTTTTCCAACTATTTAAGTTGGTCTAATAAAAGATATCAGATTCACCCAAAGAACCTTGTCTTACTTTAAATTCAATGCACTCCTGCAGCAAGCCCAGCACATGCCCAGAAGAGGCAGCACATTAGTTAGACCTAGCTCTGCAGCATCTGTATAGATCAGGTGCTTTACTGGGGCTTTTTTGGCGCTTTTATCTAATAAAAGATTGAATCGGCTTTAGATAAAAACACCAAAAATCCCCGCTGAAGCACCCAATCTATACAGACACTGCAGAGTTGAGTCAAAGTAAAGTGCTGCTTCTTCCAGTAAAGCGTGGTTTTTTTGTTTTGGGTTTTTTTTTTCATGTCTGCAAGCTGCTTGAGACATTTACTGCACAGCTAATGAGGCAGCTCTGCAGTATACATCTTGTGTAAATGCACCCAGCAAGTTAATGGGGCTACTCATGCTTAATGTTAAACATCTGCTTGAGCACATACCTCTGGTTGACAACACTAATGGAACATGAGCAGGGTAACACAGATCAGAGATAAACCTGCCCTGGAGTGGCATAACTTTAAGTCAACTAAAATGTGCTTAAAATTAATTTGAGGTGTTAATGTGTGAACAATCCAGGCATCAAGAGCTCCAGGATCTGCCTAAAATTAATGTATAACAAGGCCCAAATACCCACAGGCTAAATTTTGCCCTTGTTCCTCCAGCTTGCCTCAATCCTTTGCTCCTCATCCCAGTCCTAGTCACCTAATCTATTCAGTTCCTCTCAACCCCACTCCCAACTCCCACCCTTTCAGGCTTTCTTTCCCCATCTTCCCCAATCTTAGTTCCTGATACTGGCTTATTTTTGACTAACCATCCTGGTTCACCATATCCCACTTACCCAAATCTCATTGTCCCACTAGTTCAAATCTCTCCTTAGCTCTTCATCTGATCTCGGCTTCCCCTATCCTCCACAGGTTCCCCTATCCTTCATGTTTCCCAGACAATTACATACTCCATCAAGACCTTTGTTCCAACATACTCTCTCTACCACCTCTCCTGCCCCTCTACCATCCAGTTCAGCTTGTATCCTTTTTCTATTTGAGTCAGGCTTTTTCTCCTTCATGGTGTCAAGCACCAGCAGAGGGAACAATTAGAGGAAAGGAAAATTGCCTCTGGGATATCAGTTCCTCTGCTTGCTATAGGAGTAGCAATTACAAGGAAAATACTGCTTTGTGGAATTGTAGCCCTGGTTTTGAATATATTCAGTAGAAATTGAATTTTCAGAGAATGAAGATGCAGAAGTCTACTAATTACTTTCCAGTCATTTTACATTTTCTGTGGCATATTACAGGGTAATGTAAGTCTGGGTTTATGTTCATATTTTGCTCCAGACAGTTTTTTTGCTGCAAAAGAGATAGGACTGAGGAGTCTGTCTAGTCTGGCTGCCAGAATGATATCTCTTGGTCCTGGGCAGCTGGATCTAAGTTAGAGTAGCCCTATGGTTCCTGTAAATTATTTAAGGGAATAAGTTCATGCTTGGCTGGTCCTAGAATTAGAAAGCCAGAAAGATGGCATGGAGCCACCTTTGTCCCTCTCTTCATGACTTGTACAATGTACAGTTTGATCAGATATGAGAAACAGGCCAATTGTATAAGTGCCCTAAATTAAACGTGGATAATTAGCTATATGAAATATTTGTGCAGCTTTATGGCTGCCAATTTTTTTCCTCAGGTGCGTGCATACAGCTCTCACTGATTTTACTAGACATTGAAAACCAGTATCTTGGGCTATTATCTATGCTATAATGTTCTTTGCTGCCACAAAATAGGAAATATGCTGTCTTCATCAGGCAGTGTCTTTTGTATCTATGTTGCTGTAGTTTGAGGGCTTAAATAAACAAATGTACTTTTACATAATTCTACTGCCAGTTTTTCTTTAAAAATCAAGACCAGTTATAAGTCTTACAGCAATCTTACAGCTAGCTGAGTCTGGTAGCCCAATCCTTTGGCATTGAAACTATGATAGTAATTACAGATGAGTTTTCAATGGATGTCTCTAGCATAGAATCAGTTGCAAAGGAAGTATATAGTTAATAAACAGTCTCAAGAATTATGATGTGATGACAAATGCTAAAAAGCTAGAGTATTTTGTATCTTTTTTTTTCCTTTTTTTTGCTGATGCTGAATTGTTCTATTGGGTATTGACTGAAAGTTAACACATTAGCCACACTTAGACAGACTTATAGTAATTACACTAAATTAAAGATACTATAAACAGAGAATTTACTGTTTAGATGCACCATGAATTGCCATATCTCTAGCAAGTAACCAGAAAGAGATTACATTTTAAATACACAGTAGATAAAGGATTTCATGATAAGCTGTTCTGAAGCAACAATAGAAAATAATTTGTTAGTGTGGGAATTTTCACTATTAACACTGGACTAGGATAAAAAGTTAACGGAATGCCCAGCCACCAGAGGCTTAAACCAGGCCTTGACACAAACACCTGACACAATTGTCAACCTAAAGAGTGGGTGGTTGTTGTATTAATGGAGGGAATTATCTTAGGTAGTGAGGTGTGATGTCTGTAGGTATTATATGGCTTGCTCGTGCTGCCCTGTGCTTGTCTGTCTACAAGTGGCAACAGGGTAGACCTTGGCCCTGGATCACCAGGTCTGCCAGGAAGTGGATCTTACATTTTTCTCACTGAAACGACTTTGATGACCTATATTTTTCCCAGGAGGCAATGCCCATGGTGATCCTACCTGGTCTTGATCCCTGTGTCTTCGGTGGGGCTCCAAACCTCCCCTTTACCCAGCCTAGTCTCTCCAGATGGTGTTTTACAAAGTTCTTCCACAGCCAGGTTGCAGTGCTTCCCGTTGTAACCTTCTCTGCACCCCAGGGTGTCCTAGTACCTCTTTTGGGTACACCCTTCCAGGGGCCAGTCTTGGTCTATGCTCAAACAAAATTAAAAAAAAATAGACAGCAAAAGAAATCACAAAAAAAAGAAACCCTGGCTGCTTCTCAGCCTTTTTGTCAGGCTCCGGCAATGTCTTCCCCAAAAAACCAAGCCCTTAGTCCAGTTCCTGCTGTGTGCTACCTTGCCCTGCACCCATGTGAACATACACAGTCTTTTTGGGGTCTCCCCCTTGTGCAGGAAGGCTCTGCCTGTAACTGTAGATCTTCCCGTCCTCCTTTGCATCCTCTGTTGGGAAAACTCCAGTCTGGAGATTCTCTCTGGCCTTGTGGGTTCCCTTGCTCTGGATCCTCAGCTGCAGCTCCACTCCAGAGATTTCCGCCAGCCGCTTGTTTGCAGGTCTCCGCCTGCCTCAGGGTCACTCCCGCAGCGTTCCTCAGGCCTGATCTGCAATTTCTGCCTGCTGAGATTCTCAGCCGCTCCTCTCTCCCTGTGGCCTGCAGAGAACTTACCCCCCTCTGCCCCTCTCCTGGGCTGGAAATACCTTTTAGCGGCCTCCCTCTGCCAATCCTGAGTGAGACGCTGCTCCAGAAATTGGGTGGGTATTTTCCTTCATTTCCGGGCTGCAGCTGCAGCCCTGCCAGCCCTCCAGACTGTAAGTCCTGTTTCACTCCTTCACATGAGGCCCTGAGGGAACATAGGAAATGATTTCGGTATGTATGATGGAAGACCCAAAATTTGGAGTTTCCTTATACATGATGAAAAGAAGACGCTGTGAAAGGTGTCCTAAGTGGAGTGAAGGCTTGAGCTACAGGTTAGGTAGATTATATTTTTATTTTCTTTTTGACTTGATAGTAGGTTTAATGACAGTTGGGAAATGTTGAGAAGTGTTCACATTTTCCTTGTTGACACCATTGATGAAACACTCTAACAAAGGAAAGAGGGATTCTGTTCCCTGTTCTTTTTACCCTCACTCTCAACTCCTTGCTTATTGTTTGATGTTGGCTTATTCTTTTGAATTCTGGGAAAAATAAAAGTCAGAAGTATGCTAGAGACAGGGTTGCCAAATGTAATTTACAGACAGTAAGTTAAAAAAATCAGGCTTAAAACACCTGTCCATAAAATCTGTAAAAAAAATTAAGCTGACCATAAAAACATTAAGCAACCAAAGCTTGATTGAAGCTCCCTGGTTGGAAAGAAGCTGGAGGCAAGTTGATAGACCAATGGAGGACAGCAGAACCACCTGGTGTCTGAATAAAACTGCTACACTCTACAGGGAGCCTTCTCTCAGGGATTTGTACACCCTTCCCCTGCATATACATGCTGCTGCTGAGTCCCATTGGATGCCTGTAATACTGCTGGGTTTCAGCTGTGCATCTAGGGGCTTGTGCTAGGATAAGGGGGTTGGGGCCAGTGGGGGTAAGGCTGGGAGGGGTGACCTGGGGGGGGTATACCATGGTGGAGAGTGCACTTGAGGTCATCAGGGTATGGAAGTGAATAGGGGGCTTTGAAGTCAAGTAGGGTTGTCAACCTAAGAATTGTTTTTTTTACTGCAAAACTGCAAACCTTTGCTGACAACCAAACTTTTTTACTTTTCACTCTGGTTGTTGTTAAATCCCTAAATTTAAACACAGCCCTTCTAACTGGAGCCTGGCAGAAGGGTAGGGACGGGCAGAAGACTTACATTTACATTGTGTAAAACATATGTCATTAAAAATGTGCTAGTAAAAAAGTTTGCTTGTCAGTAATATTGATCTTTTAAGGATTAGCATTTCTGCTTGGATTGCATGATAAGTTTTACTTTTGTTAATGCTGAACTCAGTTAATTCATGATTCCTTATCTAGTGATTTACAACTACCTTTGTGTGTTTCTGTTTCCTTTCTGATGGTGGTAGTGTTAAAAGAGTGACTCTTATCTTTGTATTCGTCACTTGTATAGAATTTCCTTTATGAAACAAGAAATGTTTTTGCAGGACTTATGCTTCCCTAAGTATTCCCTCCAACAAATATCTAAATAGTTGAGATCATTGAAGAGTATCAATTGATTTGTTCTGAATTCCTATCTACTTACCTTTGTGGTGCATATTTTTGTCCTTTATTCCTTTACTAGGCAGTCTATAATATTATGACTAAAAATATTCTCCATTTTCTGTCACTGTGGTCATAGAATTTAATTCACAGTCACATGATCCTGAGCTGTCAACATTTCATAGTTGCATGCATTACATAAAAAGTGAACAACTCTTTTCCTTTTATGTCAGTTGTATGTATTTCATATTAATCCACATTGAATTAACATTTTTTTTTGTCCTATGTTATTACTGTAGTAACTACAAGATCATAGCTTCTCATATAATTCAAGTCAATCTATTTTATTATGCATCTTCCATGAAGTTATGTTAAAGAATTCACTCTCAATTCTATGGATCCCTTATATATTTTATTTAGAAAAGTGGTGTGCAGCTGTTTCACCCTGCAAGCCAGATGGGCAGTGCCAGGTCCATCTGTGGGCCATATCTGACTCATGGGCTCAATTTGGGACCTGGGGCCAGTGGTGGCAGGGTCCAATCTGGCTTCAGGGATTTACAGTCTGCTCTGTACACTGCCCATACAGCCAGCTGTGGAAAAAAGTTGGGCACTACAGGTCTACTACAGGATTGCAAATTAGTTTTTCATTCTTCCTAGTATCAGAAGCTGTTAGAAATCTTTGCTCTTTATTCGAAAGGCCTATTTAATTTTGATCATTGGATAGGGTATGTAACAGGGCCTCCTTTAGTACCAGTTACAAGGGAGGAAGGGGAAAAGGGGCAGGTCCCTTTAAGACAGGAACGGGCAAAGTCTGGCCCATGGGCCAGATCCATTTGGGAGTGGACTTCATTTCCCAGCTGTCCCTGCTTGCATGGCTGAGGCTGGTCTCCATGGAGACCCCAGCCACAGCTGCACTGTGATAGCACAAGGCTGGGGTTGCCATGGAGACTGGCCCCAACTGTGCTGGCAGGGTGCACAGCAGAGTAGGGCAGATGGCTGCTCCAGAGCCCTGGGAATTTGCAGTGGGGGCAGCTTGGCATGGGGTGAAGGCAGAGCTTGATCTGCAGCCTGCACACTCAGTGCAGGGGCACGCGGGCAGCAGATTCCAGCTCTTCCCCTGCTCCAGACCAGGCCATTGCTGCTGCAAGGAGACAGGGCAGAGCCATGATCTGCTGCCTGCACGTCCCTGCCTGGAGCATGCAGGCTGCAGATCACATCTCTGTCCTGGCCCCAAACCAAGCTGTCCCCACTGCAAGATCCCAGGGCTCCAGAGCATCCTCCTGCTGTTTCTGCCAGTGCCCTGCCAGTGTGGCTAGGGCTAGTCTCCATGACAACCCTAGCCTTGTACTTTCACAGTACATTTGTGGCTGGGGTCTCCATGGAGCCCAGCCCCAGCCATGTGGGCAGGGGCTGCTGGGAAATGGAGTTTGGCTGCTGGCTGGATCTGCCCTTTTGTCCACCCCTTGCCTCTGAGCTC
>NW_005842072.1:1046138-1062443 GCF_000455745.1 Alligator sinensis
TGTGCCCTGCCAGCATGGGTGGGGCTGGTCTCCATAGCAACCCCAGCCTTGAGCTTTCATAGTGTAGGTGCAGCTGGGGTTGCCATAGAGACCAGCCCCAGCCATGTGGGCAGGGGCTGCTGGGAAATGGAGTCCGGCTGCCACCTGGATCTGCCATTTTGCCCACCCATGCTTTAAGAGGAACATTTCAGACTCACACCACAGACTGCTCCACACCTACAAGGATAAAAGGGAAGAGCCCCCCCCCACCCCCACAGCAGTAGAGGGCAGAAATGCTCCATTAGTAGTATACTAGAGAACTCCTTCACAGAAAGGCCAGATCCAGGAAGCAGATGCTATTAGTAGGTTTGGGGAAAAGCTGGAACTAGATTAGGACCAAAAAGCCCAGAAGAAAAACTGGTTTAGTAACAGGTTATTAGGACTATAAAGGGCTCCATGGAAAAGCTGATGCTGGGGAAATCCCAGAAGAAACTATATATATATAAGGAATAGACTAGAATGAGTCCTGAAAAGATGAATAACAAACCAGAAGGATTTTATATGGACTAGGTTAGCTGTTAAGATGGTATAGGATGCTGCTTACAAATGGATCCAGAAAAGGCTCAGTTGTGAAAAGTTGCTGTTTTTCTGTGAGCAAGGCTCACTGTTCTCCAGTGACCTACTCACAGAATTAGCATCAAGATATGGTCAATGAGGGGAAGCTGAGAGAGACCTACCTTGTATGGGAACCGTAAGGCCTGCATTGTTCCCAGGAAAACAGGGCACTAGTAAATGATCCCGAACCTACTTTTGATCATGGACCTAAATGATCACAGACCTAAATTTTGACCTATTTATTTCCTTTGCATGTAGTTATCCATTCTTATTTTCAAAGGGTTTAAACCAGGGGTGGGAAAAATATGCTCCATGGGTTATATCTTGCCCACCAGTTGATCCTATCTGGCCCCCCGGCCACCAATGGGAGCCTGAGGAGGGAGGGCTGCACCCTGCACTGCTTCACTTTGCTGTTGTTGGGGCTAGACCAGGTCACACAGCATGTAGACTCCATCCCCACCCCACATCCATGCCCCCTATCAAGCTTCCTGTTGGCTCTTCAGCTGTGCAGTCCTGGAACCACAGCCACCAGAAGCCAGGCTGACATGGGATAGAGTGTGATGCAGCACGCTGAGTATCAGTCCTGCCTGCCTGCCCGCTCACTGTGATAAGCTGCTATTGCCATGGCACCACTAGTCCATGCCAGCCGTGGGGGGTGGGGAAGGGCTCAGCTCAGGGTAGCCACCACCGACTTCCCCATTGTAGCAAGTGGTGGCAGTGGTTCATCATGGTGGACAGGTGGGTGGGTGGGACTGCTACTTGGTGTGCTGTATTGTGCCCTGTTCTATGTAGGCCTGGCTGCTGGTGACCATGATGCCAGGACTGTACATGAAGCTGGGTGGAGGTGGGGATGGTGGGGTAGATGCAGTGGAGGGGAAGGGGAGTCCGTTCACTGCATGGCCCAGCCTGGCCTAGGTTGCACCAGAGTGGAGTGGTGTGGTGTGGGACACAGCCCTCCCTCCTCAGGTTACCAGCATCTGCTGGCAGGCTGGATAGGATCAATTGCCTGTCCCTCCCCATCCCCCTCCCCCTCTCCCCCCAGGTCTACAGCAGCTCACCAAAACTCCTTAAGTGGTCCTTCAGCCCAAATAATTGCCAACTCCTAGTTTAGACTATCATGTATGTGCTCATTTATTTTATAGATCCATGGTGCTTAGCCTCCAGTATGTGAACCAATGACATCTGGCCCCTGGGGATCTTCACAGGTCAGAAAATATGGCAGTGAAGGAATGGCAGAAGTTCCATGCAGCTGGATCCAGCCTCACCCCAGCTATTCATATAACCATAGAATCACAGAAAAATAGGGTTGGAAGGAACCCCAGGAGGTCATCTAGTCCAATTCCCTGTTCAAAGAAGGACCATCCACAACTAGATCATTCAAGCCAAGGCTTTGTTGAGCTGGGCCTTAGAAACTCTGAAAGATGGAGATTCCACCACTTCTCTAGGTAACCCATTCCAGTGTTTTAATACCCTTGTAATGAGAAATTTTTTCCCAATATCCAACCTAAACCTCCCGTGCTGTCACTTGAGACCATTGCTCCTTGTTCTGTCATCTACCACTGAGAACAGTCCAGCTCCATCCTCTTTGGAACCACCTTTCAGGTAACTAAAGGCTGCTATCAAATCCCCCCTCAGTCTTCTCTTCTGCAAACTAAATAAACCTAGTTCCCTCAGCCTCTCCTCATAAGTCATGTTCCCCGGCTCCCTAACCATTTTCATTGCTGTCCAGTTGACTCTCTCCAGCTTGTCCACATTGTTTCTATAGTAGGGGGCCCAAAACTGGACAGAATACTCCAGATGTGGCCTCAACAGTGCAGAATAAAGGTTAATTACTTCCCTCAAAATGCTGGCAACGCTCTTACTAATGCAGCTCAGTATGCTGTTAGACTTCTTGGCAGCAAGGACACACTGTTGGCTCATATCCACCAAATTATCGTTCACTGTAACCCCCAGGTCCTTTTCTGCAGAGCTGCTGCTTTTCCAGTTGGTCTAAAGCCTGTAGCAGTGCATGGGATTCTTCCATCCTAAGTGCAGGACTTTGCACTTGTCCTTGTTGAATCTCATGAGATTTTTTTCGGTCCAATCCTCTAATTTGTCTAGGTCACTCTGAATCCTAGCCCCACTCTCCACTATATCTACTATATCCCCATGGCTTGGTGTCATCCATTAACTTGTTTAGGGTGCACTCTGTTCCATATTCCAGATCATTAACGAAGATTATGAAGAAAACTGTCCCCAGGACTGACCCGTGGGGCAATCCACTTGATACTGGCTACCAACTAGACATTAGAGATTTTCAGCAGGCCTGTCTCCAGTTTCATACTGGATCGCTAAGCAATCATACAGCTCCTTTACATACAGCACAACTCCCTCTCGTCTTTTCCCTGCCTGTCCTTCCTGAATACTTTATATCCTTCCATGACAGTACTCCAGTCATGCGAGCTATCCTACCAAGTCTCTGTTATTCTAATCACAACATAGTTCCTTGACTATGTGAGGACTTCCAATTCTTCCTGTTTCCTAGGGTCTTTGTGTTCATGTACAGACACCTGAGGTAACTAGGGGATTGCCCTACTTTCTCAGTATTCCCATGCAGCAAGGTTAGGGCTGAGCTTGTCACTCCCATCACATCCAAACTGGGCCAGGTTCCCTGTTCCCCTATCCCCACATATCCAGATCATGGTTAGAATGGTCTGCCTTTCCCCTCCTTCCCCCGACACATCTTGATCAGGGATACTCTACCCCTGTTCCTGCCTTCCTGCCTTGGGTGACTAGGTTGGGACTTGGATACTCCCCACTGCTGCCCCAAGTGGACAGATCATGGTCAGACTGCACAGTCCCGTCCCCCCCCCCCCCCCCACAGCTGGATGAGGCCCCTGCTGTGCCAGCCCTGCTTACTTGATCAAGCCTACCAACCAGATCTAGTCTGTAGACAGACCCGGCGCAGCACCTATCCAGCCCACAGGGTGTAAGGATTAGGTAACACTGCTGTAGAACAAATGAAGACTTAGTAAAGTATATTGTCTCTTTACCAATATGTTTGGATCATTTTTCTTGCAGATTCACTCCACTCTTTTCAAATCTCTGTCTTCAACTTTATTTCTTCACACATCCTTTTTATCCAGGATGAACCATAACTTTAGGACCATCACTCAAGCTGTTTATGCTTTTACTACCCAGTTAAGGTGTTAGAAATTACTTCATTAACCATGTTGGTCAAAAAAATGCATTTTTATAGTTTAGAGAGGCTCCTGGGAGAGAAGGAAGTAGCTGAAGTTAAGGATGGGGGAAAAGAGTGGTGCCTGCTTTCTGTATGTTCAAGTTCCCTGAATATGAACTGTCAAGCTGACCTTGCAGGGTTGGTCAATTTCCAACTTCAAAGAACAAAATGTCAGGTATAGTTGGCAAGCTCCCATTAATATTAAACATTCTATTAAAACTAATATTAGTTACCTTATCTGAAGAAAGAGATAAAATTGGAGAAAGAAGGACTCACATATGAGAAAAGATGAGATATTAAGAATAAAGCAAAGGGAAATAAATTTGGTTTATCTGAGCTCAGTGGGTAGGCAAGAACTAGATTACAGTTGAAGAGATTCTTCTTATTCCTGCAGTTGAGGGAAACTTCTCTCTTCCATAAATATTTTCATATTTGCTGGAAGAAGAATAAACAACCAACATCACCATGAAAATGACATTATGCAAGCACACCAGAGCATGAAAATGGCATCACTTATTTTATACCCTTTTTGTGCCTCAATATAAGCTGTCCTCATCCTTAGGCAGAGGGGGACAAGAAGATGGGGATTTTTTTAATTAAAGGGGTAATTTATTCTTCTGTGGCACAAAGCTTATAAAATAAGTTATATGAACTTAAAGTAAAAATTACAGAAGATGGCATCAGAACTCTGAATAGGAAGGACTCATGGTCTGCTTCCTCTTCCTACACAACTATATAACAATAAAACTCCTTAATGACCTGCACCAGGCAGAGTTAACCCAACCCTTTTAATAATCCATGCAAGATGCTTGTTACTATAGTAACACATTTTGTAGCACCACTTGCCTGTCAAAATAATCTCATGAAATAACATGTTAAGAAAATGTCTTAGTGTCTTTAGCCTGAAAAAGCGCAGGCTCAGGGGTGATCTGATGGCCACCTACAAGTTTATCAGGGGTGACCACCAGCAACTGGGGGAACGTTTGTTCACCAGAGCGCCCCAAGGGATGACGAGGCCGAATGGTCACAAACTACTTCAAGATCGTTTCAGGCTGGACATAAGGAAGAATTTCTTTCCTGTCCGAGCCCCCAAGGTCTGGAACAGCCTGCCACCGGAGGTGGTTCAAGCGCCTTCATTGAACACCTTCAAGATGAAACTGGATGCTTATCTTGCTGGGATCCTATGATCCCAGCTGACTTCCTGCCCTTTGGGCGGGGGGCTGGACTCGATGATCTTCCGAGGTCCCTTCCAGCCCTGATGTCTATGAATTTGAAAGTACAAAGTAAATAAATGTGTACTTTAAAAAAATATAAAACATAAATGGTTTGGTTCACTGAGTCTGTAATAAAGGATGCAGTAACTTGTAAACCAGTGGATTCAAATTGAAGAGAGGGATAATTTCCATTTTAAATTTTGCATGAGTGGCCTGGGTTATGAATTTAGGAGTACTTGCTCAGTGCAACTTGCATATGTTAAAAAATAACTGATGTGAACTGAACATAGAGTTAAAAAAATAGAAGATGGCATCACAACTCTGAATAGGAAGGACTCGTGGCCTATTGAATAATTTTTAGATGTTATGAAATGTTGCTTAATATCTTTTTGTACACTGATGTATTACCATATTCTGTATAAAATAGCAGCCAGTAGTTTCAGAACCACTAATTTTGTTTTGTTTGTTTCTCCAGCCTCCTTTGTCTTGTGTCATATTTATGTTCTTTCTTCTGTGTTTCTGTCCATGCTGCAAGTTCCATCCATTTTAACATTTCATCTGATAAAATGCTTTCCAATCAATTGGTTATTGCTGATGAACAATTTTCCTAACTTGGCTTTAGAGCTGATATTACCATGGGATTAACAGGAGGGAGAGGTCAGAACCACTACTCATTGATTCAAGTTGCCTACAGACTTGAGAAGGCAGCATTGCATTAGTTCAACTTCATGTCTGACTTTATATATATATATGGAGACAACTCTGCATCCTCGGGACTCAAACCTTTTAATGGGGGGGGGGGGAGGTAGTAAATAAAAATCTAGGATCTGAATGTCAGGTGGACCAAATAGATTCATCAAACACATCTAGATTGATTTTATTTTTTTGGACCAGGTTTTATATACCTCCAATTTAAAGAGAATCAAAGTAATAATCTAGGGCAGGGGTGTCAAATATATGGCCCATTGAATTGCTCTATCCAGCCCACTGGGCTACCAACAAGCACCTGAAACTTGGGTGGGATGGGGTTTTCGGGGGTGTGGCCAGTCACAGAATTCAGGGTCCCGGGCCCTGAAGAACAAGCCCCCTGGTGGCAGGAAGGCAAGCAAAGGCATATGCAGCCTTGGTCACACTGCAGCCACCTGCCTCATCACCACTACCACTACTACAGCAAGTGGCCACATGGCCTGCATGCTTGTCATACCTTCCCCACTACCAGCCCTGCTACTGCCCTGTGCCTGAGGCTGAAGCCACTCCATGCCATGGGCTGGACCTGGCCTGGAACTTCTGGATCTGGCCATCACAAGGTGAGTTTGACATCCCTGATCTAGGGGAAAAATAGAGATGGGAGTCTAATTTGCAAGCTGTTCAGTGTTAACTCTATCTCTCTTCTTAGCAGGATTGCCAAGATTACTTTTTAATTGACATCCTGCAAGCTTTTTACTGATAGCCAAACTTTTTTACTGACACGTTTTTACTGATATATGTTCATATAATGTAAATATAATGTAAATGTAACTCTTGTGCCAAGTCCCAGTTAGAAAGGCTGGGTTCAAATTTAGGAGTTGAATATCAAACACAGCAGAAAAAGTAAAAAAGTTTGGATGTCAGCAAAAAGTTTGCAGTAAAAAAACCTTTTTTGATTGCAGTGATAGTTTACATTGTGCTCCCCTCAATCTCCTTCCAGGGGCCCACTACTCACCATCACACCCTGATACCCCCAACTACACCTTGAACCATGGTATACTCCCCAACCTACCCCCAAGCCTTGCACCCACTGGACCAGCAGAGCAAGTCAGAACCCCAAAGAAGCCTACCTGTGACCCAGCAGTATTACAGGATGCAGCAGCAGAGAATGCTCCCTAAGGGTGCTGCACTCGCACTCAGATGATGCTGTTGTCCTCTGTCTGTCAGATCATCAATTGAGCTGTAGCCACTTAGTGTTTTTACTGAAAGCTAAAGTATTTTTAGCCATTTTAGCCTGATATTTTACTGAGAGTAAGTACATTTACTGATAGTTGGCAACTCTGCTTCCTAGTGAAATCAGTGACTTGGCTCTCACTGACTTCAGTGTAGTTTTGACTATCTGATCCTCATGTAACCTATCGACCCTTTCTCCCAATAATGATTATCGCATCTTGACACAGTGTCTTAAAATAAATTAAGAAAATGAGGAACATCTCCTGTGACTTTTAAATAAGAAATATGTACTTTCCACAATACAAGCCAAGTTATGTTTTTATTACTGGCAAATATCTAACTAAAGATCAAATTCTATATTGTGACTAAATTTTTACCTTCTTTTTGCAAAAGATGCTGGTCAATCCAACAAAAAAAACAGTTACAGAATTACATTTTCTATGAAATATGATAACTGGATAGGAGAACAAAAACCTATAAATGTGCAATGTTTCTATAATATTCCACCTAGTATATAATTTCTTCCTAATTTGGAGGAGTGAAAGTTTAATACCATTATTAGTTGTCATTTTCTGGAGCTTTTATTGAAAAATAACAAAGTAAAAGGTAGTTTAAAGTGAAATAAATATTATTTTTCAACTGACAGGTTGCAGGGCAACTATGCTGTACACTCTGCACAATTTTAAAATTATTCTTTAATTGCTAGAGAAAAATAAACTCCTTCAAATGTATATTATGCTCACTCCTAATTAAAATCCAATTTAGTGTGGCCCAGCACATATATTTTTATATAATATGATATGTATGTTACAGATCATTACTTGAAGAGATACATTAGTTAATTAGAAATTGCAGAATATTTACTGGCTTCTAGGCATGTGAAGTTTTGTAATCAATCTTACTGTCTTTATATTAAAATAAAGAAAAATGTGCAATTATAGTCTGCCACTAAATTTCACTTTCCAAGTACTATTTCTTTATCTATAGAAGACTTCATCAACAAACTTGTCACCAGGAGAAGAGGAAGAGGAAGATGCGGGTGAAAACAGTTGTGGTCCCACAGGTTTATGGGAGGCATTAACACCTTGCAATGGATGCAGGAACCTTGGATTCCCTATTCTCACACAGGTATCTGTTTACCTTTCCACATTAAAATATCCAGCACATACTTCTAAGTATGTGGAAACAATAATTTTTCCTATGTTTTCCCTTGACAAAATAATAACTTTAAAAAATGAAAAACTGAAACAATATACAGAAAAGGGAGATGTCATATACAATAGATATATTTCATATACAATAGATATAGTGTAGAAACTGCTAAATGATAGCATTGTGAAAAAGCCTGAAAAATACAAAGTAATATCCACAAAAGTGGTGTAGCGAATCAGCGCGACTTAAGCCCCTGACAGATGTCACACTAAAGATGTAATTAACCAGTGTTACCAGATTTGCCCATGGCCTTGGGGTGTACTCATTTATTAGGGATACGTTTCTAGGGTCTTGGTAATTCTATCAATGTGCTGCTTGTGTTACTTGTGTTTCTATACAGAGCTGTATATCTCCCTTCTGCAAGTCCTCACCCCCAATGGAGCTATCTTGCATGACTCAGTTTCAATGGGGCTGGGTTCCTCGAGTCACCAAATCAGTCATACACACAGATTAACATGACACGCCTGACCCGGCTGGGTTGATCAGCATGGACAGGCTGACACCCTCATATGCCAAGAATCAGTTTATCAGGGCAACAATAAACTGCAGTCAAACACAAGCACACAGTTAAACAGAATACCTCTGAATCCGGCTGGGTGTCCAGCTGACACCCTCATAGGCCAGCATTCAGTTCATTAGGGCACGTCTGAGCCAAACTGGGTCAATCAGCCTGTACAAGCTGATCCCCTTATGTGTTTCAAACTCAGCACATCCCAATCTTTAGCCTCTTGATGAGCAGACCCCACAGTATTTTTGGGCTTCACAGGGATCTTCAGCTTAGGTAAAGGAAGCATTGCTGCAGAGCAAGTGGGGTAGGAGAAGTAGAGAAGGAAAAATATTCCCAGTTACTACCAGTTTGACTATAAAAGCTATTTATTGCTAAGTTTATGAAATATATAATGGTACTAGTAATAATAGACATGCAAAGGGAAAACAAACACAAACAATTACTAAGTTTCATTAAGTATTTGGGGAAACTTAGCTCAAACTTAACTAATACAGTTCAGGTTCAGAAATCTATGCCTAAAGAGAAAAGAGAGAGAGTGAGAGCTGGGATCTCACCAGTCCAAGGCACTCGGGTTGCAATGCTGACAGGTAAAGTTCTTAGCACAATTCTTGAAGGGAGATGATCTGTTTCTTCCAGCTTCTCAAGAACAACAGGGGATGGTGTCAGAGAGACTTCTCCTCTTGAAGCACACACACACACTTTGCTGCTTTTTTTTACAGATTTTTATACCCTCAGTTCAGCGTCTTCAAAGCATTCTTAATAGTGTAAATAATTGTCTTTTCTATTGACAAGGGGTTATCTGGGTTGGAACATCTCAAGAAACTGATTAATAACCAGAAAAAACATAAGGTTATGGAGTAACCAGACACTTAGGAGCCAGCTTGAATTTCCTATGGTTTTTAAGGAGCAACCAGGCACTTAGGAGACAGCTTGGAATTTCTATGGATAGCAGATATACTGATTGGGATATCTCATGGTTTCTTCAGAAACAATAGATAGCTTGTATCATCAGGGTTTTGGATTTTTACTTGTTGTGAACAAGCCTCAGCTTAGCATGACTTTTCCAGATCTTACTATAGTCTTTTAACAGACTTAAGGCAATTATTGGAGTGTTCATAACCTTTGGTGGGGAGGACTTCCACCAGTGATCCTGGGAAAAGTATGACAACGCTTGTGTTCAGGGCTCTAACGGGCTGGACGCTGCGATTAACCCTTTACCATTGTTCAAATGTTGCCCATACCCCCTCTGACTCAGTCTCTTTGCCTTAGCATTCCCTAACCCAGGAATCAAGTTTTAGTCAATCAAGTTTAAATAGGCCTCCCATAGTGGGACCAGGGAATGTACAGCCCGAGATGCCTATTAAACTTTTACTTCTGCTTAGAGGTGTGTGTGTGTGGGCGGGGGGGGTGGAGAAGTCCTTTGTAAATCCAGATTAGAACTGGTCTGATAAATGCTGAGCTGGGTGTGGGTAAATGTGGGTTGATTAGCATTTGGAGCACAGATTCTCCATCATGCAGTGCTCCCCTGCTTCTCTGATCCCAGAATTCACTGCAGTCTTTACTTCGGGCTTTCTGTTCTCCATCTTCCATGTAAATGAATGGTCATCTGGTTCCATCTCGGATGCAAATGAGACCTAGGGCAGTTGCTCCCTTATCTGGAGGGCTTTAGGTATGTCTCCCACTGCATCTTAATCAGTTTTGTTTAGGTGTGTGTGGGGGGAGGGGAATTCTTTGTGAGTCAGACAGGCTGTGTCCTGTGTCAGGGTTCCCCAAGAACACGGAGCTGAGGTAACACCAGTCACACATTAATGCAGTTAATGGCACAATAAAACAAGGAATAAGCCACAACATTATTACACAAAATATATGTAATAACTTTGTGGCTGGTTCCTATCTCACCTTAAATTGTATGTGTTATCAGGCATGAGCTGATTGGGGCTTCCAGCTTCAGGGGCTCATGGGAGCCTTCGACTTGTGGCATGGCCAGAAGCACTACTGTTGGGATCACACATCAGTTCCCATGGCTCCTTTAACTGAAGGACTGCAAGGGGTTTCAGACTCTATAAAATGGCTGTCACTTTTCAAAATGAGATTAAGGCTCTTATATCACATGGATACTTTTATGAGGCAGTTATTTTTGGGGTGATATCTTTTATTGGACTACCTTTATGTTTTAGATAAAGCTGGACAAGCTTTTGAATGTAAGGCATTCTTCATCATACCTTGCTAGGACCCAGCATGGAATCCATAGGACTCTGTGGCTCCACACAGGAACTGTGTCAACCCATGCCTCTGCATGAAGCATGAGTTAGCAGGGTCCCAGTAGAAAGATTCAGGGTGCTGTGGGACCCAGGGAATT
Source organism: Alligator sinensis (assembly GCF_000455745.1). Taxonomy (NCBI): domain Eukaryota; kingdom Metazoa; phylum Chordata; order Crocodylia; family Alligatoridae; genus Alligator; species Alligator sinensis. Next base: position 1,057,166 of record NW_005842072.1, read on the forward strand.
CCCACTCCCCTGCATCTCCACACTAGAACCTGTGGTGACCCATACTTCACACAAGAGACACAGGTCAGCACAGATACCAGCGTGGAGGCATGGGGTGCCAGGGATTTTAAGACTCCTTTTCCTTCGCTCTAGAATCAGCACAGGCTTTCCCTGCTTATGGAAATGCACCCCTGGAGATTCCAGGGCAGGTCTCCATAAGTGGGGAACCCTGACCTTCCCTGCTTACAGAGATATAGTCCCAAGATTCCCCAGGCCTGTCTCAGTAGGTTGGAAAAGCCAGGCAGGTGCTCCAGGGATTTGAGGGGCCCAATCCTGCATGGCAATTCCCAAGATATGCAGGATCAGGCCCCTCAAGTCCCCACAGTGCTACCTAGGGTCATTGGAGAGTGTGAGCAGTTCTGGGCTGCCTACACTCTCCCATCACAGAGCAAATAGACACCCACCACAACAAAATGGCACTATTTAACAGTTCCTTTTGTTGCACCACTGATGTGGCATGACAACAGATAGGGATGTCCATTTACTTGCAATTTTTGTGATGGCACAAATGCAATACTAGGCAATGTCCTCTTTCTACCCTAAGGCACTTTGAGATATTAATTACTTCTCTTTAGTACACTAGTTCATACTTGGGCTAAATAGATAGGCTTGGGAAAAAGCAGCTCTGTGATTTTCCCAAAAATCACAAAGCACCATTGGTCACCACTTTATAGCTGCTATTGCAGCCTCAGGGCTGAAGTGACATTGTGGATATTGCATGCATCCCCAATGGGGGAATAATTGGTAGATTCATATACCCATGTATTCCTTAGCTTACTCCAAACTTCTCCAATGCAATGATATAAATGAAGCCTCCCTGTGAAACAGATATGCCCTGTTCAGGGTTCCTGGTCCGGTGTTGATTCATTTATTTATTAGATTTTTATGCTGTCTTTCCCAACAAAAGCTCAGGGGGGCACGTCCAGATGAACATGCATATACGTTTCCCTGGGGATAAATAGCAGTGGCATATAGTTGTGCTGCTGCTGCTGCTTCCTTCCAGGGAATGTCCATGCACATGGACTCTGGCACATGGCAAGTTACTCCAGGGGGATAGGGGAGGCTGGGGCCAGCACCTGTGGTCCTGGGGTCCTCCTGGGGCTCTAGCGGTAGCGATCCAGTGCATGGAACCTGGATAGCACCCAGAGCATGGCTTCAGCTGGCCAGGCTTTGGTTTTGGTCGGTACATGCTGCTGCACGTGCACCACCCTTGTTTTTTTCAGGCACAGGCTTTGCTGACACCGGGATCTCCCAGTGCCAAAAAAAACCCACCATCTTGCAAATTAGCAGTGCGGTGAAGACCTGCATGTGTGGTGCATGCAATTTGTGGCATTGCAGACGGGTCTGAGGTTCTGCATACTGCACGTGTGCATTCATCTGGGTGCACCCAAGGTGGCTCAGGTTTGCAGCATCCTGTTGTTCCTGTAGATATTGCTGCAATACTTGTTCTTCAAACAGTAAAACTACAATTAGTATACTACATATAGTCATATACTGTGGGACAAATTCCCTTTTATTTTAGACAAAATATCTCTATATGTGATTACAAGATTGTACATAGTTCCTAATGTTTTGAGCTTTCTTGGAATGGGTATTTACATATAACATTTAAGGTAAGGTAACATAAGATAAAAAAGGAACTGCTTTTCAGGCACAGCAGTCTTCCAGTCAGATCTTATGATGGAACAGTTTTTCATTGAAATGGGCCATACTCCCCCTATACTCCCTGCCTGCCACAGAGGAAGGCGAAAATCCCCACAATCCATAGCATTCTGACTATGGGGTAAAATTAATTCCTGACCCCAAACATGGTGATTGGTCTGACCCTGGTGACCCTGGCAGTTGGTCTGATCCTGGTTCAGGCTTTCTTTGTCCAGAGAGGGGTTGAACTTCCATCTCTGACTTCCTACCACTGTGCTCTAATCAACCACCCAAAAGGTGCATCCAGCCCCCTCTCAGACCCCTCAGACTTCCCATTAGCACTTTGTATAATTGTAACAAGGTCAGGGTCCCAGGGGTGGCAGTGTCACCCCTTGGTAGCTCTGCGACTGTGCCTTCTCCACCCCTAAGGTACCATCCCATCTCACCTGCCATGCCTTGATGGAAATAATGATAGATGGGGAGACTGCCCATGAACCTTAACATGGCCACGGTTCCACTGAACCTCTGCCAGTTTCTGTCTGCACCCAGGCCCCTCACCAGCTTCACTGGTCCTCAGGCCCCTTGCTGCCCCCCGCTCCCCTCTGTGTCCTCCACCCCACTGGAGTTTGTAGTGGGGCCAGTGCCTCGCCCGGCCTCATGGTGTTCCCCACTCCACCACCTGAGCTTGCTGGAGGACACCAGACTGGTTTGCTTTTCCACTGTCCATCGCCACCACCTCTACGTGCTCATGCACTGCACTGTCCATCATGCTGCCCTCATGTCCCGACCAGACACCAAGTGGCAGGACCTGCCCAGCAAGGGCATGGCTGGGACATCCCAGTGGCTGAGTATGTACTCCATCCTCATCCCACGAACCACTGGGGACCTGAGCTGGTGGCTCCTTCATGGAGCTGTCGCCACAGGCGTGTATGTGGCAAGCTTCACAGATGTCTCCTGCCGCTTCTGTGAGCAGAGGGAGACCCTGGGGCACGTGAACCTCAAGTGTGCCAGGCTACAGCCCCACCACCTCCACAACCTCTTCTTGAGGTTCTCGTTGAATTTCATCCCCCACATTTTTGTTTTTGGTCACCCCATCCACAACCCCACCAAGTCCTGGGACCTTCTGGTCAACCTCCTGGCCCTGGCCAAGCGGGCCCAGGAAGGAGGCTGTGGCCAGGAAGATGCCCAGAAACTGCAGAGCCACTTTCCTCTCACTTGTCTATGCACTTTTCTGCTCAGAGCGCCAGTGGGTGGTATCCACCGGTTCCTTGGATGCCTTTGAGGACCAGTGGGTGCAGCCCAGGGGACTCTGCTCGGTGTCCCTTCAGGCACACTTATTTTCACATTTTGACCCTTTGACCCACACGACAATCCTATCCTGTTTTTTTCATTACTTGTCCCAAGTATTTTGTTGTAGCATTTACCCATTAGCCTCCATACAATAGGGGATACTTGTTAGCCAGGTGGGCTTTAGGGCCCATGGTGTTTATTTATAACATTCAAACATGCCCCTCGCTGGGCCTTACTTAATAACTGTGCCACTGGAGGGCACCCCAAGCCTTATAGGCTAATTGTGTGGCTCCAAGTTCCCCTTACACCACACCTCATTCCTCACATGTGTTACTTCATAGATTTCATAGACATTAGGGCTGGAAGGGACCTCGGAAGATCATCGAGTCCAGCCCCCTGCCCAAAGGGCAGGAAGTCAGCTGGGCTCATAGGATCCCAGCAAGATAAGCATCCAGTTTGCTCTTGAAGGTGTTCAATGTAGGCGCTTGAACCACCTCCGGTGGCAGGCTGTTCCAGACCTTGGGGGCTCGGACAGTAAAGAAATTCTTCCTTATGTCCAGCCTGAAACGGTCTTGTAGTAGTTTATGAAAGTAGTAGTAGTTTACTGTCATCACTGTTGGGGCTTTGGCCTCCCCAGCCTCTGCCCCTTTATTCCGACTAGGTTTTCTAGCCTAGGCCCACTGCATTGGACCTGGCTTATTTGAGGATCTAGTTCATGTTTGTCCCTTCCATCACCATACCCATCTGCTGGGCCCCTGGCCCCTGCCTCGGTGCCTCAAACTATGCCCACTCTGGGCTCAGTACTCACTAGACCCTGGCAGGGCTCAAGGTAGTTATGTGCCCCTTGGGTATTACTGGGATCTCCATAAATCTTCCCTACTGGTCTAAACAGTAACATAAACATAATCCCCTGGGCTACAACAACAATAACCATGGGAACAGCCCTCTGCCCCTTCAAGAGAGCAAACCTTTACTCCCTAGTACAGCATGGGTACCTTGTGAGCTCCCCAAGCCTCACTACTCCTATAGGTAGCAAAGCAAGCAGTCAAGCATCCCTGGGTGGCTCTCCTAGGCAGGAGCTCCTTCCCCTGCAGCTGCCAGGGAGAGAACCCCTGCTAGCCCCAGCCTTGTGCTTATATGTTCCCAGGACCCTGCCTGCATCTGCTCAGCTGACTGCCTGCAGGTGCCTGATAATGACCTGATTAGCCTGTTGCCCTGGAGACTTGCAGCTGCTGCTTAGCCTGCAGTGCTCCCTGGCTGAGCTACTATAATCTTAAAGTAACAGGGAGCCCCAGGATCTCTGTTACAATAATTAAAAATAATTCACATAAACACTAAAGTTTATTCACTAACATTTATGGTATTCTGAAGAGTAACCAAACTAGCTAATATCTGTACTCCTTATCCATTGACTAGACAGTACCCTGGCAAGCTAACTGGAATCATATTGCTGCAAAGAAGGATGGCTCATCAGCAGAGATCCAGGTTTTCCTTTTGTGTGGAAATGTAGATTTTCTCTTTTAAAGGAAAAAAAACAATGGGGAACCACAGGCTTGCCTTTGCAGGCTGGCAGAGTTCCAACCTGCAAGGGGTTGCTTGGGTCTGGGGGAAGTAGAAGGAGGCCAACCCAATACAGGGGGCACCATGTGCATGTGCACATGCACACATGTATGTGGCAGTCAGGCAGTGTGGTGGAGAGCAGCTCCCTGCAGTTAATAGATCCGTGCAAAGCTTCAGGTGATGATTCAATTTGGAGGAGATTCGGCCCAATTGGCAGCCAAATCTCTGAATCTGAATGAAATCGGGAGACCAGTAAAAAGGTCTGAATCAATTTGGAAAAGATTCGGAGAGCTTCAGAGATTTGGGCAGTCCCTGCACGCCGCTCGACGTGGACTCCATGCTGGTAAGTAGGAGGTGGAGGAGGGGGGCTGGAGGAGGAGGGAGGGGACCTTCCAGGCCCCATCCCCTGCCTACTCCCAGCACCCCTGAGCACCCCCTGCCTGCTCTCCCAGTCCCGCCCCCATGTCTGCCCTGCCCAGCCCCAGCTCCTGGCTCTTTAAAAAAAAAAAAGTCCCACACTCACCTGCTCCTGTCAGGTGCGGGGTGGGGGGTGATCCCCACTGCCCCGCGCTGCATGGGGGGCTCTGCCATGAGCCTCCATCTCCCGCCCACTCTGCCAGCCCACCCCCCACATGGCTGCCCCACCTGCCTCAGCTCCTGGTTCTTTTTTTAAAAAAAGCCCCACACTCACCAGTTGCTGCAGCAGCCATCAAGGCTTTTGGGGGCTTGTGGCAGGGGGCCCCCCCCC
>NW_005842072.1:1062453-1091044 GCF_000455745.1 Alligator sinensis
GGCAGTGGGGGGCAGTGGGAATTGTCCCTCCGCCTGGCAGGAGCCAGTGAGTAAGCAGTTTTTTTTTTTAAAGAGCTTGGAGCTGGGGCTGGGAAAGCAGGTGGGGGATGAGGGCTCATGGCAGAGCCCCCCATGCAGCATGGGGCAGCGGGGATCGCCCCCCTGCCTGGCAGCACCTGGTGAGTGCCGGGCTTTTTTTTTTTTAAGAGCTGGGAGGCTGGGGCCCTGTGGGGCAGCCATTGATGCACCTGGGAGGGTGGGCAGGGGCTGGGGCCTGTCTGATTCAGAGATTTGGCTGATTCAGTGGTGGCTAAATCTCCGAATCAGATTTGGCTGAACTGATTTGAGACAATGATTCAAATTACCAAATCGGATCACTGTCCCCTGAATCAGCTGAATCCAAAGTGAATACTAGCCGCTTTGCACAGGCCTATCAGGTAATTCTAGTGGGGGAGGGTGTGGGGGAGTGGGGGGCATAGGTGATATGTCAGGGTGAAATGTGGGGCACATGCCCCCCCAGATTCATGCATCTGCAGTGGGCACAGGGCTGAAGTCTAGTCAGACCAGCATGGGTAGGAGCTGCCTCTGCAGTCCAGCGGGTGGGACCCAGTGAGAGAGGGCGGAGCAGGATGACGAGACTTTTTGCCATTGCTGCTACTGCCACCAGGACCTCTGCACCAGCTGCACTGCCAGCAGCATGAGGAGCAATGGATGGGGGGCTGTGCTGTCTTCACCTCCTTCTGCCCCAAGCTGCTCATGTGCTGCTGCCACTGCCTTCAGGCTCCAGCCCTACCCTGGAGAGGACATGGGGTTGCGGGGTGGTGCAGGTAGCTTGAGGGGAGTATTGGGCAGCAGTGGCTGGGCCATGACATGGGGTAGATCCACAGCCCAGCATACAAGCGGCTGGTGGCATAAGAAAGTGAGGGCAGCATGGTTGCCCCCTGGTCCATTACTACTTTTGCTGCTGGTGTCTGGTGAGGGGGTCCCAGCAGCAGCAAGGAGCCTTGCTGCCCTGCTCCTCCTTTCCATACTGGCTCCCACGCACTGGGCTGTGGAGGTCCCTGGGGGAAGGGCAGCAGGGTAGGGATCCCTGAGCCCTACACTGGGCAGCCTGCATCCTTTCCCCCACCCCCCATGGGCTCCACTCAGCTTATTCATAGATTCATAGATGTTAGGGCCGGAAGGGACCTCAATAGATCATCGAGTCCGACCCCCTGCATAGGCAGGAAAGAGGGCTGGGTCTAGATGACCCCAGCTAGATGGTTATCTAACCTCCTCTTGAAGACCCCCAGGGTAGGGGAGAGCACCACCTCCCTTGGGAGCCCGTTCCAGACCTTGGCCACTCGAACTGTGAAGAAGTTCTTCCTAATGTCCAATCTAAATCTGCTCTCTGCTAGCTTGTGGCCATTATTTCTTGTAAAGCCGGGCCATTTTTTCTTTCTTGTAAAGCCATTATTTCTTGTAAAGATGGGCAGAGCTTGGCTCTGCCCATCTGCCCACAGGCAGTGGGGAGGGCCAGGCTCTGTGCTTCTTCCTCCACTCTGGCCACAGCAGCTGTCTCCTCCTGTATACAGCAGCCAGGGCTCAGGCATTGCTGGCCAGCTGTGAGTCAGGGAGCATGCAGAATGCAGCCACCAGGTCTGGTAGCCCTAGCAGCTGGGAGCACCCTCCGTCAGGGCTGAGGGGGGAAGGGGACTGCAGGTTGGAAGTGAGGGGCTCCAGAGGGGACAGGGGGCTGCATATCAGGAGTGAGGAGCACCAGCAGGGCTGGAGAGCTGGGGGCTGCCGATCGGGAGTGAGGGACACTGGCCAGAGTTGGGGGCTGTGGGTTAGGAGTGAGAGGCACTGGCAGAGCCAGGGGCCTGTGGGTTAGGAGTGAGAGGCACTGGAAAAGCTGGCAGGCTGCAGGTCAGGAGTGAAGGGCACTGGCAGGGCCAGGGTGCTGCAGGTCAGGAGTGAGAGACACCAGCAGGGCAGGGGGCTATAGATCAGGAGTGAGTGGCATTGGCAGAGCCAGGGGGCTGTGGGTCAGGAATGAGGGGCACTAGCATGGCTGGGAGGGCAGGGGACTGTGGTTTGGGAGTGAGGGACACCATCAGGTGGGGTGGGGGGGGTTGTGGCTTGTTAGTGACAGGTAACAGCATGGGCAGGGGCAGACACCAGCATGTCAGGGCTGCTCAGCACCACAAAGCAGCAGGGTGGGGGAGACAGCCACAGCTGGACTCACACCCTCTTGAGTGAAGGATGCAGGGGGAGCTCTGATTTTCCATGATGAAAAGTCCAAAATCAAATGCCAAAATATATAGGTATTTGGAATGTATTTTATTATAATAATTTCTGGCACTAGTAGGCTCCAAATTGCTTTAACATTGTAAGTATACCAATAAAAAATTGTGTTCAACTGACACCTATATTATATATATATATATATATATAGTGGCATTTCATTTTAATCACAGAAAACATAGATTTGGAGTTTTTAACCAGAGAATTTTAGATTTTTTTAACAGAGAAAACCAGGATCCCTGCTTATCAGGAAAGTTTAGAATATGACAGAAAACTTGCTGCTGCTGTTTCCCTACTCCCCTCACCCTGGTACTGTTTTGTCACTTCTGTAATGTCTTTCCTGAATTTCTGTGTTAGTGAAAGTGAGCCTGTCAAATTTATGGTGAACTATGCCTATGTTCCTAAGTGTATGCATACTTGATGCTACACTGACACAGCTTCTTCAAAATCTTGTGTTGAAAAAGGATGAGATTTCCCATAATTACCACCCTATTAGTAGCATATAGGGTGCTTGCGCAAGGTGACTGTTTTTTTATCTGTTGTTGTCATGGGATTTGATCGTGTGCTCATTTGAAGTAAATGATAAAACTCCTAATGAAGTGAATACAAACAGGGCCAAGGAAAAATGCACTTAGAATCACAGAATAATAAAAATCAGGACTGGAAGGGACTTGAGGTCATCTAGTCCAGCCCCCTGCTCAAAGCATGACCATCCCCAACTAGATCATGCCACCCAAAGTTTGTCTAGCTGGGTTTTGAAAACCTCCAAGGATGGAGATTCCATCACCTCTCTGGGTAACCTGTTCCAGTGTTTTACTACCCTCCTGGTGAGAAAGTCCTTCCTAATATCTAACCTAAGCTTCCCTTGCTAAACTTGAGACCGTTGCTCCTTGTTCTGTGATCTGCCACCACTGTGAGAACAGTCTAGCTCCATCCTCTTTTGAATCTCCCTTCACGTAGTTGAAGGCTACTATAAAGTTCCCTCTCAGTCTCCTCTTTTCTAGACTAAATAAGCCCAATTCCCTCAGTTTTTCCTCATAAGTCATGTCCCCCAGCCCCCTCACAATTTTTGTTGCCCTCTGCTGGACTTTTTAAAATTTGTCCACATCCTTTCTGTAGTGGGAAGCCCAAAACTGAACACAGTACTCCAGATGTGGCCTCACCAGTGCTACATAGAGGGGAATAAGCACTTCCCTGGAACTACTGGCAACACACCTACTGATGCAGCCCAGTATGCCATTAGCCTTCTTGGCAACAAGGGCATACTGCTGGCTCATATTCAGGTTATTGTCCGCAGGTCCTTTTCTGCAGAGCTGCTGCCCAGCCAGTCATCCCCCAGCCTGTAATGGTACATGGGATTGTTCCATCCTAAGTGCAGGACTTTGCACTTGTCCTTGTTGAACATCATGAGATTTCTTTTGGCCCAATCCTCCAATTTGTCAAGGTCACTCTGAATCCTAGCCCTACCCTCTAGCGTATCTAGTACTTCCCCACAGCTTGGTGTCATCTGCAAATCTGCTGACGGTGCACTCTTTGCCATCTTGCAGGTCGTTGATGAAGACATTGAACAAAACTGGTCGCAGGACCAACTCCCAGGGTATGCCAACTAGACATAGAGCCATTGATTACTACTCTCTGAGCCCAATGCTCCAGCCAGTTTTCTATCCACCTTACAGTCCGCTCATTCAGCCTGTACTTCCTTAGCTTGCCTGGGATAATTTTGTGGGAGACTATCGAAATCCTTGCTAAAATCAAGATATATCACATCCACTGGTCTCCCTGCATCCACAGAGCCAGTCATCTCATCATAGTAGGCAATCAGGTTGGTCAGGCATGACTTGCTCCTGGTGAATCCATGCTGACTGTTCCTAGTCACCTTCTCCTCCAAGTGCTTAGAAATGGATTCCTTGAGGACCTGCTCCTTGATTTTTCCAGGGACTGAGGTGAGGCTAATGTAGTTCCCTGGATCCTCCTTTTTCCCTTTCTTAAATTTGAACACTATATTTGCCCTTTTCCAATCATCCAGGACCTCTCCTGATCACTATGATTTTTCAAAGATGACGGTCAATGGCTCTGCAAATAAGCAAACTTCCTCAGCACCCTTGGGTGCATCCCATCCAGCCCCATGGACTTGTACACATCCAGGTTTTCTAAGAAGTCCCTAACCTGTTCTTTCACCACTGAGGGATGCTCACCTCCTTCCCAAACTGTGCTGCCTGGTGCAATAGTCTGGGAGCTGACCTTGCCTCTGAAAACTGAGGCAAAAAAAGTATTCAGCACTTCAGCCTTTCCTGCATCCTCGGTCACAAGGTTGCCTCCCCTATTCAGTAAGGGAGCTACACTTTCCCTGATCCTCTGCTTGCTACCAACATACTTGTAGAAATCCTTCTTGTTACCCTTCACATCCCTTGCTAGCTGTAACGCCAGTTGTGCTTTGGCCTTCCTGACTTCATCCCTACATGCCCGAGCAATGCTCTTATATTCTTCCCTAGTTATTTGTCCAAGTTTCCACTTCTTATAAGCTTCCTTTTTGTGATTTAGCTTACTGTAGAGTTCCCTGCTAAGCCAAGCTGATCGTCCATCATATTTGCTAGTCTTCCTGTGCATCAGGATGGTTTGTTCCTGCACACTCAGTAAGGTTTCTTTAAAGTACAGTCAGCTCTCCTGGACTCCTCTCCCCCTGTCTGGCTCTCCTCTTCCTCTTCTACCTTGCCTGTCCTTCCTGAACACTTTATACCCATCCATGACAGTGCTCCAGTCATGTGAGCTCCCACCAAGTCTCTCTTATTCCAGTCATGTTGTAGTTCCGTGACTGTGCAGACTTCCAATTCTTTCTGCTTGTTTCCTAGGCTCCATGCATTCGTGTGCAGGCCTTTGAGGTAACCAGTTGATTGCCCTAATTTCTCAGGAAGTATGAAAGCACCTCCACTGTTGTCCCCTCCTGCTTGCTCTTCCTCCAGGTCTCCAGCTTCCGCACTTACTTCAGGGCTTTGGTCTCCATCCCCTGGTGAACCTAGTTTAAAGCCCTTCTCACTAGGTTAGCGAGCATATATGCAAAGACGCTCTTCCCTCTCTTCATCAGGTGGACCCCATCTCTTCCCAGAAATCCTTCTTCTTGGAACAACATCCCATGGTTGAAGAAGCCAAAGCCCTGCTGGTGACACCAGGTGACACCAGGTGACACCAGGTGTTGAGCTACAGAATGCACCTACTCCTGCCTGGGCCCTTTCCCTTGACCAGAAGGATCGATGAGAACACAACCTGAGCCCCAGACCCCATCACCTTTGCACCCAGAGCCCTGTAGTCACTTTTGATATGCTCAGGGTCTCCCCTGGCAGTGTCATTGGTGCTCACATGGATTAGCAGCATGTGGTAGTAGTCAGAGGGCTGGATGAGCCTTGGTAGCTTAAATAGCAAACAACAAGATTTAGTTAATGCTTCAGTTTTTGTATTTTATTAACATTTCAGTAGCTACTTTCTATTTCATTCTACCTATAATTTTAGATATCATTGGTGTGTGATAAAGTGCAATGTTATCAGATTTCTAGAAACTATACCTACATAATGCTTGCTTACCATTTATCTGCTCCTAATATTTTGTTATTTGTTTTTAAATATACCTACCTAAGATTTTTTTGTGTTGGTTGTATGCCACTCATGGGGTAAGTATATGTTAATGTTTCCTGGATGAACATATGTGAAAACTTGGATTGATTCCATAAGAGAAAAGACTGTTTTTTCTTGCCTATTTGCTTAGCATAAGACAAATGTAAAGGCCAGTATAGTACTAAGGAAATTGGTTCAAGATAGTATGCCCAGTATGTTAGATCTGTGCTCTTATGGTTCATCCCTTTAGTAGAAGAAGCTCATTTCAGGATTTATTTCAATTTTAAAAATAGTATTTTCCTGAATTAGTATGCTTCTCTTCCTCTTAAATAGCAAAACATCAAGCAAACAAAATTTTACTAAAAATTGCCTATCATTCACTGAGAATTAAAAACTTTCTTACATTTAACTCTGAAAACCAGATCCAAAATGGGACTTTGATATAGTGATGCACATGCTTAACTTTTGGATGCCCAGATCTGGAACTGAAGTCAACTAATACAGATTAGACACCAATTTATACTTTTAAATAGAAAGAGTTAGGCACTGGGGGATATGTGTATGTACTGAATGTGTTCATTAGAATACAAGATAACTTTTGTTTTGTTGAATCTACTGAAGGCAGCTATTACATAGCTTTACTTCATGTTCCAAATGTATTCAGTGCTGGCCAGCATGGCAGCACTCCTTCCCACTCTTGTGGTTGAAGTAATTTTATTTCAGAATGCCCTTAGACAAATACAGCAACTGCCGATGAAGATGGGATCTCATAAGTGGGGCATACATTTACTCAACCAGAAGAATCTGCTGTAACTGTGAATACTTAAAATCTGTTGGGACCACAATGGCCACCTATACTGGAACAACTGGAGGTTATAATAGTACCCTGAAATACTCACCTATGCATGTAGAGGGGCTAGAGCAGTTGTTTGAAGTAAATGAGATTCCCCCATGGAAATATGTAGCCACATTACTGAGTTTGACGGGAGCAAAAACACATAGTTTCTTGCATTGCCTGCTTATCACAGAAAATCCAGCAACTAAAAACTTAAGGGAGATAGTGAAAGTTGTCCAAGATCATCTGGTGCCAAAGCCACTGATTACTACAGAAAGGTTCAGGGTCCATAAGAGAAATAAACTTAAATTTAAATCTGTTCTCCCTTTTGCAATAGAGCTTTGGAAATTGTCAGAATATTACAACTTTTAGGATGGACTTAATGAGGCCCTCAGAGACATTTGTGTGAGGGCTACTTAATAAAGTCATAGAAAAGAGGCTGTAAAGATGTTACAGGCTGTTTTGAAAGTCCCTGAAAAAATAGTTAAACAGTTAGAAGGCATATTAAACCAGGCTCCGAAGTGTTAAGGGAAAGCATGGAAACTCTCTCTTTCAAACATATCAAAGATATGATGATGATGATGATGATGATAGATGAGAATGAACAAGCCAAGTTTCTCAAAGCTCAGCTAGTTTCTTACATGCTGAATTGAATCATGTAGAAAGGGAGGGTACACTTTCAAAAGAAGCCTGAAGTGAGTGGGGCATGCCTGTATTGCCAATTATAAAATATGGTGCAGTAAGGGTATGTGGAGACTTTAAGGTTATTGTAAACCATGTATTGAGAGTTGATAAATATCTCCTACCTCAAATGGAAGGCATTTTTGCCACGTTAGCAGGGGGAAAGGAGATTAAACAAATAGAAGTAGAAGATTTAGAGTTTTGTCTTACTATAAATGATCAAAAAAGTGTTACACCATTACAACAGGCTAAAGTTTGGCATTGCTTCTGCCCCTGCTATATGGCAACAGGCAGTGGTTCAAGTGTTACAAGGCATTCCAAGAATACAGGGTGCCCATACACGAGCACAGAGGGGAAGATTAAATTAATTGATTCATCGAGTCTGCTGGTGTGTGGTAATTACTGCACTCCAGCCAGCCTCTATGTCTCATGTATCAGCGTCCCCATGCTTCAAAATGGTGGCGGAGGTGCTTGAACTAAAGCTCATCAAACGAGCCACCATTTTGAAGTGTGGGCATGCTAATGCATGAGAGACTGTGGCACTTTGATTAGAGCAGGAGAGCTGCTCTAAAGTGCTGCTCCCCCACACACACTTCTGGAGCACGTGTAAAAGTGCCCACAGTGTTCATGACATTATTGTGACTTGTGAAAAAGATGAAGAATATCTGGGAAATTTGAAGAGAATATTAATACATGTAGAAGAATAAGGATTGTGAGCAAATTGTACAAAATACAATTTTTTCAAGGAGTTACTTGCTTATTGTGGACATGTTATTAATGTGTAAACCCTACATAAATAGATTTGCATCAAACCCAGGTATTGTGTTGTATCCTTTAAATTATTTGCTGCAAATGACTGAGAAATGGATTTGGTCAGTGCCAGAAAGCTTTCCTAGAAGCAAAAAGACTGGTCACATCAGGTAGAGTACTCATTCAGTTTAACCGCTTCCTGCTTATCAAGTAGCATGTGATGCATCTTCATATTGCGTTGGGGCTGTGATATCACATATCATGTCCAATTGTATGGAACAGCCCATAGCATTTGCATTGTGATCACTTACAGCAGTGGAATGGAATTATGCACAAATAGACAAGTTTTAAGTCTGGTGTTGGGAGTTGGGGGATGGGGAGAAGTGAAGAAATGTAACCAATACTTACATGGGAGAAAGTTTACATTGGTCACAGACTGCCCCAGTGACCTGTAGTATGATTGGACAAGAAATGAAGAATAACCCCACACTGGTGCAGGTACATGAAAAATACAGACAACCCTAATTTAGCACTTTTTTATGCACACAAAGATGAGCTCACTATATATCAAGAATCTGAGATGTGGGGAATTCATATTGTTATGCCTGGTAAATTGCACATAGGAGTTTTAAAAGAGCTACATATAGATCATCTAGGACAGTGGGGGCCAACCTTTTTGCCAGAAATTAGCCCCATATCCTCCCTGAGGTCCATTTCAATCCTGTGGCCCTGCCTGATCTGCTGTACTGCTTTCTGCTTCCTGTCCTAGCTGTGCTGTGTATTGCATCTCCTCCCTGCTGTGTGCCACACAGACAGGCTCCCTGTGTCATTTGTGGCACATGTGCCAGAGGTTAGCCACTTCTGACCTAGGAGTTATGAAAATGAAGGCATTAGCCAAAAGCTTTGTATTGTGGCCAAGTAGTGACCAACAAATAGCGACCAACACTTAATTAAAGAATGTATGGAATACTAACAGGTACACAATAGGCATGTCTACATGATATACTCCTGTGCAGTTGTTACCATGCATTTATTTAGTACTTGTATTTGCAAGTACTAAATAAATGTGGAGTAACCAGAGGTACTGTGCAGTAGTGCTGGCAAATATATATTATGGGGCTACTGCACAGTAGCATAACATGTTATGCTACTGTGCAGTAGCCCCATAATACTGTGCAGTAGCATATTAGCACTGTCTGTGCTGTGATGTGCTACTGAGCAGTATTTTTCGGCCACTGCACAGTCAGCGTCTCATGTAGGCATGCCCAATATGTCCTAACCAGTGCCATTATGCCCTTAGGAATAACCATCCATTCCCTGGCAATGGCTCCATGTTGATCTTGCAGGACCATTTTTGGGAATAATGTATCTAGTGGTGGTGCCCATTCCAAATAGCCATAAGTCTGTATGAAAACTGTTAAAGCAGCAAAGACAGTAGAAAAATCGTGAAGTCTGTTTGCAAGAATGGGATTGCCAGAACAAGTTGTAACTGACAGTGGCCTTCATTTCAGCTCAGATAAATTTTATATTCATGAAGAAAAATGATATTTGACATATCACTTTTCACTGTACCACTCAGCCACAAATAAGGTGGCTGAACAGTTAGTGCAGTCCTTAACAATGCCTTATTGTCCATGAAAGAAGAGATGGGTCAGTACAACAAAAGATGGCATGCTTCTTGCTCTATATGTAAATGCATCACATGTCATAATGAATGGGATGCTGACAAAGCTGTTCATGGGCCAGGATCTCAGGATACGGCTGGACTTCTTCAAACTGGACTTGCAGCAACATGTTAGAAATCACCAGGCAATGACAAAGCAAACATGTGCTCATCACCAGATACAAGTCGGTCAGTGAGCACAGGCATGTTATTAATGGACACTCAATAAATGTCAGCTTGTGGTTGTGAATGCATAAACAGGTCCTGTGGCCTATGCAGTGCAAATGGCACTTCATATTGTTTTGGATTGTGTAGCAGGGGCTGGGGCCAAGCACCTGCTATACCCTTGTGGAGCTGTCTGCACCAGGGGGAAACTTACCTGGACGTGTCTGGATGAGTGGCATGTCCCTAATACGCTGGAGGAAAAGGTCTGAGGAAAACCGTGGAAACAAGCAGGCATTAGGGGCAGAAGAACACATGTCCCAGGGAGCCTGCTCTGACTGGCCTGGACAGAAGACTGGGCAGTTTAAAGGGAGACACCGAAAAAGGTCCGGTGGTCAGCTTCTCCATGAGCAGGAACCTTGCAGCTGGACCAGGATTGAAGAAGATCAGCGGAGCTGAGAGCCCAACTGGCTGAACCTTCATGTAGCATTGTGACCCAGGTGAGCCATGAGCAAGAATCACCCCCTGCATGCCCAGAGAGACAAGTAACAGTGAATGGCAGGGTAGTGGGGGCCATTTCAGCAAGCCCCTAGAGCCATGGCTAAGCAGGGGATATCCCATGGAACACTCAGGAGAGGCTGACCAGGAGAAGGGAAGGGACAGACCTGCTGAGCAGAGTGGGACCAAGAGAGAAATCGAGGTGGTCAGAGCAAAGAGATTTTCATGGTATGCCAGGGAGAAGAAAAGCAGGGGCTAAAGAAAAGCAGGGCTCAGCCTAACTGAGCTCTCAAATTGGTAGGGAAGCCAAAACAGTCAAACCTTTTTTTTTATGTATTCAGGAATTAGAAACAATGGAGACCGGCAGTAAGAAGTCTCCCTTTTTATTTATTGTCCCTGTGTAAATGAGGGTCAACTAGGAACAAGGATCCCCTTTGTGCTTGATTTATGGTTAACAGGGTCCTATTCCCTGGACCTGTTGTTAAAGGGATTCAGTGTACAAGACCTAAAATAAGGCTAGAAGAGACCAGAAAGCATGAAACAAGTTCATTCTGGAATAATCACAGAAACTTAGCGTTCCAAGAACGAAGGAGTAGAGACGACAACGAGAGAGTGGGAGAGAAAAGGGTACAGGTAAAGTGTAACCTGATTAGTTCAGCCAAGAAGGGATTCAACCAGAGGAAACTGAAGTCAAAGAGCTGCAGAATGAATAACCCAGCAGAGCTTGAGAAGAGACTCTACTAGGTATCTCACACTCCAGACAAACTAAGAATAGCGCCCAACCACCTGAGAGGAAAGGAGCAGGGTTTAGGGGAGGTGGAGATATCCAGAAGACTGGCATCCCTGCCAGACTGACCTCCTCTCAGAGAATCATCCATCCTCCTGAACATCATTGTACTGTCAAGGCATGGCAGGCGAGTGGGGAACATAAGCGAGAAGTCAAGGTAATTCCAACGCAGCAGAGTGAGGACAGGAGGATACACCCAAAAACTGCCACATTGAACTTCAAGATATAAAAGTAATGATTGAGCAGAGTACTAAAGTAACAGTTGGAGCCCTACCCATTGTTGCATCACTGGTTTTCAACCTACAGTGGCTACCAGTAACATGCCATAAAGTAGCAATGATCACCAGCCAGTACCTAATGATGCTGAACAACCTATCTCTGATGAGGAGGAGACCTCTGAATCTCTTTTCTGTTGATGCCTCTGGGTTTCAGTCCTCTTTTAAAACTAAGTTCAGAACAGCTTTTGCTAGAGTGCTAGAATTGTACAACAGCAAGAGGAAAATGTTTTCTCCTTCCTCCTTATGTCATGCCTTCAAGTATTTGAAGATTGCTACCATGCCTCCTCTTAAGTGCTTTTTCCACAAGCAAAACATGCCTAGCTCCTTCAGCCTCTCCTTGTATGACTTGTTTTCCAAGCCCTTCCTCAGTCTTGTCATCCATTTCTGGACCCTCTCTAACTTCTTCACATCTTTTTTAAAATGTGGAACCCAAAACTGCACAAAATACCCTAGGCCTAACCAGTGCTCAGTAGAGAGGCACTATCACTTCCTGTGCCTTGCACCTAATCCTTCTATAGATGCATCCCAAAACTTCATTTGCCTTTTGTGCAGCTGCATCACACTGCCAACTCATATCAAGTCTCTGATCTACCATGACTCCCACATCCTTTTCCATAGTGTTGGCATCCAGCCAGGTGCCATCCATTTTGTATTTTTATTCTTTCAAAGGTGTAGCACCTTTGCATTTATCAGCATTGAACTTAATCCTGTTAGTTTCAGCCCAGCTTGCCAATATGTAAAGATCCTTCTGTGTTACAATCCTGTCTTCCAATGTGTTCACAATCCTTCCCAGTTTCATGTTGTCTGCAAACTTGCCCAAGAGGGTTTGTCCTGGGCCTCGTGCTGTTCAACATGTTTTGTAATGTTTTGGATGTTGGCATAGAAAGTTTCTTGAGCTTGCAGAAATGGCACTTAAGAGGAGACATGGTAGCAATCCTCAAATACTTGAAGGCCTGCCATTAGGCAGAGGGAGAACACATTTTCTTTTGCTGTAGAGAATAGGATGCAGACCAACATCTTGAAGTTGCAGTAAAGTAGGTGTAGATTGGATATCAGGAAACATTTTTTCACTGTTAGAACACAGTAAAGTAGTGGAACAGATTGCTTAGGAAAGTTGTGAACGCTCCATCCCTGGAGGTGTTCAAGAAGAGGTTGGATAGCCACTGGTTGGGGATGACCTAGGTGTAGCTATGCCTATGTTCTACTATGGGTATTTACCATGCTTCTGGGCTTTGCTGGTTGCTGCATGGGACCAAGGAGGAATTCCTCACCCCATCCCCAACACCCCTGCTGCTATATGCATCAGGGTTTTTTTAAACCTTCCTCAGAGGGTGTTGGCTACAGCCAAGGCTGATGATTTGGACAGGGTTGTGCCAATACTCCTGCTGGGAGTTCAAGATGGAGGTTCCTGGCTATAGGGTCTTGCCCTTCCACTCAGGGTCAGCTCAATTACCATATTTGGGATCAGGAAGGAATTTTAACCCATGGTGAAATTAGTATGGATTGTGGGAGTTTTTGCCTTCCTCTGTAGCACAGGCATAGCCTTCATCCTATGATCTCTTGAGCATAAATTAAGAACCTTTACAGAAGGAGAATATTGGCCTCTGTGGTCCCCCTGCTTTACTTGTGGCAGTAAAGTGTTACATCTTGCATTATGTCAGGGTGGACAATGTAGTTTTGCTAAGAGGTTATGCAGTGGATTTAAAGGCATGCCACCTCCTCAGAAATGTGTTCAAGGTAGTGGTAGATGCTACCAAGGACACAAATTGAAATATAAACCTGATATAGTAGGTGATAGAGCACATCTTCAGTGAAATGGTTAAAAAGGTGATCAACATTATCCAGAGAGGGTAAGCAAGCCACTTGAGAGGCTTGCAGTCTGTGTATTCTGTCACGGACATTTCAAAAACAGGGACAAACTGTGAGATATATTGAATGGGCTTATTAGAATCCAAGCTAACTTTAAAATCTATTGATGGCAAGTAAAGCAGAGCTTTATTTCAGCAGAGCAGGAGCTATGCTAATATACACGTGAGCTCTGAATGCTAACTGGCATCCAAAATCATTGTGAGTGGTTGTAGTCATGTTCCCTTCGGCTGTATGCCACATGCCCAATGAGGTCTCTTCACTGAACCATGTAGCTGAAGCAGGTAAGGCTTCACCCCATTACCACAGTTTTGGATCCCATGTCCCTGTAGAAGGGTTTGTCCAGGTCACAAAACTTAGTTATGTTTCTGTTTCATAACACACAGCATACTGAGTCAGGGGATACCTATGCCCATCAATAGGAAGTGAAAGAGAGAGTGGTGGCCTAAATTGCTGTCTGTCTCCCAGACTTAAGCATCTGCTCCTACTGATGAATTAGGTGCCCATCTGACCCTCCTACTCACAACTTGCAAATTCCTCTTAAGACTTAGACAATATATAGGGATATAGGGAACTGGCTGACTTTCTTTAGAGAAAGTTAAGGTGTGGGGATTTGTGCTCAGTTTTTGTATAATAGACTAGTCTTAGAGCATTTATGCAAAAAGTGGGAGATTTGGGTTTAGTTCCTGCCTCATCTTGAGGAGTTTCAGAACCATATGTCCCACCTCTAAGGAGAATACCTGAATGACTAAGTTATGGGCTAAACTGGAGTGGAGTACTCTTCATTTTTACAGTTGAAGCTGGGCCATTCTGCAGAAATCATGGGGCCAAACGGCAGCAAGCAGAGGAAACATGTATTTATAGCCCAGTGAGGATGGTAATCCCCAGAGAATAAGCTTATTAATTCTGGTTCTTGTTCCCAATGCTGACTGAGCATTTCATTCGAGAACTATTTAATACAAAGTGCATCATATTTTATATTTTGTGTTACTTTATCTTTGCAATGTATTTTGTAAACATGGTCATTATTAATACCCCTAAACTAAGGTATATCTACACTCTAAAGGCTATACACTAGCCTTTATATACTATAAAGGCTGATTATCTATAATGTAAACCCCCTGACATTTGTGTTGTGTGTACTTACTCAGTTGAAGAGCTCCAGGTCGCTCAACTGCTTTTTCAAAGCATATAAAATGCTTAGATTCTCTGTCAAATTCACAAAAAACAAGATATTTAACCAACCTACCCCAAACACCCCCACATATTACAATTAGAGATCAGTCCTTGAAGAATGTTGAGCATTTCCCCCACCTGGGTACTTACCTTTCCCAAAAAGTAAACATGATATTCAACACTGAATAAAATCTGCCAGCGCTGCCTTTAAAAATCTCCAAAATTGTGTCTTTGATCATGACATCAGGACTTAAACCAAACTTTTCATGTACCAGGCTGTTGTCACGCCTACTCTGTTTTTTGGGTGTGAAACTTGGACAACATATTAAAAACACTCGAAACTTTTGGAACGTTACTTTCAGCAATGTCTTCAGAAAATCTTTCATAGTAAGTGGAAGGACAGAATGAATTAGGGCTGTGCGAAGCTTCGGTCACTCATTCGATTTGGTGGAGATTCGGCCTGATTCAGCATCCGAATCTCTGAATCCAAATTGAATCAGGAGACCCTTTAATCTCTCTGAATTGAATTGGAACCCTCCGAATCGATTCGGAGAGATTCAGAAAGATTCAACGATTCGGCCGTAGACACAGCTTTAAATGCTTTTTCTGCATACCTCAAGGTACCAGGTGGCTTGTGAATGCTGAGATGGTGGGGTGGATGGAGCATCCCACAGGAGCACAGGGGGTCCCCAGCGTGCTCAGCAGCAGACCCAGAAGTGGACCAGAAGCATTTCTGTTCCACTTCCAGGTCCACCAGGGAGTGCACTGGGGGCCCCCTCATGGCCCTGAGCTCAACGACTGGTGCCTCCTGGATCTAGAGGGGCACCTGGGGTCCTCCCACAGCCAATTGCCAAGCTGGGGGCGGGGGGGCACAGGGAGCCCTGCTGCGTGCTCAGTGGTGGACCCGGAAGTGGACCGGAAGCACTTTGGATTTGAAGCAAATTTGAGCTGGGGCTTTTTGCCTCAGTGCACATGCCCAGACAGGCACTTTGGTGTGGGGCAAATTGTGCCACTTGGGGCAAAATAACGCTGCCTGGCTCCTCCTGGTTCTGCAGCCAGGGGGAACTAGAGCCTGGGGCCAGCACCTGTGGAGGTACAAGTGAGGTCCACAGGAGGATCAGAGGGTTTGAGATGTAGGTGAGGTCTGTGGGAGGGTTTGGGGGATCAGGGGTCAGGCAGGGTCAGTTGATGGGAGTGGGGAAACTCAGGGGGGTAGATGGAGCCCATGGGGGAATCAAGGGGGCAAGCAGGGTCCGCAGGGAGATGTGGGGGGCAAGTGGGGTCTGCAGGAGGTTCCTGGGGTCCTGGAGGGTTTCGTGGGATCAGGGGGACTTGCAAAGTTTAGGGGGGGCTTTGGGAAATGGGGAGCTCTTTTCCTCACCTCCTAGGACCAAGAGCTATTTTTAGACCCCAAACCCTCCCCACACCCAGATGAATAACTCCCTGGTGAACCAACCCCCCCATCCCACCTGCCTCATCTCCCACCCCAACTTACTCCCTCAGCTCCCAGCACTGGCAAATGCTGGTAAAACTGGCACTGGGAGCAGCTTGTGGAATGAGGGGTTTGGCAGGTTGGGGGTGGAACTGACTTGTCCATCAGGGGTGGGGGAAGGGGCCATGGGGCTAAAAATAGCCCAGTGCCAGGAAGGGGCTAGGAAAAGTATAGTCCCAGGGTTGGGGCCAGCAGCTGGGCTTTCACAGCCCTGGGGCTATGCTGGGAACTGTATAGAATTTCAGAATAGTTAGATTAGTCTAAAAATGGCCAACCTGATCTAAGTTATCCCTACCTCTGAGACAGGCTAACTTAGATTGGGTTGGCTATTTTTAAACCTGTCTAACTCTCCTCATCTTCTGTACAGTTCACGTTAGATTCATTTAACTCAAGATCTTAGTGTAAGGTCCTCATTTAGGCAAGCTAAGTTAGATCAGGTGGCCATTTTTAATGTAATCTAACCTCCCTTTAACCTCCCCGAATGTCTGTAAAAACCTTTTCTGTAGACACAAAGGTACCAGTCATTTTGGTATTCAATGACATAAGTGTAAATATAATTGTTATACCTGAATGCTGCCATGCCAATACAAGCATGGCAAAATATTTGTAAATGTAACCCAGTTTCATCTGGGAGTAAAGTTATGGTGATTTAGCATTCAGCCTGTGGAGTCACTGGATCTGGCCTGCAGAGCTGGACAGCTTTGCCTGTGCCTACATCCGTGCCTACTCTGGGGTTGGGCAGCGAAAAGCTGTTGTTGGTCCAGGTGAATTCCAGCTGCACCTACATTGCTGCTGCTTTCCCTCACACTCCCAGCTCAGGGTCCAAAACAGACTAGGTGAATTTGGCAGTACATCAATGGCAGGAGGTTTTCTCTGCACCAGGGCCAGGAAGTTGGGAGCTGCACCCAGGCCTCTGCTCCCCAGCATCTTCCAGCTGGGAGAAAGCTGCACCATGGCTTGAATCTGCTGACTGTGCTATCACCACCTCCCCAACCAGCCACAGCTCAGGTGCAGCTTCCAGCTGTTGGGGAGCTGCACTATAGCCAGAGGGGAGTGGGAAGAAGTAGCAGCAGTTAGGAGACAGTTTGCAGAGACCTGGTCCTGGCCTAGCTCCACACTGGCTGGAAGCTGTGCCTGTGCTGCAGCTGGGGAATGGGGTGGGGGTGCAAGACAGGTTTGGAGAAGTAGCTGCGGTGCAGGTGCAGCTCTCAGCTGCCTGGCCCTGGTGTGGGTGCCTGGGACTTCCCCCCCCCCCCCCCCCCCGCCCTCGGCGTGGGACCACCCCCCCAGCTGACATGCTGCTGAAGCCATATGGCCAGCACTGGACCAGAATCAGGCTGTTTTGGCCCATGTCTT
The DNA here is from genome assembly GCF_000455745.1 of Alligator sinensis. Taxonomy (NCBI): domain Eukaryota; kingdom Metazoa; phylum Chordata; order Crocodylia; family Alligatoridae; genus Alligator; species Alligator sinensis. The sequence continues at coordinate 1,079,890 of NW_005842072.1, forward strand.
TTGAAGGGTTGCTGCCCCTGATTTAGCTCATTTTTATCACTATGAAAGCATGCAGGTATAACAGTTACATCACAACAGCTGATGCAGGCTTCTGAGCAGCAACTCCTCTTCCCCTATTGAAGAGGGAAGTGTTAAATCTTTCCATAGCCTCAGTTTCCCAGTTTTTACCTTACACAGTCAGTCCAAGTCCCCATCCAGTTTCTCATCTGCTCTGTGTCTCTTTCAGTCCCGTTCTTCCTGAAATATTTCTAGATATAGGCAGAGCAGAATTTCAGGTGCTTGGGGAATCCTTACTGTCAAAATATGAGATAACTATGAAGTTTAGTCAGCTCCATGGTGAGAGAACTGCTGAGACAGGGGTTTTCAGGATTGATTTTGAACTTTTCCACTAAAATGCCATTGTAACATGGTGGCCTGTTCCCTTAAAGAGGAGGCAGCTAGGTTGGCTGAGGGACTGCAGCTGTGGGAAGGCTAATGAGGAAGGTTGAAGGGAGTCTTCTTGGGAATCAACACCTCCTGCAGGCAGAACCAGAGGGAGGTGTGCAGGACAAGCACCAGAGATGAAAGACTTCTGGGCTTCCAGGAGAGTAAACTTGCAGTGGGAAGGCTGGAGCCATGGTGAATCCCTTCCCAACTTCAAGGACAGCAAGGTTATTCTTCTGTGGTTACTTACTTTGCTTGGTAAAAGATTGTAAGTTGCTGAGGTTTTCTGAGAAATGCTTAGGGACTCAAAGCCTGGTTGCAGAGGCTGTGAAGGGGTAACCCTCTATAGCCACCTACGATCTTTTTCAAATGTCTAAATCCTTGTTTATTCAATCCAGCCCTAAGTGTCTGATTAGCACATGCATGCTTTTCATAGCAGTGACAAATGTTATATCCCTGGCACAAAGACTACATCCCCTCCCACAACTCAAATTCTAACTCTAAAGCATGGAGGTAACTAAAGGTTTTAAAAGAATATGCTGGCACAGATTTTTCAATATTGCAAATGAGTTATTTTGCCTAAACTTTGACTAAAACTTTATTCTGACTAAACCATTTTGTTTTTGCCCAAGGCCTTAGTTTTGGGTTTATAACATTAGCTTTTTTCTCACAAGACGAGGTTGTTGGCTTCATGACCAATCCCCAACCTGGAGGACCTGGTCTTTTAGTCTGGCTTCTACCCTTTGACTCTGGTATCAGATTGGAGTCTCTACTTGTAGCTATGCCACACTTCCAATGACACAGCTCTCAGGGATATAGAGATACACAAGCCACTCTGTTATAAAGTGGGAATACCTACAGAGTGTTTGGTAACAAAGTGCTGAGGAAAATATTTGGTGCAGTACAAAAAAAATGGAGAATGAAGATGTAATCAAGACCTTGTGGACCCTTACAAAAGACCTGATGGTTTGAGCAAGATAAGAATGCAGAGAATGAAATGGGTAGGGCATATTGCTAGAACTGATGAAAGAAGGCATGTGAAGCAGATTTTGGAAGCTGAAGGGAATCAGACCTCAAAGCCAACGAGGGGAAGATACCATAAAACTTTTTCTGAAAGGGATAGGTGAAGATGCAACAAGGTGGAAGACTGCACAAGATAAGAAATGGAAGGCTGTAGTTAAGGTGGTTTTAAGTCCCCAAGGCCTGTGAGACCAGAAAGGGAGAGAAACCATTTTGTTTTAAATTTTCCAAATAAACAACAACAATATCCTGGGGCATATACTAGGAATAGAAAATTTCAGCTCACACATTAAGAGCCTAGCAAAGCTGTAGGAAGCTGAGAACAGGGTCTCATAATGAAATTGTAACTTCCTATGATTGCAGCAATATATTTGCCAGTATTCAGTGTACCTCTGTTAGTTTTGGGGCTAGTTTGTGACTCTTAAGTGCAATCTTTTGAGAGGATGGAGTACAAATCATATCATCCAATAATTGTGCCAGGATATACAGTGCTTCGGTTCTCTCCTGGCTTGCCATTTCCTACATTCGGATGTTTATTTTGCGCCTGGCCCAAACCAACCAAAAATGCACTGTCTGGCGTGTTGGAGGGAAAGGGAGGAGAGGGAGATGGGATCACAGCCAGAAAACCTGTGCAGTGATATAACATTTTTATTACTTTATGATTTTGCTTAAGAATATAGGCAATTATTATAACCCCATCCTTCCCTCTAGGGTCTCTAACTCAGGTATTTTAACAATTTAGTCATTAGCTAAGTACTAAACTGTTTTTTCCCCCTGCACAAATCAGCACAACTCCACAGATCTTGTATTTATGTTCCTATCTGGTCAGCCATACAAACATACCCTGCTAATTGCAAGATGAGCTGGTTTTGAATGCTTAGTACTGCACAAGCTGTTCACTTAAACTTGGTGGCTCAGCTTGATTGCATTATGTACTGAATTAAATGCTATGCATATAGCTATAAAATGATGACAGTTTTTCCCCATATCCGAGGTGTCATCCAACCATGAACTTCCCATTAATTTAACTGTAACAGTAAGAACTTTAATACTCCTAGAGAGAATACAGAGCAGTTCTTGTGGGAAAGTTAAATCTGTGTGCATTTCTACATCAGTCATAAGCTACTTTTCAATTCATTGTAAATCCTCCAACATAAATTCTCATCTTAACATTTGCCAATATATGCAGCTATTTTGAAGAAACTTGGAAAATAGGGAAATTTTATTTAAATATTGAATTAAAAACTATGCATTATGTAAATGCCATACTTATATCTTTCTAGATACAGCACAGTAGCGAGAGATTTTTGCGTAGCTTTTATCACTGAGATCCAGACTACCATATTTACTTGAATTCAAGGCAACTTTGAATTTAAGATGGCTCCCAATAATTATAGTCTATGCATGAAAAAATTATAAATTTGTTATAATTTTCCATGTATAGGCAACCCCCGCTTAACGCTGTTTCACTTAGCGCTATTTTGCTATAATACACATTTTAGATTGATACCTGATTCTACTTAGCGCTCAGTGAGTTTTGTTATAATGCTCATAGTTGCCATCTTGAGCCATTAAAAACACTTGCGGTCACCATCTTGGATCGTCACATACTTTTGGTTTCATTTAATGCTCTGTTTTTCAGGAACCAATTAACAGCGCTGACCGGGGGTTGCCTGTATAGAAACTAATTATTGGAGATTTGTCTTAAATGTCTGCCCCCACCCCAATTGTTCCAGTTGACAACGCAACGGGGGGGTGCAGTAGGTAGAGAAGGGCAGGTGCAGTGGGGGCAAGCAGCCTAGTCCTCCCCTTGTACCCCACTTGTCTTCCCCTGCTGCCTACCCCACCACTTCTGTGCCCCCAGCATCTGCCCCTTCAGTGACTGCACCTGCTGTGTCTGCCCCCCCAAAGCCTCTGCCTTACCACCTACTCATCATTAGGTGTGGCTCCAGCACCATTCTGGCCAGGGGCATGGAGCACAGAGTAGCAGTGGGTTGCACCAGTGGTGGTTCTGGGGCACCAAGGTAGGGTAGAAGGAGGGTTCCAGGCGTAGGTGACTGGTAGAGGGTGTACGGGGGTGTATGTGCCCCCCCCGGTGGGGCTGGTGCCCCCCCTGACAGCCAACACCAATACTGTCAGCAGGGCTGGTGCAACCCCTGACAGAGCCACCACTGTCAGCAGCTTCAGTCAGTGCCCCCCCCCCCCCCCCCAGTTTCAGAAGGCATCAATTGCTCATGGCTCCAGGTGGTGGTGGTGGGGTAAACATTGGAGGGGTCAGAGGTTGCAGGGGGCAGAGGTGGCAGAGGTGTGGGGCAAGGGAAATAGAGGTAATGGAAGGCAGGTGAGGGATCAGGCAGCTGCTGTACCTCCAACTCTAAACCTGATCCTGCAGCAACCACCTGCCTCCCATACTCAAATCCAAGACAAGCGGCTTTCCCCCTATGCTGAATGGGGAATAAAACTTCATCTTGAATTTGAGTAAATATTGTTCATGTATCTTTTTTTATAAATAGAAATATCTGAAACTTTTGGCACAATATGAAATTGTTTTATCTTGATGCACTTCCACAAATTTCTGCTGGAGAAGCAGGATATTGCCTCAAATACCTCATTCTTGGATTCAAACAGAAAAAAAGAGTCAAAATAGACCTTGATTCTATTACCAGGAAATAGTTCCAGTACAATATTGTTCCATACATTTCTGTATTGTTATGGAATGTGACACCTAAGGGGAGAAGTTTGCTACATGGAATATTAGGCTTTGATTGGAGGTGTTAATAGTATTGTCTCTTCTGCCATGCTCCAGCAAGATTATCATGTCTGTCTATGTGCGTTTGTGAAAGAGAATTCCATTCAATTTATCTTTAAGTGAAGTAAATTTCTCTCTCACTTCTCCATTATAATATACTTCTGTTTACAGGCTGCTAGGCTTAATACTCACATTATGAAAAGTACAACACTGACAATTATTATGTTGAAAATATGTCATTGTTCAGAGAGTTCATTAATATGGAAAGTGACTATGGAAAGTAGGTCAGAAAATGACTTATTTATCACATGTCCATCAAATCCATCAATATGAGTTTATTCGCTTTTATTTACTGATTGCTCTTTTAGTTTTATTTTAATTTGTTCATCTAGCTTAAGGTTTTTAAAAAATATTTTAAAACACTTTACAAAATTCTTATGCTTTGGTTTGTGTTGATCTCTCATAACCATTTTTTTTCACTGCTGAGATGCTCTGGATAGCGAGTGAGTGTGTGAATGGGTTTCTACAGTCTTTTAATGGAAATACAAATAGAAAACACAATAATGTATTACTATTTTTGGCTAAAGTGCCTGAATGGGTTGTACCCAAGCAATTGTGACAACTCTGTTTCCTGGTGTGCTTAATAGATGCACGTTTCACAAAGACTAATATAGCAACAAATACAGCTAACATTTCTTAGGGTTGCTGGTCACAGAAGTCAGATGGAAAAGTCTTATCACATTATCTAAAAAACATGTTAATTAAGCAGGAAATCTGTCTTCTTTCATGAGACATACTGTATTTAATGGTTTCTAAGACAAGCTTTCCCCTCCCCTATTTAACATGGGAGGGAAAGTCCCTTATCTTGGAATCAAGCATGAGGTGGCAGGGGAGGCAGGCATCTGCTGAGGCTTAAGCTTCAGCCCCAACCCCAGGTCAGGACCAGAACTGCAGCTGCTGCCTGACTGCCACTGCCCCTTTTCCCCCCTCCCCCTGCCTCCCACACCCTTGGGCCCCCACTCGCCTCCCCAGTCTTGCCTTCCTTCCATCTGCACCCAACCTCCTGCCCCCTACAGCTCCCCTCATCACCTACCCCTTTACTGCCTCCTTCACCATGTGCCTTCCCACCACTTGCCTACCATGTTCCCCCTTACTGTCTCCTCCACCACCTGCTCCCATTACTGTTTTCCCTGGTGCAGTGGTGGTGGGGACAAATTTTAGATGATCCTCCAATAATTGTATTGTATATATGGAAAAGTATAACAAATTTATAGATTTTCCATGTATCAAATCAAATTATGAGGGGGGAAGGGGGATCTTAAATTTAGGGTCAGCTTGGATTTGAGTAAATACAAAGTGCTACCAGAACCAGAAATATTCTCAGGCTGTACTTCATATGCTTGATTTGCAAAAGAACAGGAGCAGGCATTCCCTATGTAAGAAGAAGAAAACTCTAAATAATGACTGTTACTATAACATTCCCAGACTATTACAAAATCATAATACAGCTAACAAAGACTTACTGCTGAGACAGTCCTAGGGGTGGATCAAGGATTTGGCAAAAGGGAGTGCAGGAGTAGCAATTTTTGTTGCTGGGGTGGCTTCATCTCCACTGCCAGTCTCTTTCGCTCCATCCCCACTCCCCTCCATTCTTCCCCACTGTGCAGGCAGACCATTCCTGGGGGTCACCAGCAATTATTTAAAGTTCCCAGTTAGGAATACCCATACCTTACCCTTAATGCTCAGGTGCATGTTCTCTTCCCTCCCCTTTCCCCTTCTACTGCTTTTCCTCCTGTCCAGGATTAAGGAATCTGCAGAGCTGCTCCTACCAACTCCAGCAGGTCTGCACAGGGGCTGGACCCAGCTGGGATAGCAACAGTGACGATGGATGGGTTCCCTCAACATGCTCGGTCCCTGCCTGGGAGCAGGTGTGGGAAGGAGAAACCCTCACCACCACTGCTGTGGATGTCCTAGCTGATCCCAGCTTCCACGCACCCTAGCTGAAGCATGAAGAAGTGACTCTGAAGCTTCCCTGCCTGCAAGACCCTAGGAAAGCAGCAGCAGCAGCAGGCAGGAAAGGGAGATGGGAGGGGACATGTCTCTGAGCATGGAGGGGAAGTGAGAATGGATTGTCATTTGCTTTGGAGACTTTAAAAAAGTCCTCAGAGGCTCCTGCAGCACAATCCAGTCCAAAAGCGGGGTGTAGTGGCACTACTGCACCCATTCTGGATCTTCCCCTGAACAGTCCTATGAGGCAATGTTGGTGTCCCTTCTTAAGATGCCCAGTTGGAGATATTTGCTTCCGATACTGGACTCTGATCTCCTCACTTCCTTTACCTTTTTTAAAAGCATTTTCACTTCCTTTAGCATTTTCATGCCTTTCTGAACCAGTTAGTCTTTAACGTAACCCCTAGCCTAGCTTCTGCCTGACTGGTGTACCAAGAAACTAATGTTTACTACTTCCAGGATGACAGTCTGGTGTACATTTTCTTTTAACTGAGCTGGTAATCTAATGAAAAATGGAAGTTATATGGAACACTGCCTGCTCTGAGTAATGCATTTTGCACTCGTGTAAAAATCAATACAAAATATTTGTAGTAATTTGGTTCATCTTGGGTGTATCTACATGTTCATTAATGCACAGTAACTACTACAGTTACTGCACAGTAGTGTCAGCTAACTAGGTTTTTTTGTGACGCTTACTGCGCAGTGGTGTATTAGTGCGGTTTTTGCCTGGCACACTGTGCAGAGTTAAGGGTGTGCTCCTTCCCACACCTGTGTTCCTCCTTCCCTCTCTTCAAGGGAGAGGGAAGGAGGAACAGCATTGGCTCCCTGACAGGTGTGGAGAAACTCTGCCTTGGAAAATGCCCTTATTTTCTCCCAATTAGATGATTGGTGGGAGGGTAGGGGCATTCTTGCATAGTGGGGACCCTCCTGGAGTCCCAGGAGGGCTGCTGCTTTTGGCAACGCTGTTTACTACCTCTGCTGCACTCATCCATGTTGACCCAGAGGGACGGGGGGAACTGGGAGGCTTCCCACTTCAGGAGAATACACTGCCCCAATCAGCTGACTGGTGAGTGGGGGGAGCATTCTCCTGTAGCAAGAACCCTCCCAGAAACCCGGCAGCCAGGGAAAGTGCCCCCCCCACAACCTAGTTCAGTCCTCTGAGTTGGCCTGGAGGAGTGTGGGGGGCCAGAGCTAGGTGTGCTTGGCAGTAACCCCTTTAGGGCTCTAGGAGCATTGCTGCTGTGGGGGAATATGTCTTTCCCCTCTCTCCCCAACATTCCCTGCACTGTGGGTTGTCCTGGAGGAGTGTACACAATGGAGGCTATTCCCCCACAGCAGGGAACCAGGAGGGATCCTGCCAAGGGTGTGAATGGCCTCTGTCCCACCATTGTCCCAGGACTGGAACCCTCCCAGTGCTGTTTGTGGTAGCTGCTGCTTTTCAGCACTTGTCAACTGCCTTTGATAGCCTGTCCCCTTCTGAGGCAGTGGATAAGACAGGCTATTGGTCAATGGGATCCTCTGTGGGTGGGGATGACCCAAGAAGCAGCCCTCTACTGCTCCCTGGCTGAAGAGCTCACCTGTGTAATTCATCAGGGGACTGGAAAATGCATACTGCTCCAACTCTCAGGCTGTTTTTCGAGTGATAAGAAATTCACAGAAATTCTTACTGCTAGAAATAAAGGCCTGTCTGTCATCTGTGTCTAAGAGTAGTTGGTTATCAGCTGGCAATGTTTAGTATATTGATTGAGTTTCTTGGGTTAACAACATCTTGTATTGCTGGTAATAAAAATTGTGCATTCTGAACTCAGCTGTCTATTCCGATGATGCCGGAAAGGGAAGAGAATCTATGTTTGCTGCTTTATAACTGTATTAACTCTGGTGTTTTTTCAAACCAACATAAAATTCATAAACGTGGGTGTCTTTATACACACTCTGGTGTGGAGGGAGAATACTTTAATTAGAGCAGCTTTGAGAGCTTGAAGTGCCCACAATGTCATGTGTATTTTGCATACTATGCTTCAAAATGGCGGCAGCCGCACTTTAACTAAAGCCCATTCAATGAATTCTAGTTAAAGCACCCCTGCTCCCATTTTGAAGCACAGGGATGCTGAATAGATTTCCTAGATTTCATAGACGTTACAGCTGGAAGGGACTTTGTAATATCATCAGGTCCGGCCCCCTGCCTAAGGTGCAGGAAGTCAGCTAGGGTCAAAGGATCTCGGCAAGATAAGCATCCAAATATTTCTTAAAAGTGTCCAGAGTAGGTGCTTACACCACCTCTGGGGGGAGTCTATTCCAGGCCTTTGGGGCTCAGACAGTTAAAGATGTTTTTCCTTATGTCCAGCCTAAAATGGTCTTGCAGGATTTTGTGACCATTGTACTTTGTCATCCCTTGGGGTGATCTTGTGACCAGGCATTAACCCAGATCCTGATGCACACCCTTTATGTACTTATAGGCTGCCACCAAGTCACCCCTGAGCCTGCACTTCTCCAGGCTGAAGAGTCCCATAGCTCTCAGCCTCTCTTTGTCAGGCCTGTTCTCTTGCCCTCTGATTATATGAGTGGCTCACCTCTGGACTCTTTTTCAAGCTTCTCCACATCCTTCCTGAATTGTTGAGCTCAGAATTGGAGGCAGTACTCCAGCTGCGGCCTCACCAAGGCTGAGTACAGCGGAAGGATTACATCCTGGGTCTTGCTCAAGATGCATCAGTAGATGCAAGCCAGATTTTTGCTTGCTTTGCCAGCTGCGGTATTGCATTGGTGGCTCATGTTCATTGTGAGCGAGTGCCCTTCTCGGGTACCCGGTTTCAGGTAAGTTCCCCCCGATTCCCGCCTGCCACGACTTGATCTTAACCTAATTTATGAGGGGGAAGGAACAGTTGTTAGAAACCGGTACCCCGGTAAAGAAGACACCCAGGTCAGATCTTCACCGGTAATGCTTTATTTTATGTTGCCTGGCTCTCTCTCCAGGGAGGCCCTCCTCCCAAGTGCCTGCAGCGGGTTCCCCTGACCCGCCTTCAAAGATCAAAGCGGGATTACTTATTGTTCCTTTTCTGTGATCAGCCACTAATAGCCCGGTTAGTGGCTGATTACCGTCGACCCCGGGATTCTCGGGCTGTGGCTTGTGCCGGCTTCGGGAGCATGGCTTTGTTGCTTTTACTATTCTGTTACTTTCTTTCCCTCTGTCTGTCTTCTCCCTAGCTGGCCATCTGCTCAATGATCAGCTGCTAATTACCTCATTGGCGGCTGATCAACGCTGACACCGGGATTCCCCGTCTGCGGCTCGTGCCGGCTTGCGAAGTACAGCTTTGTCAATTTCCTTTTCTCTTTATAATTTTTCTGTCTTTACCCTCCGGTACAGGGCCCGGGTTATAGAGCCTGCGAAGTAGGGTAGGGGCTCCTTCGCCCTCTTGCTCTGTGCCTCTTACTTTGCTTCTTCTTCCCCCCGCCCCTCTTCGGCTCGGGGAATCCCTCCCCAGCTCTGAGTCCTCGGAGCTGTGGGGGTGGGGGAGGTTCCGTGCCGCTGCTCGGTTCCTCACTCACCGCAGAGGCTGTCTTCTCAAGGTAGGACATGATCCGTAGATGGGTGCATCACTCCCCGCAATTACCCTCATCGTCTGGGTGTGCATCCTTATCTCCTGGACTCTCTCGCAGGCTTCGTCGCCATAGGGGTCCCTTTTCGTCTCTCTCGTCACGTGCGTGCCCAAAGGCGCCCTTGGTAAGTTTCCTCCTCTTTTTGTTCTCCTTTTCATGCTTCGTATTGGCTGCCCGGGGTATTCATCAATTTCCTTGTTGTCTTCATTCCCAGCAGCTGTTCCCTCTATTTCAGTAACTGCGTCGCAGCTGCGATGCTGTTACATTCATCTTGTGGTCAGTCATGACCCCCAAGTCTCTTTCGACTGTGGTGCTAGCGAATGTAGCATTGATGAGCTTATACGTGTGATGTGGGTTTTTTTCCCCACTGTGGTGGAGCACCTTACATTTCTCCATATTGAATGCCATCATGTTTTCATCTGCCCACCTTGCAAGCCTATCAAGGTTCACCTGGATCCCCAGCCTATCCTCAAGTGTGGATACTCTTCCCCAAAGTTTGGTGTCATCAATTAACTTAGCCAGTCCACTTCTGACACCAGCGTCCAGATGGTTTATGAAGACATTAAAGAGTACAGGTCTGAGTACGGAGTCTTGGGGGATACCACTAGTCACCAAGTGCCATGTTGATTCGGTGCTGTCAACTACTGTTCTCTGGGTCCGACCTCGGAACCAGTTCCCCAGCCATTGGACTGTGGAGTAGTTGAGGCCGCAGTTGCCAAATTTTTCCAGGTCAAAGGTTTATTTTTTTTTAAAGTACGAATATATGATATCAACCTCTTCCCTTTTGACCAGGTGATATGTCACCTGGTCATAGAAGGAAACGAGATTGGTCAGGCAAGACCTACCTGCAACAAACCCATGCGGGCTATCACTCAGAATGTTGCCTCTGTTAGCCTGTCAAGATTGGTTTCTTTGATAATTTTTTTCCAAGATCTTCCCAGGGATTGAGGTCAAACTGATTCGCCTGTAGTTTCCTAGGTCTTCTTTCCTTCCTTTCTTGAAGATGGGCACCACATTGGCCCTCTTCCAATCTTCAGGTACTTTGGCCCGAGCACCACGAGTTCTGGTATATCCTTGCCAGTGGCTGCAATATGATGTCTTCCAGTTCCTTTAGCACTCTTGGATGCAATGTATCTGAACCAGCTGATTTGTTGGGGTCCAGCCTCTCCAGATGCTCTCTCACAAGATCTATGCCAATGGTGGGCATATATTCATCCTTACCCTGGTCATCCCACATCATGTTAGGCAGGGTGGTCCTTTTCATAGATTCATAGATGTTAAGCTTGGAAGGGACCGCAATAGATCATCGAGTCCGACCCCCTGCATAGGCAGGAAAGAGGGCTGGGGTTAGATGACCCCAGA
>NW_005842072.1:1092686-1096896 GCF_000455745.1 Alligator sinensis
TGCTGCTGCCTCTCTACAATCCCAGTGTGAAACCTGTCTTGCCCCTCGCTTAGGAACACTGAGGCAAAGAACTCATTGAGGAGTTCATCCTTGTCCCCCCTGTCTGTCACCAATTGCTTATGCCCATTTAGTAGAGGTCCTATTCCACCCTGGGCCTTCCTTTTACTCCCTATATATCTAAAGAACAATTTTTTGTTATCCTTAACTTGGGATGCCATCCTCAGCTCCATGGTAGCTTTGGCCTGTCTAACTGCCTCCCTACAAGCACGAGCAGAGGAGGTATATTCCTCTTTAGTAATCTCTCCCCGTTTCCACTTTTTATATGCCCCCCTTTTTGCCCGTAGGCTGCTCTGGATTTCTCTGGTCAGCCAAGGAAGCCTCTTGGCCCCTTTCCCCCTTTTTTCCTGCATTGGGATCGTCTCCCTCTGTGCCCAAAGGATCATTTCCTTAAGGCACAGCCACCCTTCCTGGGCTCCCAACTCTTCAAAACTCTTACTCTGCAGTGCGTCCTTGACTAAACGCCTGAGTTCATTGAAGTCAGCTTTCCTAAAGTCTAGCACTTTCACCCTACTGGTTACCTTATCCACTTGACGTCTTATGGTGAATTCTATTATTTGGTGATCACTGTCTCCCAGGTGACCACTGATCTGTAGGTCTCCTACCATGTCATCCCCCATTGCCAATACCAGGTCCAGTAAGGCATTCCCCCTAGTGGGACCATGTACCTCCTGTGTCAGATGGAGGACTTTGGACTGGTGAAACACGGATGCAAAGTAATCATTAATCATGTTGGCTTTTCCTTGGGTGTTGGTAGTCAGCTGCCCCAACTGGTTAAGCTAGATTCCAATATTGCCCTTGTTTTTCTTTCAACTCCACACATTTCTGAAAGAGGACTTTTTATTGTTCTTGATTTGTGTGGCCAGCTGGAGTTCAGTTGCAGCCTTGGCTTTCCTAATTCATTCCCTGCAGGTGTGGACCAGTGCAGAATACTCCTCCTTGCGGTGTTTCCTTTTGTCCATCCTTTATAAGCCTCTCTTTTTAGATGTAGGAGGTCCATGAGTTCCCTGTTGAGCCAAGGGGGTTGTTGAGCCCTTTTACCACCTTTCCTATGGGTTGGGATGGACTCCTCTTGTGCTTTCAGGATTGCTTCCTTAAGGAGCAACCACTCATCATGAACTCCCCTCGCTGTGAAATCATGGCCTCTCACGGCTTCAAGAACAAGCCTCCTGAGCTTATGAAAGGCAGCTTTCCTAAAGTCGAGGACTAATGCATTGCTGGCTGACTTGCCAGCTTTGCAATGGATAGTAAAAGTGATCAACTCCTGGTCACTGTCACCCAGCTTCCCTTCGATTCTTAGGTCGCTGATTAGATCATCCCCTTTGGCCAGTACCAGTTCCAGCAACGTCTTACCTCTTGTCAGCCTATAAACTTCTTGAGACAGGTAGAGCTCATCCACGCAAGTAAGGAAGCTCTGAGACTGATCGGATTTAGGTGAATGCTCTTCCCATGAGATGTCTGGGAAGTTGAAGTTTCCCATAACAACCATGCACTGATAGCGTGCAGCCTCAGCCAATTCCCTGGTGAATTCTTGGTCAAGCTCTTGTTCCTGATTCGGAGGTCTGTAGTAGACTCCTACCATTGTATCCCCTTCGCCTTGTCGCCCTCCTATTCTAACCCAAAGGGTCTCCACTCATCCTACTTGGGTGCCAATCTCAGCTTGTAGGGATGTGTAGCTCTCCTTCATACAGAGAGCTACAGCACCACCCCTCTTTTACATGCGATGCGGATTAATTGAATCTGCTCTGATGCATGTTAATTAACATGCACTGGAGTAGACATGCAACACATGTAGAGGTGCCCTATGAATCCAAATATATTTCTGTTTCCTTTGGCACTTACTAAGTTCTATTTTCTTGACATCTTCCTCCCCATGGTTATCCATCCATCAACTTAAGTTCAACATTGCAAAAATGAACGTAATTTCTTCTTATGCTTCCACACTTACAAACCTATTTCTCTTTTTTAGTCACCATTGACAACACCTCCATTGTAGTTATCCAAGCTGATAACTTGGACATCATTCTTGTCCTTTACTTTCTCTAAAATCAAGTATCCCACACATACCTAAAAATCTTGTCAGGTGTTCCTACAGAGCATCTCAAAGAGTCTTTTCTCTCCATCCACACAGCTAACATTCTTATTTTGGGGGTCTTCATTATCGTGCATCTTAACTGTTGTCAGTTTTTCTTTTTATATTGTTAACAAATTCTATCTTCTCTTCTTAAATTTATTCCAAATACCGCTATAAAAATAATCTTCCTGACTCACTACTTTGAATACACTGGTTGCCTCTGCACAAGATGCTAAATGTGCAGTAGACTAATTCTACTGCGCATTAGCGCATCACAGCAAAAGCCATGCTATTGCACTAATGCACCATAGAATTAGTTTACTGTGCATTAGCGTCACTATAAAGGCATGTGCCAGTGCTGCTGTGCGTCAGCGCCAGTTACTGTGCATTTAGTTAGTATCTGTTATTAGAGGTACTAAACTTAATTTGCCATACCTACAGTGCATTGATGCATGTGTAGGATGCCCACTCTGTCCCTCTTGGCTTTCCCTTTACAAACTGCATCAAGAACAAATTGCTTATTTGAAGTTCATTCATAGTATATTCTCATCTTCACTATCATTTGTTGACCTCCCCATCTCCCAGTGTATGGTCTGCAAATGATTCCAGCCTTGATTATCCATTTGTTAAACTTTCCAGTTGCTCCATAGTTTCTTCCATGGCTCCTCTTGGAATTCTGGAAGGCTGAATTTTACTTTACATTTCTCCTTTAGACTCACTTCTGGCATGATATCTATAAAACAGTGACAATGGATAGATGTGCTATGACCACTGCTTACTAACTAAGCATAATCAGTTCATTATTTCTTGTACCCATTTCATGAATAATTTTTGTTTTTATTCATCTGTTTTCTATAGACCGAGTTCTGGCCTCAAAGACCCTACTATATTTACATTATATGTGTGTATGCTGCATTGCACAATGAGACCCTGATTTCTTTTGCAGTCTCTAGACACTTCTGCAATATAAATGATAATCTTAGAAAATATTTTGTCAAGTGCCTGATAATGATTCCATTTTAAATTGCTCATCATTGCCTGGCTGAAATTGGATCAAATCTATTAGGTTGTATGAATATGTGCCCATTTATATCAGCATTACTTTCGGACCAAGATTTTTCCACAACATTTCTGTAATTTATGACATGTCTCCCATCCTGTATTTAATTCTGTGAACATATAAGAATACACAAAGGACATGATGGGCAGGTTCTTCAGCTGCTGTAAACTGGCATATCTCTACTGAGGTTGATGTTACACCAATATAAACCAAATACCTCATGCAATAAGCTTCAAGGTTTACTAGTTCAGATATTTTTATTCTTCTCAGTTGATGCCACAGATGGTAATTTATCTGGCTTCTAAAGAGATGCAAAGTGATGAATGAATTCTGGACCAGCTAATTCATAGAGAGATCAAATTAGACAGGAAGACATTTATGAGAGCATAATACTTTACTGGCTTTCCCCCCTGTTTAATTACTAATTACAATTGATTAAGATAATTATATCTGTTAAACTATTATTGCACCTGCCAATTCATGTAAGTATAGTCTGAACTATTTATCTTACTAGGGAATGAAGACAGGTGCCAGTGGTTGGTGCAACTAGTACAAGAAAATCTTCTACCTAGTAGTGTTTTCAGTTCCACAGGCCACATGAGCCATTCTTCAAAAATCTGCTTGCAGCTAGGCAAGTTTGCCATTGATAACGTGAAAATTGCTGTTAAAGTTATTTCTTCATACTTCTAGTAAATAGGCTTCATTTTGAACAGCATTGCCAAAGTGATCATATTTATAATTCAGAGAAAAAAGACTATTTGTATTTTACACAATCTTATGGAATACTTGAGAAACTACAATTTCCATTAAAAAGTTAAGATAATTTTTACATTAAGCTCTTCACTTAGACAGTGGTGTTTCTTCTGCAGTTTTAAGCAACTTGAAGGTTTATTGGTAATTTCAAGAACATACCACCCACACATTCAAGCAGCTATTGAAAAATGCAATATGTATTCTGCCCAGAATGAATCAGCAGGTGATGATTATACCCTGCTGTACAGTGATGGAAAAACAGCATA
>NW_005842072.1:1096952-1147467 GCF_000455745.1 Alligator sinensis
AAAAAAAAAAAAAAAAGGAAAAAGATTGACGCTAAGCATTTCCTCCTTACAGGCAATATATAACTTCTTGATTTACAATATGGTAGTGTTACAGTGATGTTGTAGCTGTGATGGTCCAGGAATTATGCAAGAGAGAAGGATTTCTTAGGGTGATATCTTTTATTGGACCAACTGCATAGTTTGAATGGAGTTAGACAAGGTTTTGAATACACGCCATTTTTCTTCAGGTACCTGTGACTTATGATTTCAAATTACTGTCACATATACATTTTGCTGTAGAATATTAAAAGCTATGCAACGAAGACTTTATCTGAACAAAGACACATTTTTCAACATTTTGTAAAATTCAGTAATGTCTTTGTCATTCAATTTAAACAAGGTGAGTAAAGTGAGTTTGTTTATAAAAAAATCATGAATATTTAAGGTTCAAATTGCCACAGTATGAGAATATTTGCAGTAGCATGAAAGTACATTATACCTGGAGAAGCTTCTAGGGCACTTGCAGCAGGAAGTAATATAGAAGTGGACTATCCTATCTGGAACTCCTAGGGGGATTGTTCTGTTAAAGGAGAGGCAAAATAGCTGTTGTACCACCATTAGTTTGGGTATAACTAGCTTTTTCTCTCCTCTTTCTGTAACGGACCAACTGTAAGCTATTGTAAGGGTGTTGGGCCTTAGATTGTTCTTCTTTCCTATCTTTGAGAAATCTAGGACTTCAAACTCTTCTGAAGTTAGAAAAATGCAAGAGGAGCTTTTGCAACCACCTTACATAGAAGTGTGGATAAGTTGGGTAGAATTAGAATGTTTTAGTGTGCCTTCTCATGCACACAGAGGACAGTTACATATTTTCCATAAAAATAAAGGTCAAATTATGACCTTTAGATTAAGCTACCCATATGTTCATTATGCCAATGCAATATTAATATTTGTAAAGATCAAAATACTGTATTTACCTGAATCTAAGACTACTTTAAATTTAAGAAGCTCCCACAACAACTGGATTCTAGAGAATGAAAAGTATACATTTGCTATAATTTTCCATGTCTAGAATCTAATTGTTTGGGGGACATCTTAAATTTATCCCTTGCCATCCTCCCTCCCACTAGAGTAAGAAATGAGCAGAAAAAAGGAAATTGGTGGAGAAAGCAGAGGCATAGGTAGGGGCAAGCAGTGGTGAAAGGACAGATAGGCAGGTGCGTGTCCTGGGTGTATCAGCATGGACAAGCAAGGAGCCCTGCCCACAGGGGAATCCAGGACAGTGGCACCCCAACCCTGGAGGGAGAATCCTGAAAGGAAGAACCACTTACCTGTTTCATGATGCTGAACACAAAGTGAGCCACACCAAGACGAAAGACCCATGCAGTTCATTAGCTGCACTTATCTGCAGCTGGAGCTGGCATGGGCATGTGACGTCAGCAGGGAATGTCACTCAGCGGGAGAGAGAAAAGCTGGCACCAAGAGAGAAAAGCTGGCACCAAGCTGGCAGCCTTCACTGCTGGAGGCAGTGAAGGCTGCAAAGATCCCCCACGCCATTTGCAGCTAGCACCGGCAGGCTAGTGAAGGTCCAGTGAAGGGAGAGATGCTGGAGGCAGCGGAGTCTGTGAAGAGTCCCCACACCAGCTAAAGATGGCACCAGGACATAAAAGCTGAGCCGGCTTGAGGAAGAGCCGAAGAGGAACTTGGCAGAGACGAGAGCCTGGAGCCATGCAGCAGGGCACACTGAGGCACAGGCTAGGGCTAGAGGGTAGAGGGGCTAGTTAGCCCAATGCTCCCTCCCTTTTCTTTGTCTTTTTCTATCCTATTTGAACGGTGCCTTTGTCTTTTCTTTTCTTCTCTGTTTCCTCTTGGTGTAGGTTGTTATATAGAGTTCCTCTTTTTTTTGTTTGTTTGTTGTTGGTTGCCCGTGATCCTTCAGCGGCGAGAGACAGGCGGTATTCCTAAGACAACACCGGTGTACAGAGCCACCAAGCAACCATCAAGCCTCCAGAGAGAGGTACGCCAGAGAGTTGGGTATCCAGTCGCCCAAAGTCCAACCCAGGAGAGTAAGACCAACGACTCAAAAAAGAGAGCAAAGATCAGGAATTGAGGTAACTGGAAGGCAAGCCACATAACATTGAGAGGCTCGTCTCAAGGGCTGGCACATGAATGGGATGTAGGGGAAGTGGAACCCCACATATATCCATTAGGAGGCGTGACCGTTCCCGAGGGACCCTCAAAAGGGGACCCCACCACTGAAGATCCATCCGAAGTCATGGCAGGAGAGTTTTGGGGTCCTCCCCGAGGTAATTGAGGGCTCCTTCAGAAGGCGCACGAAGCCTCACTGCGCCCGACATCTGGCACATGCACCACAGCAGCACGGGAGTGGATATTCAAATCGAGGCGGGCACAGCGGGCAGTGGGGAAAATAGAGGCAGGGATGTGGGCAGTGGGGTGGCAGGCAGCCTGACCCCTGCCACTTGCCCTCCTGGTACCTGCTCCCTAACCACTTCCTCCCCCTCCGCCCTACACTTCCACTGCTGTGCTCAGCTAATCTGGGTGCAGAAGGATCCCCAGAGCCACTGTTGATCCCCTCTTGTCCCATACTGATGGGAGCAGTACCAAAGGAGGAGTGTGTGTACTGCCACAGCTGCTGCTTGCACCATGGGGGAGGAGCAGGTCATGAGCAGCTCTGGGGCTCACCCTGTACCTGTATCAGCTGGGAATTGAACCACTTCAGCAGGGAGGTGCAGGGAGCCTCGTTCAGCTGCGGAGCACAGGAGCAATGCAGATTCCTCCTTTCCTGCCTGGGTCTCTGGCCTCTGCTAGTGAGGAAAACTGGGCAGGAAACAGATGCTGGAAGTAGGAACCTACATGCTGTTAATGCTGTCCATGGGCCCAGGTGAGCTCCCTGCACAGCTGCTCCCCACAGTTCCCCATTGGAGTGGTCTAATATTGGATTCTAAAATGAGGCTTTGTTGCCCCCTGGATGAATGGGAAAAAAAACTTTATCTTGGAATCAAGTAAATGTGGTACTTAGATTAGGAAAAGCTTCTATACATGGCAAATGGTAAAGATAACATTAGCGATAGACATGAAAAAAACTTTTACAAAATAACATAGACAGTGTTCGTATGTAAATACAGTTGTGGTTTAAAAAAGGAAAATCAACTGTTTATTTTGTGTTTAAAAAGGCCACTGAGCAAAAAAGCATGAGGATTATGAAACATTTACAGCAAGGCAATACATTGAGTCTTTAAATCTTCCTCATTCCTTACTCGATGTCAAAGAATGGTTGTCACTATCCAGCAGAAATTAAATCTGAGTGCAGATATTGAAAGTCACTGGGGGCATCTACATGAGATGTTTACTGTGCAGTTGACTAATTAGCTTTGTAGTAAGCATCTCAGCTTCTACACGCATGCCACTATTAGGCTGGAGTAAATTAATTAGCTCCACAGCATGCTAGTACTTACAAGTACTATCCTGCTGCAGAGTAAAAAACTTTGCAGTAGTACCTGGTGCACAAGGGTGCTTCAGTGTGGGGGCTGCCTTCAGCCCCTCTGCAACACATTGAGCTGGGGAGAGCAGCCCTGGACTGACAGGCTGACCTATGGGGCTCACTGCCAGCTAGGGCTGTTCCACCTGGGCTCCATGTACTGCATCTAAATAAACTGCAGAGCTTATTGCTCCAGAGTTAATTGCTCTCGGGGTATGTTCATACAGAACACCCAGGAGCAATTAACTCTGGAGCAATAAGCTCCACGATTTATTCAGGAGCTGTAATTTCTTGTGTAGATATGCCCACTGTAGGACAGCTTCAAAATAAGACGTAGGCACTTACATGCAAGTTAAGCAAAATCTAGGTGATATCTAACAGATACCACAAAAAAGCCTTACCTCTTAGGATTTTTGTGGATTATTCAGATTCATCTATAAGACTTTTAGTGCTTATGGCTTTTCAGATGTCTAAGGTTTCACCAGTGAAGTTAGTTAAACTCCTACATTTGCCTAGAATTGCTGCCATCATGGTTCAGCTAAGCATCTTGGTAGCTATATCCAGCCTAAGGGCATTTGGATACACAAATTAGTCTTTCATGTGCCTAGGCCCCTCAAAAGGTCCAGTCCACAAGGTGTCTTTTAAGCATGCCTAACAACATTCAATTAATCACAAAGTGTAGCTCTCATAGTCACTTTTCTTTAACAGCATGGCTTGTGGTGGCGTTCCTTTATATAAAATAGTTTAACATTTAAAGAACTCTCCTAGGAAGTGGGAGACCAGGATTCTAACCTATATTTCTAACCTATATTTCACCTATATTAGAAGATTGCCCAAGCCACCATGATATGAACAAGCTTGAGGTTAGGGCTTCCAATATTGAATATACTGTCCAATAACTGCTTTATGCAAAAAAGCGTAAGTCCTTGGTTCAGGGACCAGAACCCATGGAGGAGGCAGACTTATCTCTTGTGCAGATTCAGGGACAGCCCTGTAGATGGTATGGAGGAGGGCAGCAAACCATAATTGAAGTGGGCATTCTTATGAGTCTTACGAACTTTTGAAATGGATTTATAAAAGTATTATCTACTAAAACATTCAGATTTATGTAAAAATCAATTCTGAATCATGCATGATAGTTATAATTGAAAAAGGGTACAGTGTTCAACCAGGAGAGTCTTCAGATATTGCAAATATATTGTATTGTGATACTATACAATTTGTAGTTCTATGATAAGTTATGGGACATTTTCATAGAAAGCATTTGTATTTTGTACAGTCTTT
Organism: Alligator sinensis; assembly: GCF_000455745.1. Lineage (NCBI taxonomy): Eukaryota > Metazoa > Chordata > Crocodylia > Alligatoridae > Alligator > Alligator sinensis. The sequence goes on from NW_005842072.1 coordinate 1,101,712, forward strand.
GACCTGACAAATTATGAAAACTATTGCCTTTGTACTTTAATATTAAAAGCTAGGATAATGGTTAGCAAACAGGTTTGTATTCAGACCACTTCTATTCTGTACAAAATAGTTGTGCTTGAGCCGCAGCTACTCAAATTGTAGAAATATCAAGAGAGCCAGGACAAGCTCTGAAATTTCTTTGCAGATTAATTTGTTCAACTGCTCAACTGTTGCTCATTATGTTTTTTAGCATCGTGCTTTAGTGTTGAGATACTTTGAGAAAAGTACCGCATATTCTGCTTCCTAGATAACCCTGAAGAAGAGTTTCTCACTAAGAGATTGATATTCAGGGTAGTTGGAGTAGACAGCTCACAGGAGGTGCTGGTACCTGCGGGCAGGATTAGCACTGAGGTTTCTAAAAGTATCAGTATTTAAACTTTAATGGTTGTGTTGAACTAATGGAAATACTAGTGGTATGGATACAGCTACTAAGCAACTCCCAATTACTCAGGATTGATATTTAGAAATGTTGACACTTTGGGGCCTTTTTTTTTTGTTGGCCTGGCAACATGCATCTGCTTTTCTTTGTTAGTGAAGCAAATATGTTCAAGAATGACTGACATGAGAATATTAAATCATTATAGAAGGTTTTGTTTTGTTTTGTGTTAATATTAAGAATTGTCAGTATTTGAAGGATTTTGGTTCCAAAGAGAAATAAAGACTAAAATTCCCAGAGAAGTCTTAATGCTGACAGGTGCTAGTTGACTACGAATTATTGTAATATGGATATTTAAAGAGATTACCCTTGTGCTCTGGATGTTTCTGTAGATCATAGAAATGTAGGGCTGGAAGCTACCTAATGAGGTAATCTAGTCCATCCCTTTGCTCAAGATGGGATTGTCCCCGTCTAAACCATTCCAGCCAAGTGTCTTGCCAACCTGCTCTTGAAAATCTCCAAGGATGGAGAGTCCACAATTTATCTAGGGAGCCTGTTCCAATGCTTGACCATCCTCAGAGTCACCACTGTCTAAATTCTTCCTAATCTCCAACCTAAATTTCCTCTGCTGCATCTTGAGGCCATTGTTCCTAGTCCCTGTCTCCCACGCTCATAGAGAAAACCCAACTTATCCTCTCTGTAATTGCCCTTCAGATATTTGAAGACTGTTATTAAATTGCCCCTCAAACTTCTTCTGCTACAGACTAAATAACATTCCCACAGAAATCCAAACATGGAATACTATTTTACTTTACAAATGGAATTGTCTTCTGAGGCCTTTCAGCTGTGTGGCTCTGAAGATTCTTTAGAAATTATTATATTACTATAGCCAGCGATACTGAAACTTCAACTGATGGCTTAGGCCAGGGGTGGGCAATTATTTTGGGCGGAGGGCCACTTAGCGAGTTTTGGCAAGCTATTGAGGGCTGCATAGGTAACCACACCCCTTAAAAAGTGCCCCGCCTCCTGGTCGCCATCTTGGGACCGGAAGTCTTGCCCCTGACACTTGCCACCAGAAATCCCTCCCCTCGCCCCTGGAAGTACTCCTTCGGAGAAGAGGGTTTACTATCTTAGAACCAGGAAAAAAACAAATTTAAGTACTAAAAATCAAATGCCCATAATATTATATTTTAATTCAATCAAAAAAACACATTTTTGTCCTGATCTGTGTGTTTGTGCTTTATATGTACAAGTGATTGCATAATAGCTCAAAATGCAGTCTTACTCTTGTATATCGTGTGGGGTGTGCAGGGGTGTTGTGGGGATATGGGTGGGGGGTGGGTGTGGGGTTTGTGGGGAGTTGTGGATGTATGTGTGTGGTATTTGTGGGATGTGTGATTGTGTCTGGAGGAGGGTGTGGCTGTAGGGTTTGCAGGAAGGGTTGCAAGGGGGGAGCCAGTTGGGCTCTTGCTGCCGGAAGCCTCATGGCTGCATTTGCACTCCAGTGGATCCTGTTGCCACCAGGAGGCCAGGGGCTGCTGGGGAAGGGCCTCTCAGGCTTGGGGGGCAGTGTAGGGGGCTCCTGGAGCCACTGGGGGTGGCATGAGCCAGTGGGGATGTGGCCCAGGATGCGGGAAGCCCAGGGAGGTGGCACAGAACTTGCATTGCATGCCTAAGGCTTGGGGTGGCAAAGGCCTGGCTGCCCTCCCCCATGGGCAGCCTGGGGGTTTCCACCACCCCAGGGGGATGGCCTGGGTCCCCTCCACCCTGCAGGAGACCGGCAGCCTGGTGGCAGCTCACTTCCCAGCCCCAGGACAAGTGGGGAGCCTGCACCAAGAGCTGGAGCAGAGCCACAGCTACTTTTCTGCTTCAGAAGCTGCTGCAGCTTCCAGGAGGCTGGGAGACCTGGGGAAGCTCCTGGCTGGCCCTGGGGGGCAGAGCAGGGGGCAACCCAAGGCTGCTGGGGGTGGCATGTGGCCCGGGACATGGGAAGCCCAGGGATGTGGTGTGGAAGTTGCATCCTGCACCTGAGGCTTCAGATGGCAATGGCCTGGCTGCCCCACCATGGGCGGCCCCAGGGGGTGTCTCTGCCCTGGGGGGGAAGGCCCAGCCGCCCACCACCTGCAGGGGCCCAGCCACGTGGTAGCAGCTCACTTCTTGGCTCCAGGACAGGCAGGAGGCTGTGCCTGGAGCCTGAGCGGAGCCGCAGCTGCTTTTTTGCTCCAAAAGCTCCTGCGACCTCCCTGAGCTTCCCCACTCTGGGCTAGGACCCTGCCAGGTTGTGCCACCTTCACCAGCCTCGGGAGGTGACCCATGCTGCCCCTGGTGCTGGTCAGGAGCTTCACTGGGGCCCCTGGGCTCCTCATGGCTGCAGGACCTTCTGGAACAGAAAAGCGGCCACGGCTCCACTCTCACCCCTGGCACAGCCTCCCCACCCATCCTGGGGCCAGGGAGCGAGCTGCTGCCGAGCCCCTGCGGGATGGGGGGGTGGCTGGCCCTTCCCCCTGGGGCACTGGCACCCACTGGATCCTCCTGTGGTGGGGGGGCAGCTGGGCTGTTGCTGCCGCAAGCCTTAAGCGCAGGATGCAAGTTCCGCACCACCTCCCCGTGCCCTGGGCTGTGCCCCCTGCACTGCCCCTAGGGCTGGACAGGGAGGTTGGGAGCCTGAGGCAGCTGGGCGGTGCCCCAGGGCCAGTGCCAGTGGCACCCAGAGCAGGGTGGCAAGAGCCCGGGGCACACCTGGCTGGGCTTTATGGAGATGGGCTGGGCTGCCCCAGGAGGGAGAGAGGGGAGCCACCCCACCCTGGGCCCCACCAGCACTGGCTCCCTTGCACCCCCTCTCTCCCAGCCTCCTACCCCAACCCCGTGATCAGGCAGGGGCCAGCGCACACAGCCCTGACCCCCTCTTAGGATCCCACAGGCAGGAACAGCCCCCTGGTACCTCTGGCTGGTGGGGGTGGGGCATGGTGGGCCTTGCTTTTCCAGGGCCCTGCTTTTCACAGGAGCCAGAAGCATATAAATATTAATTTTAAAAAAATTTCAAGGGGCCCCATGGGCCAGACAGAATGGCCTGGCGGGCCGGATGTGGCCCACAGGCCGTATTTTGCCCACCCTGACTTAGGCCCTGATTCAGGAAAGCCTTTAGTTTCCCACCCCAGCTCTAAAACATTTGTCTTCAATACAAAGGTAATTCCAATAGGGAATATCATATTTCACTTTTTTCAAACTACAGTTTTGATTATCATTTATATTGCCATAGATTTTGTGTTTACTGGGTGCTTTCTAAACACAGAGGAAATCTTGGTCCCTGTCCTAAGCAGCTTGGTTCTAAAGTAAATAAATAGTTACAGCAATCAATTAAAAAAAAAAGGCTTAATTTTAATTTGGACACAAGCAGGATATCTTTCTTTCAAAGAGGATCTACAGGTTGTTTTATATTACTGGGACAATCACAGAGTTTTTTGTGGATTGCTTATCATAAAGGAGACTATATTAATAACTAGCATTAAACTGCAATTCTTATAACTGCATTAACACTACAGATCAGTTTAGAACAGCAGTTCCCAATCTTTGGTACACATATCACCTGTAGTATGCAAAGAACCTGTCAGTGGTATGTGTTAACAGATTTATTAGAATTACTTTATATGATAAAATTTTCCTGGTGGCACTTAACATTGAACTGAAAAACTTGATGGTGGTACTTAAGTTTGTATTATTTTAAATTGGTGGTGTGCAGTCTGTCAGAGTTTGGGAACCCCTGGTTTAGACAACACCATACTAAGCCTTTTTGCCAGAGCTGGTTGGAAATTTTTAGCAGAATGAAGTTTTGAAGAAAATGGAAGAGGGAATTTACTGAAAAAACATTTCTCTTCTTTTTTTCTTGCTAGCTCACCATGGAACTATATAAGTCCTTGATTTTAACAAGGCTCTTGAGAACATGCTTAAGTGTGTAAGCTGTCCTATTGAAGTCATTAGTCCTATTCATGTGTTGAAAGTTAAGCACATTAATTGCTTTGCTGAATCAGAGCCTAAAGCTGTAAAATCCATTAGACATGTTGTTATTTGGTGCTGCCACACATTCAGGTTGTCTGGAAAACTGACAATAGTACTCATGTGCACAACTTTCCATCTTAAAAAGAGATCACTCAAGATTCAATAGAGAATACCAATCATAGAAAACATTGTTTACTGTGCAACAAGCTGGACTTACAGCAAGTTCCTTGTATTTTAACACTATAGAAAAATTCCACAACAACTTTACTTAAATTTAAAAATGTATACTTTAAGGCTGGAATAGTATAAGTTTCTTAAGGCAGTTCAGTGCCCACATTTGTTTCTAAATTTTCATCCTTAATTAAATAGACGCAGGCTTGTTGTACATATAAAGGTGTTCATAGTTTCCTGGAAAATTTCACTAAATTTTATCTAGTTCAAGTCATACTTCATGGTTTTATATGCTTCCCTGTATGCTGACCTTCAAAACAAAATATAATATATTTTTTAACAAGTTAATGAAACAAATGGTAAAATGGTCACATGCCTCATTAGGAAATCACTTGCTAGGTTGTTATTGCTTTTTGATAGTCAAAATTAAGAATGATTTGTTACTGTATTATGTTATGTTGCCATGCATAACCATTGACATATGTAGAAACCAGACTATTTAGTTTTAATGGTATATTGTTTGTCATAGTGAATTATTTATTAGGGAAGACATCTGCTCTTTTTTACTGTTTGCACTTTGTGTCCATGGTAAAGCAGATAGGATGTCTACAGATAATCCAACTGAATTTCAAATTGTGAATATTTATCAGCTAGGAAAAGTCTGCATTAAGGTATAACGTGGTGTCTAAGGATTTTTAGTTACTATAGTAGGATCTACTTTTACTATAGTTAAGTGTACTCAAATTTTCCAACCACACACCTGTTTTCAGATGCTTATGATCACAAATGCATGATTAGGTAGTTTTTTTGAGGTTCATACAAGCCTCTTTTTTTCATTTTTCAAGAATTTTGTTGTAATTTTAGGTTTCAATATCCGTAATAACCCCAAAAAGAGTTACATGAATTGCATGAGATTTTTCTAGTGTGACACAGAGGCCAAGTTTTCAGGTGTTATATAAACAGTAATCCACAATTTCAGAAAATATAAAAACACTTATTGATGCAACTTTTCATGATTGATTTACATAAATTCCTGTCTATGTAATCTGAATTTTAGATACTTAACAATATGAAGCTAGACATATTATCCTCTACTGAGTTTCAGTGTGAACCATTATACAGACAACTCTGTGGAAATGGTACTTACAAAGCCTGTTTCAAATGTTATAATGGTAGAAAACTTATTTCAGCTAACTGTTGGACATGTATTCATGTTTCTGCCACACCAATTCTAATGTTTCAACCCAAATATCCTTTTTGAAAGGTATCTGACAGGACTCTTTTTAAACTCATAGTATAAATTGTTTGTGGAAACCAAAAACAAATCCTGTAGTCATCATGTTTATGGCCCCTAGCTAATGAAGCATAATCATAGGGGTTCTCCCAAATTCTGTTACACAGCAGGAAGTATGCCTTATTACACATTTTGTGACAAATTATATATTCATGTGTTTCTAGCTGTCATAACAATGAACATTTATCTTAGTTTGACTCAGTCATGAAAAATGAGTCTAATTATATGATAGTACAAAAATGACTTGGGTTAAATTACTAACAATAGATAGAAAAATTCTTGTTTTTACTAACCATAAAATTACAGCAACATTACTACCTTCATATGAATGGAGAGCCAGTCAGAATGCATTATTTACTATCAAAATGTTGTTCATAGGTAATTATGAGGGAGCTAATTTTTCTATCAGCTTTACTTTTTAATACTATAGCCATTAAGGCTACCTATACACATGCTCATTGGCATTCTAACTAGAATATGTTGGAGGAGATTAATTAATTAATCAATTCTGCTCTGTGTCATGCATTAAGCCCCCACACATCTAAAAATGGCTACAGGGTGCTTTAACTAAGCCTTATCAATGCAGGGGGCTTAATACACGTGATGGTAAGGTGTTTTAGTTAGAGCAACTGCCTGCAAACCACTCTAATGCACCACCCACCTCTGAGCACATGTATAGGCAGCCTAAAAAATTTAAAGAAAGTTCTTGTAGATCATCTGTGTAACTGGAAAGAATATATTTTCTAAAGATTCCTACTTTTGAACATTTGCTATGCAGAAAAAGGGGATACTCGAGTAATTTAGTTCTTATTTGATCTATGTTTACCATTTTAAGTTTTAATAACATTTCCATTATCTGAGAATATAATGTAAAATTACTAATGTTCCTCATCTATACCTAATTCTCATTTTAGCCCAATGATATTGCTCACCAGATATGAACTTCAATAGGAAAAAAGTATTGTTTTCAATTACTGTATAAGTTCTTTTATTTCCAAGGTGAAAACCTAATGTGTGAGATCCTATGAGCTTTTCATAGATAGACTAATACCAAATTTCTTCAATAACAATTTGTGACACTTATAATCTCAGCGAGAGATGACTGGGCACTTTCTCAGCCATTTCACTTGGTTGGCAACACAGTCTTGCTGTAAATATTTTCTGTGAATAAAAGGAAGGATATGGATTGCTCACTCTCTACATGTTGTGATGCATATGAGTTCCAATGTCAGTCAGTGCCATGTAACAAATTAGCTAGATTTAACTGTTTGAGAAGATTCTTGTCTGAAATAAAAGTTAAATATTAGAGAAGTGGCTGTCAATCACAATAAGAATCTTAGTGGGTAGGTGACAGCAAGTGAAGAAAACTTTGTTCCAAAAATCAATGGCATATTCAAGAATAAACAACAACAACCTTTATGATTCTTATTATGTGTCATACATAAAATATGATGACAACTAACATTTTAATGACAATGAAGTTATATATTAAAATAGACTTACGCAAATGTAGGGAACATCTGCTTTCACATGACATGGCCTTCAACTCTCTTTAGTCTAGAAGTTCAAGGCAACTGTTCATAAATTTAACATCCCTAATTTATAAATAAGATATTCATTACCTGGTGACTCACAACATATTGGAGAACCAGCATTGTTTAAACATCCTGAATGAGCTAAAATAGCACATTAAAAAAAACTCCAGTCTTTCTTCTTTTACTCTCGTGGCAGGAATTGTTTATTCTATTTTGTGTCCTATGTTCTGCAAGACTCTAATGACACTTAGACTATGGCTACAAAGCCAGTTAAAGGCAGTAGTTGGTGATGTTTTTTGAACAGCAGGCTGAGACAACTCAGGTGGACCAGTGCTTCTGACCCAACCTAGCCACTGCTGCATCTTATCCCCACCACTAAGCCATGGCAAGAGTGAAAATCTCATTTAAGTTTGGAGACTTCTTAAATCTACCCTTTTTTATTATTGGGTCATAGGTGCACTGACCTTGCATATTTGCTTATTTAAGTCCTAAAATATGCATGCAGTTCATCTTGATTTTAAATTGGAATTCTGTAAAAGTAAAGAATGCAAGAGCAGGAAATATACTATGTGCTGAATAAGTGAAAAGCAAAAGAGAAACATGAAATAAGCCAGGCTTAACTCAAAACATTGTATTTTTGAGGGTTAACCTAACTTCTAGAACCTTATTTTTTAAATTTCAATGAACTGCAAAGTGACTCTGCTCTAAAATGAGATTTTAATGTATCTTATTTTCTGGTACTCTGAAAATTACTAATACTCCAGAATGAGGCTGCCATATTTCATAGTTTCATAATGGATGCTCCTTCATCACACACACACAAATAATTCCTGAAACATTCTACGAAACAAAAATTACATGTTTTATAACAGTCTTTAATGGTTTTGCCTCCACATTATATTGTTTCAACAAAAGAGTTTTTCACACACAAGCTGCATGTTCCATATATGGTGACAGAAAATTAACACAGTCCAACGGGTCTGTTCATTCTGCTCTCCACTTCCATTTGAGGCCTCTTTCACAATGTAGCCTGGTTACTCCCTTTTACCCAAGTACTTTTTTTGGTAACATGTATTCTGTTTTTCCTGACTTCTTTTACAACAGCAAGATATTCTGGAAGTCTTCTACCTACTAGCTTATACAAACAGATCATATTAGCTATCTTAATCTAACATTGTCTGAACCTCTAGGTGAGTTGAAACAATGCCAGTTTGGTCAGACAAAGCAAAGTAAGTGAATTTGGGTTTGACTCAACTGATTTGTGTTCCTTGTAAGTATGTTAAATAACATATGGTAAACATCATACATATTAACCTTAAGCTAGACAAGGTGGAGAAATGAGAGAATTGGGGGAGGCTAGAATTGTATTGGTGGAACTCAAGGAAAAAGAGGATTTGAAGCTGTCACTTTTGACACTGTGACAAACATTGTCAAAGGCTAAGTACAGGGGGTTCAAGAAGCTTGAGGCAGAAGCCCTTTGTTATGGGCAGGGTGCTGGAGTCTGCCTTCACAGACCAACTCCAGCAGGTAGGGTGGCTCTAGCATACTTCCCACCATGCCCCATAAGCTCCGTGGGCTACTGAAGACTCCTGAATGTATGAGACACCCCTGATTGGCTCCTGGGCATGGGCGACCATGCCCCCAACCCCTGCCATCGTAGCTTGCACATGCCTCTTAAGTGCCCAAGGGAAGGTGGAGAGGTGGGGAAACTTGGTGCCTGGGCTGGGCTCTGGGCTTCAGCAGGGGTGGGGGGAAAGCAGGCAATTCACCCACCCTGGCGACAACGGCTTTGTGGGCTTCTTGGCCATAATGGCCTGAGAGAGGGCTATGATTGCAGGGGGTGATTGTGTTGTGGCTTCAGCATTCCCTCTTCCCCTTCCTTCCCCCTCCTTCCTCCCCTGGGAGCTTCATTTTTCCCCTGGGACCTGGGTCCCCATCATGATCACATGGAACTGGGGTGAACCTTACCAGCACAGGTTGTGCAGTGTCCTCTTTCAGAGCCTGATTCATCAGAAGAACTGTTGGGAGGACTGGTTGCAGGTTCTCTAGGTCATACTAGTGCATTGGCCACTGCACTGTTATTGGGGGAGCTGGTATGGTGCATTGTCATATGAGAGTACTTGTTCTGGAAAAGCCACAGGCCCTGTGTGAGGAGCGGTGTCCTGGGACCTCCCTGTGCCGCCACCTCCTCCAGCGGGATCTCTGCTGGCAACTCCTCTGGAACACTCCAGTCCTGTGGGTGTGGGGGTGTCAAGCGCTCTGTTCCTGGTGAGGAAAGTAGTACAGGTCCTTGTAGAAAGGCATGCTTTGCCTGTGGCCCACACACTGCTTTCTAGAGTCAAGCATGCTGTAATAATGCCTCTTCATCAGTGTGGTCTTGGCAAGACAGCACGACCAATCTCTGTTGCGCCCCCAAGCATGCATCCACTGGGGGATGCGCTTGAAAACATCTCTCATTCTGTGCCCTATCTAGAGCTGACACTGGGTGTGTTCTTTGCCCCAGATGGCAATGAAATCCTTTATTTTCCTGAACTGCCAGTTGTGTGTCCAGGTTTGGCTGGTGGCCACAGATAGGTCAGGTTTGCCCATGGCCTGCAGTGCTGCCCATGGGTTTTCGGTATCCATGGATAGGTGAGGGTGTGACTGTGAGGGGGTGGGTGGAAGGGTGGATGGATGGATGGCAGCAGTGGCAGTTGCACGAAGGTGCAGTTCATGGCACCTAGCTCTTGCTTCAGCTGGATATGTGTCCTGTTCCTATGTCACCTGGGCTCCACTGCTTAGGTCAGCTCCACAATCTCAACATATCCAAGAGCTTCTAGCAGACATCCCATGATTCCAGCAATGCCACATGCCCCACCCAGGCTGTAAAATTTAAAGGGTTCTCAACCTCCAATCAAGGAGGTGACTGGCTGCACCCCATGTGGTCTTGAAGGTAGCAGGGGTGTCTGTCTGTTCACCTAACTTGGAGGTTCAGTGCCTCCCCAACCACATCCTCCCCCCACACTCAACTAGCTAGTTGATCATCTATTAGGTAGTTGATCAGTGAGGAAGAAGAGGAGTCAGTCTGAATTAAATGAGAATGCAACACATGGCAGGAGCCTTCCCTCAAAAAAAAAAAAAAAAAAAAGTGATGGGAAATATTTAGTGCCCAACTCAACCACCATTACTTTAAACCCTTATAAAATGGAGGACTTTAGTGTAGTGGCTTCTGTTAGTGTCATGTTATGAATTTTAACCCCAAATATTATTTGCCAAATGTTATTAAATTTCATTTTTTCACTTTTACTTTTTCTTTCACCATCCTTTACTAGCATTATATAAAGTCCCTGTTTTGAGATTTCAACATAAATATAGAAATCACAAGGCAGGGCACTATCAAGTGGCAGTTTTGCATTCTTATTAATTCATTTTGGTATTAAAAAATAAATGCATCTAGATATGTAGTTTATAAACCTGAGCAAGGTAGGAAGTTTGGATTAGTTGTGGTGGTAGATGTAGTATGGAGAGGCATGAGATTTTAAAATAAGGAGATTACGAAGGAGGTATGAGAAAGAGATAAGGAGAGATCACATAAGCAGAACTATTCTAGTGTTGGCACCAAAATCATATGCCATGTTCAGATCCAAGACTATAATGCAAACACTCTCCTACTCACCAAAATTGAAATGTAATATTTAAGATTTATCCCTTCTCTAAATGAAAGTAATTTTTTTAATGCACTAAACTAGAGAAATTTTGGTTCAACATTGCTTGAGATTTTGGTTAGATTTTAAATACAAACTTGGTTTGGAGAAGACAGTTTGTATCAGGACCTTGCAAAATTCTTCTGAGAGGTACTTAGTCATGTGTGTCTGAAGACAGGCAGAAGGCAGGGTATATTTGCTCCTTATAGACTAATTATGAAGTAAGCAGCCGTCTACTGCTCCTGATGCATCTGAAATCACTTTGGAGGATGCAAGATGGAGAGAGTAGATGTTATGAATTCTAGATACCGAAAACAAGACATAGTTTTCTTTTATTTTTATTATATTCCCGACAAAAGTCTTCAAATGGAGTAAGGAAGCAGAGTGCTATTAAAACATTTCAGACAAAATTTTGCTTCCTAACTTTCACCCATATACATACCTGGCTTTTATTCTTATTTTCTTTACATCTGTATAGAGCTCAGCAGCTTCACCTGATAAGCCTTAGTTGACTTCATTCACTCCTGAATTTTCTGTTGTCTCCCCCCCCCCCAACTGTAGACTTTTAAAAATTATTTGTAGACCAATATTAGTATGTGTAGGTGTACTGATGTACATTTTGGGCATGTTCAAGTATATTTTTATAGTAATAGGAGTTGGGATTCCCGTCTATGCTAGGGACTCTGTAACAGCATTTGAAAAGCGCAATATAATTTGACAATGTTACAGAACTATTAAGTGCCTGTTTAGAGGCTGGGGTTAGAGGGCATTTTCATCATCAAATTTATTTTGATGCCATTCTGAACCATGTTAAGTATCCAGGAGTTAAACACGATTTTATGTCAGAAACCTCACGTCCATTAGGGAACTTGCCCATTGCCAGAAATCAGTGCAAGTGAATCAATTCTTAAGACAGGTTAACTGTGAGTAAAGGCAAAATAACAGCTAAAGCATGTTCAGCACTTGCTCAACCACACCCATGACAATATGCAATAAGAGAAGTTCAGCAATAAGCAGTTTTCTTTGTGTGGATGGATTTGTGCTAACTGGAGGGAGGACATGGGCAGAACTTGTGACACAGGCTTTGCAGACTCTTGTCAGTAACAGCACAGGTGCGGGGCCATGGCCCAGGGGTAGGGCCAAGGCCTGGGGCAGGGTCAAGGTACAGGGCTGAGGCACTTGTCCAGACCAGACAAGCTCTGTCTGAGGCTAGATTGCCACCTGGAGGATGGTGGGGGTGGTGTGAGCGGGATTCGGGAAAGCCCCATGGGTTGCTGGTGGAATGCGACCTAACATGAGTCACGATGGGATCTGGTACAGATGCTTATTATGGAGCTCTAGCCTACAGCCCTGAAGTGTGATACCACATCCATCCAGGGTTACCTTAGATTCATAGATTCATAGATGTTAGGGTCGGAAGAGACCTCAATAGATCATCGAGTCTGACCCCCTGCATAGGCAGGGAAGAGGGCTGCGTTTACTTAGAGTGGAACCCACTATTTTTACATTGCTCTATGGGTGCCTGTACATGAGTCAGGAGGCTGCTCCAATGCACTGATTCAATTATTGGAGTCTGCTGGAAAGTGGTCATTACTGTGCTCCAGCCAGCCTCTGTGTCTCGTGTATCAGTATCCCTGTGCTTCAAAATGGTGGCAGGGGGGTTTTAAGTGAAGCTCATTCAATGAGCTTTAGATGAAGCACCCCCGCTGTCATTTTGAAGCATGGGGATGCTGATATACGAGACGCTCTGAGTGTTTTCATTAGAGTAGCTCTTCGAGCCATTGTAATTAAAGCGCCTACCTCCCCATCTCCAGAGCATGTATGAAAATACCCTGTGTTCCCTGACCATCTGCTTGGCTATGGCTGTAAAGCACTTTCTGTGCACTTACCGTAAAATAAGAGTAATATATGTAGAAAGATTTTGTCCAGATGTTGATAGAACCTGTTCAAAAAGGGGTTACCCAGAATCTATATTATGAGAGAGAACAGAATTTGACATGTAATCTTCTGACACATTACTTTGACAATGAATAATGTAAGCTATTTTTAAGCTACATATGGTCATGTAAATAGTTGTCTTTGTTTTCTCCTTTTGTTTTTTTAATTTCTCTTGCTTTTCTTGCATCTGTATGTCTGTGTCCAATTCCCAGTGATGTGAGTCTACTCCTATATATCAGCAATCCATTAATTTATTTATTCATAATTTCTTTTCTTCCCTCTTCTCTTGGTCTTAGTCTGGGCCTACTTCTTACAGGGTCATGAGAAAATAGAACTGGAAAGAACTTTACAAAGTCATCTAGTCCAGCCCCCTGCTCAGGCAGGATCATACCTGACTAAACTAACTCAGCCAAGTGTCTGTTTAAACTTCTTTTGAAGTTGACTTCTCTACATAGCCTATTCCAATGCCTGACTACTCTTGTAGTCAGAAAGTTCCTTCTAATTGCCAGTCTTAATTTCCCCTGCTGCATCTTGAGCCCTTTGCTCCTAGACCTGTCCCATACAGCCACAGAAAAAAAGCTTACCTTTTGTGGGCTCACCTTCATGGGGCAGGTAGTGGCAGGGCTGGCACTAGGGATGGGTGGCTATGGGGGCATTAAGGCAAATTTTGGGATGGCTATAGCACCTCCCCGACCCCTCCCTAGCACCACCCCTACTTCAGGTACTTGACTATTATAAAATCCCCCTCAGTCTTCACTTTTCTAGGCTGAAAAACCCTAGTTCTTTCAGCCTTTCCTCATATGTCTTGCCTCCCAGTCTCGTAAGCATTTTTGTTGCTCTGCACTGGATTTTTTCCAAGCTGTTCACATCTTTCTTTAAGTGTGGGGCCAAAAACTGGGCACAGGGGCCCACCAGTGCTGAATAGAGTAAAACAATCACTTCCCTTATAGTAAGTAGTTGAAGAAAATTAAATAGCTTAGTAATCGATCCTCATTTCCAGTCCCAGTTGTCTTGAGATATCCCAGTCTGGAGTCTAGTGTGCCCCTGGCAAGCTAACAGCAGGTTCAGCAAAATGAACTGCTGCTACTTTTGTGGTAGCAGCAAATCTAATGCATGTGTTTCACCTAATGCCCTATGTTTTCTAATGTTTTCCTACTAGCTACAATCATTTTCTTCTTACATTATTTATACATATTCATCCTCTCCACTAGAGTACTCATTATAGATTGCTGCTAGTCCATAAAACTTATTTTATAATTTTCTAAAATTCTAATGCCAAATCAGGATAACTCTAGTATCGCTAACGTTAGCAGCATAATAGCTAATATGTAGTTATGCTTGCATCTTTTATAATTGACCCTAGGTAACACTGACATTTCAGGTAAGTTTATAGGAATTCAAGGCTGAACAATCCCTAATTTGTTAAAATGTAAATGATTTTGATATTACATATTAAAGATCACTTAATCATAATGTAGCTATCATATTTCTTGAAAGAGATTAAGAGCATTTTTACATCTAGGATATATTTTCTGCACATGAAAGTGATAGGAGGAAGAGAAAAACCCCAATACCGCTAAACGATTACTGAACTGCTTTTTATATTAGAAATTTGTGGGCATTGCCTTATTCGATGTTTGATACTAGAAAAAAATATGTGAAATACTAACATCTAATTCTGAATACTTGAGCTGGTTATAGCTCTGAAATTTCATGAATGGACTCTGGTATCATCCAAAAAGAGCATATTACCATCCATGAAATTAATCCATGTTGACTTATTTCAGTATGATTTGAAATTTGCCTTTTTTAAGTACATACTCTTTATTGAGCTGAGGCTTAATGTCTTGACTGAATGTTTTAGGTGATACAATTTCAGATAACCTAGATGTTAGTTAATGGAGTTTTTTTCCTTTTATTTCACTTTCTATGGGCATTTTTATAAACATCCTTTGTGCAACTGGAGAGACTATTTGGAAAAGTTGTGGATTCCACTAGTTGTACCAATAATCTATTTTCTTTATTATTTTCATAATAAATCTAGAAAACATGCAATATGGGAGGTTTGTCCCCAAGAGCAGCATCTGTAAACTGAGGAAAGGCAACTTTAAGTTTTGAATTACACGCTCTGGGAACTTTTCTGCGACGTTCAGGCTACCTGTAAGAAGCACTGAATAAGCCTATCTCCTAAGAATGCTGGACCTGGCTTGTTGTCGGCCAGTGCCAACAGCTCTTAGAACAGTGTTGGATGCTTACGGGCGACTAGGTAACTCAGCACACAAGTCATTCTAGGCAGATTTGCTGTCACCAGGGTCCTAGATGCACTGTACTTTGCCAGCAAAAACTGTCACTTACCAGGGCTAATTTGAGTTCTTCTGTTTTAATTTAGTTGCCATGGAAAATAAATTTGAGAACTCCCTGATGATAAAACACTATCATATAGCTAAAGAGGCAAACCTTTTTCAGATGCTCTTATCAATGCATAGCAGTAGAACCACTCAACATTGCCTTTATGATGCTCTCTGTGGAGAAATTGGTAACCAGTAAACCAGCTACAAAATAGTGCCAAAGTCTGGACAGACTTGGAATGGGCTCTGCTACTCTCCACTTTCCTATGCAATGGAGCCTGTTGAACATGGGAGGGGCAAGGGGGGGGGGAGGGGCATTTTATCTGAAATTCAGGACAACTATTAGTTCTTAATTCAGAGGAAACTGAGTTGATTCACATTAATTCAAAAGATTTATTTTCTTTTTTTCTGTTATCCATTCTTAAATTTACTTTCATATAAACAAAACTATAAAAATAAAGTGATGTAAAAGACAATAAAAAGGAATTTTATAAGTATGCCAGAACTAAGAGGATGACCAAAGAACATGTAGGTCCCTTACTGATTGCAGAAGGCAGTCTAGTTACAGATGATGCAGAAAAGGCTCAAGTACTGGTATTTAATACCTTTTGTACTCGGCTTCAAAAATAGGGGCAGTTTCCAGATGACAAGTGCAGGAGGCAGCAAAGATGTGGAAGCTGAAAAACGGCTTGACGTAGTGCAAGAAGAGGGGAGGGATTGTTTAGAGAAACTAGATGCTTTCAGATCAGCAAGGCTGAATGGGATCTATTGTAGGGTACTGAAGGAATTGGCTGAGGTAATTTCAATCGCTGGTTATCCTCTTTGAGGACTTATGGAGGTCAGGTGAGGTCCCAGATTAATGGAAAAGTGTAAATATAGTGCCCATCCTTAAAAAGAAAAAAGGCAGATCCAAGGAATTACAGATTAATCAACCTGACCTGATATGTAGAAAAAATTATATATCATAACATAGATACAAAACTGGTTGGATCATCGCGATCAACTAGTAGGCATCAATGGCTCCATGTGTAGATGGCAGGAGGAATCAAATGGGGCTCCCCTAGGGTCTGTCTTGGGTCCAGAATTGTTTAATACAGGGATGCTCAAACCCCAGCAGGTGGGGCCTGATCTGGCCTGTGAATTCATATCCTCTGGCCTGTGGGGCTCCACACAGGTCTGGAAATTTGGCAGCGGGAGAGCAATGGCAACAAACACTAAAGTTTACTCATATGAATAATTTTCCCTTTGTTCTTAGTTATGCTGTTTACAGTGCATGTGCTCAGTTCTATGCTTAAATTTTCACATAACTGGGGTCCAATGCAGCATTTTGTAATAATTCATTTGAGGACTGAGATTGATACAGACCTTTTGCCTTTATTGTTTCCTAATGGAAATATGTACTTACTATTATAAATGCTAGCATATATTCTGTTGGCTCTCTTGCCTGCTTTTTATTAAAGCTAATTATAAATGTATATTTTTCCCTGTTAACCCTTTCCTACAGTCAGTTAAAATTGTTTATATAATGGTGGGTTAAACAAAGAGCTTGCTTAAGTTGGTTCTGCTGATGTCAGTAAGTGGAAGCATGAAAAGGATCTCATGCTGCTCCTACCCTTACTGCTTCTGCCTGAGTCCCGGCCTCCTAGCAGGTTCAGAATTATTATTTGGTTTTGAACTTCCATAGATATCAGGCACAACATAGAATGGAGGAAAAATTTCAGAAGGTTCTAGTAGGTGAGAGAGTCACTTAAAGTATAAATCCAACACTGCATGATTGGGTTGGTTATCTGCAGACTGATATCAACTTGCCTCAAACTGAATATTTTTGTAATGAACGGATATTCGAGGGCCACCTCTGGTCAGCATATTCTTACATTGTTTTATAAGTGGTGCTTTCCTGGTATGACTTATTAACACGTGGTACTTTCTGACCTTTTGTATAGTATCTTATCATATCCTGTTTATATAAAATGCCAAACTTCTTTCAAGAGTGTGGATTGTATCCATGTTGGTCTGAAGACATAGGCAGACAAAGTTCTTTGGGTGGATCTGATATCTTTTATTAGACCAACTTAAATTGCTAAGAAAAATTCTTCCAACAAGCTTTTGGGTTTAAAAACCTTTTGTCAGGCTGAGGAAACATCTGCAGTTGGTGTATGCTCTTCCTGGATGGAGTCAACAGTAAAGAAGCCAGAGGCTGGTATGCAAGCAAGACAGGCAGTCAGTGAAGATGTAACTGAGGGGAGTCAGTGGGTGAGATTGAGGCTGGGGAGGGGAACATTTGGATGATGCAGTATAGCTGAAAGCTGTTCCTGTGAGTCTGTGCCTTTGGATTCTCCGTTGTCTTTCACCGGGGAAGAAACACAACATTAAGGATTCAGAGCCAGGCTGCTATTTTTTTACTTATGTTCTGAACTAGCCTTGTGTGACACAGCTAGTATTTGCTTCGGATTCAATTTTGGCTGATTTGGGAGACAGCGATTCGATTCGGTGATTCGAATCGCTGTCCCAAATCAATTCAGCCGAATCTGATTTGGAGATTTGGCTCTCTGAATCATGCAGGCCCATCCCCCCGCCTGCCCCAGCTCCTGGCATTTGGGAGGAAAAAAAAGCCCCCACTCACTGGGTGCTGCCTGGGTAGGGGGCGATCCCTGCTGCCCAACGCTGTGTGGGGGACACTGCATGAACCCCCCAAATCCTCCCCCACTGCCTTGCCCGCCCCAGCTCCAGCCCTTCAAGGAAAAATACCCCCAAACCCCCTGGACTTGCCAGTTCTTGCCTGGCGGGGGACAATCCCCACTGCCCCACACCATGAGTCCCCTGAAGCCCTGAGGCTGCTGCAGGAGCAGTGAGTCTGGGAGGGGTTGTGAGGAGGGGGGGGTCCTTAAAGGGCCAGAGTTGGGGCCAATGTTCCCTCTAAGATGTAACGGTCTATGAGCATGCTACTTCGGTCCCACCGCCCCCTTTTGGTGTGCACCACTTCAGTCTTCCCCACAGCACCCAAAGCAACTTGTCTGCCTATGCCCTTAGACACAGCTGTAACTAGCACCCCCCAAACTCAAGATTACACAGTTTAGGATTCTTCTAAGAAAAACAACATCATTTGCAACTTCTTTTTCTGTTTAACACTTTTAAATTCAAATGCATAAACTAGCGACAATAAAGACAAATCACTAAATGGCTAAAAATCTGGTGCTACCCCCACCTCCAGGAGCAAGGAGGCACATGGTGTTGGGGTTGGGGAGCAAAGCAGTTTCCCAGCACTGGTGGACCCCACCTCACCATGCCTCTGGGATTGAGGAGCACATGGCATTGGGGCTGGGAAGTGGAGCAGTTCCCTGGCACCAGCCCAGTCCCTGCCTCACCTCTGGGAACACATTGCCTCAGGGAGGAGCCGCTGCCTGAGCTTACCTCCACTAAGTGTCCCGTGCCGGCCCCACTGCCTCCGCCATGCTATGCGCCCAGCTTATTGCCCAGCTCCTCTCTGGGAAGCCACAGACCAGCTCCTCTCCGGGCAGGTGTGCAGCATTAATAAGTTTGTGCGTGGCATGGTTTTAAAGCATGCTCAGCTGCGCAAGTGCGTAGCTTGGAGAGAACCTTGACTGGGGATGGGAGAGTGGGCAGGAGTAAGGGGGCTTGTGCAGAGCCTCCCATGCAGCGTGGGCCAGTGGGGGGCAGCAGGGATTACCCCCCTGCCCAGCAGCACCTGCTGAGTAGGGGCTTTTTTTTAAGTACTAGGAGCTGGGGTGGGTGGGGCAGGCATGGGGAGAGTTTGGGGGAGTGGGTGGAAGTTGGGGGGGCTGGGGGTACAGGCAGAGGATGGGGCCTGGCGGGGGTCCCCCCATGGTACCTTCCCCCCTCCCCTGCCCCATACTTACCAGCTCCGAGTCCAGGTCCAGCTCCGTGCTGCAGCGGGTGGGGACTGTCCAAATCATCAAATCTCTCTAAATCTATTCCAAAGATTCAGAGAGCTTTGAGTTGATTCAGACCTTTTTATTGGTCCCCTGGTTCGATTCGGATTTGGAGATTTGGCCACCGAATTAGGCAAAATCTCCTGCGAATCGAATCAGTACCTAAAGCTATGCTCATCCCTATTCTGAACCATTCGAGTTCTACTTGGTTGATGACAGAATTGTAAATCACTCAATCTCATGATTTAGCAGAAGCAACATGACATTTTCTGACTTCTAACTTCTTTTTCCTCCCCTTCTATATTGGTCAATCTAGGGAACTCAGCCTCCCAGAATCCATCTCTAATAAACAAATACTAACTTACGAACCAGTCCAAGTGTAATTAAAGAAGTATTCCTATTGACATCAAATGATTTGGATTTAGTATGTAGCCTGTAGATACAAGGGAATGCCTCCCACTTATAAGGAAACCATTACCACTAAATATTCACCTCTAATTGCTTCTGTTCCCAAAATGCATATATACATGAATAACCAAGGTAAATCCTAGTATGAGTAATACTGCACACCGACGACATGAAGAGATCTGTCCACATTTTCTTGGTGCTGGAGTGCTGGCATGCCAGAAAAACAAAATCGGGGGAGGGGGTACACACTGCATATTAGTATATTTAATAATCATAAATGTTGCCTTTGTTGTTGTGTACTATTTTTGTTAAGCATGTTGCAGTGAGAGAGAGAGAAAAAAAAAAGAGAAATAAGAGAGAAAAACAAGAGGAGAGAGAGAGAAAGGAGAGCAGAGAGAGAACCAAGCACATACACATGCACACAGAGAACCGCACATGCACACAGAACCACATGTGCACAAACACAGAGAACCAGAACAGACACATGCGTGCACACACACATCCAGAACCAGACACATGTGTGCACACATAGACACACAGAACCAGAGGCAGACAAACGCACAGAACCAGATTCATGGGTGCACAGAGCAGGGCTGCTGGGCCACCGGACAAAGTGCGACCCAAAAATGCCCTGGGCCTGCTGGAGCCCCTGTGCTTCCCTGGGGAGCCAGCCCCCAGGCTGCAGTGTGGCCAGCCGTGGCCCCAGCCCAGAGCCTGCCCATCAGCCCAACCACCCACCCACTCCACACAGGTAAGCCCTCAAAGGTGGAGTGCTCCTGGCAAGGGGCAGCGTCAGCCTCATCCCAGTAGTGGGGGTGGTCCAGTGCTGGGCTTGGAGCTGGTGGGAATCAGGCCGGCTCAGCTGCAAGCCCTGCTGCAAGCAGCCCGGGCTCCATAGTTGGCAGCAGTTACCCAGAGCCGGGGCTGGCTGCAGCCGGGAGTCTGCAAACAGCTGCACATGTGCCTCGGAACAGATGGTGGGGGGCGGCCTGAGGCAGCACAACCCCAGTCTCTCCCCTGCTGCCAGCACAGAGCTGATGACTGGGTCTGGAACCCAGAGCAGCTGCTTGTAGCCAGCCTGGGCTCTGGGCTGCTGCAGCAAGCAGGCTGCAACCAGCTTTGCTGGCGTCTGGCATCAGCTCTGTACCGGCGCATGCGTGTGCACCTTGGAGCGGGTGGTGGGAGGGGCCTGAGGCAGAACAAGCCCGGTCTCTCCCCCACTGCCGGCACAGAGGTGATGGCAGGGCTCTGGAGCCTGGCACAGCTGCTTGTAGCCAGCTTGGGCTCTGGGCAGCTGCAGCAAGCAGCGGGCAGGCTACAAACAGCTGTGCCAGGCTCCACAGCTCTGGCATCAGCTCCATGTTGGCGGTGACTGCGCGTGCACCTTGGAGTAGACAGCGTGAGGGCTGCGCTGCCTCAGGGCTAGATCCTATCCCTACTATCTGCTCCAAGGTGCACGTGCAGTCACTGCCAGCATGGAGCTGATGCCGGAGCTGTGGAGCCCGGCATAGATGTTTGCAGCCTGCCTGCTGCTTGCTGCAGCTGCCCAGAGCCTGGGCTGACTACAAACAGCTGTGTCAGGCTCCGGAGCCCTCCCATCACCTCTGTGCTGGGAGTGGGGGAAAGACCAGGGTTGCGCTGCCTCAGGCCCCTCCCACTGCCTGCTCCAAGGCACATGTGCACGCACCAGTACAGAGCTGATGTTGGAGCCCGGCACAGATGTTTGCAGCCTGCCTGATGCACCCAGCCCCAGTTCTGGGTAGCTGCTGCCAACCACGGAGCCTGGGCTGCTTGCAGCAGGACTTGCAGCTTCCCAGCCACCAGATGGGAGCAGCCCGGGCTCTGTGGCTGGCAGCGGCTACCCACAGCGGGGGGCGGGGGGGGGCTGGCACAAAATGGGGCTGGCTGTGGCATGCCAAAGAAAATGGCCTCACATGCCATGCTTGGCACACATGCCGGGGGTTGCTGACCCCGGCATATAACATGAAGAAGCTGTAACCACATCCTTGCAAAGCAAATAATTTTCATTTATTAACTCAAGTAATCCTGTGTGTTTCACAAAATATTTTCTTGACATCTGATAAGGACATATACCTGAAACAGAACCTAATGAAACTGGGACAGCAAGAGCAGCTGCAGCAAAGCATTTGCCAAATGCAAAATGGAGAGTTAATGAAATCCATATGCAACAATATAACCGCACAGAATAAAATGAGACTTGATATTCAACAGTGAGATTTATTTACTCACGCTAAAAGATAAGTAAGCTGTCCAAGCTATTAAAATTTGGTCTTCAACAGGAAGTGATATATTTATTCTTTTGAATTTTTATCCTATTATTTTTGACAGTTACTGAACTTATTTATCTTTTGCAGTTTGCTGTGCAACAAATCCATTTCACTTACTTTGCTTGCATTTTTTATTTTTAGGAATCCTTTCCAAAGAAGAGGAGCTATGCACTGGAAATAATACCATCTGCTTCCCTTGATATACTTACTTCAGAAAATGAGAACCATTTCTGTGATTCCATGGAGATAGCAGTTACAAAGAAGCCATGTTCATTAGAAATAGCAAGGTTATCTTCCTCAAGAACAGGTAAATTGCCACTAGTCTTTCACATTATCATTGGAACATTTTGGTTATATGTATAATATTCAAGTATTGGCTTGTGACAGCTTCTGCTATCATAGTTTCTTCCATCCAAGGATTTCAGCATGATTTTCAACCATTAATAAGCTTAGATGTATGTAAATATTTTTATTTGCATTTAAGGCAGAGGTTAAAATGGAGATTGATATAAGAAACTTATTTAAAAGCTAAGTGTAAAAGGCAAATTTCCTGAGTCTAGTTCCTATGCAGTAACCTCAGCAACTATCATACTTCCTAGTTTTATTGGGCGTGTCTACACACAATATTAATGCAAGAAAATAAACTCTGGCGCAGTTTGCACCAGAGTGTATTGCTCCTGGGCACAGTGTTTATATGTGTGCCCAGGACAACAGCACATTGAGCCAGGCTCTATGTGTTGTGAAGGAGCTGGCTGGGGCATAAAGGTGCTAGTGGGGGCTAGTCAGCAGGCAGCCCCTGCACTTTGGCACCCTCATGCCCCAGCCAGCCCCAGTCACCATCTACATGTGTATTATAGCAGAGAAAATAAGTCTGCCATTAGATAGTACTTGTGTTGGACAGTACTATCTGGAGTTAATTAGTTTACTCCAGCCTAATAGCACGTGTAGTGCTATTAGGCTGGAGTAAACTAATTAACTCCACTGTGACGCTTTACTGCAGAGCTAATTAGTTAACTGCAGTAGTGTCTTGTGTAGATGCACCCATTGAGTTCTTAACGCTAATTTGCTATGCAAAATAAAAATGAAAATAAATTGTGAATTTCTAAAATCCATGGAACTAAATAATAGAATGTTACAAGCTGTGTGTAAATTAAAACACTAAATGAATAAAGGAAAAATTAAATAGCACTCCAAAGCCATCTACATAATAACTTTTGTACCTGGTAGTAGTGTCCTCAATCACACAGTAGAGCTCTAGGCAGACTGCCTTCTAAATAAGAAGTGGTAGAGCTATCTCCTTGTGGTAGAGCAAGAAGACTAATTAGGAATGGGCTAATTGGCCCTGTCATTCAGCAGCGCTTTTAAACTGCCTGAATGCATACTACACTTCTGGTTGAGAAAGCAGATTACACGGAGAAGTACACTGCTGAGTTTAAGAATGCCAGTCCTGGATATAGTAAGTTTACTACATAGACATGTCCTAACACTCCCCTTTCTCCATTTTTTTTTTTTAATTTGGAAAATCACTCCTTTGTTTCCACAGTTCTGATAGAAATGAGCTATGCTGGGTAAAAATAATAATAGAATTGCATGGAGTCATATGAATTATGTTGCATGTAAAGAGTGTTCCATTCTCCAAAACTGCATGCCTTCCCCCAACAAATACTCTTTTATACATGAATTGCATAGAATAATCATCTAACTTCAAGCAAGTAGAATGAGAATATGCATTGGCAAAGAAGAAACTGCAATAGCAAAGAACTGGTAGAAGAACTGTCATTGATTTGTTCAGCTCAAAAATAATTTGCTCAAATTCTGATTTTAAAAATACTTACAAATATCAGATTATTAGTGACTAGATCATAATAACTATCTATCCTGAGCTGATGGCAGCACCTTGTTAGATTTTGTGCTGCAATGGGAGGGAATAAATTATGCAGTTTCTTTAAGGTCCAGAGTACAACTACTGATGGATTGCACCTTTGCTGCCAGTCATGCAGAGACAGCAATAAAATATACTTCCTGCCCTTCCCACATGTCCCTGTGGACATATAGCAACATTGCAAAGCTTGGGACTCATCACAGTAGAAGCGGTACTGCATATAGTAGACAGAATGACTCCACCAAAATCTGGCCTAATGATTGATATCAAAATAAACACAGGATTACCTAGTACATTGATGCAACTGTGTTGATAAGATGCTTTTGAATCCTTCCCATCTGAGAATGTACAGTACCATACTATTAGTGAGATATTGTGAATTTAGTAGAAGGAAAATCAGACATCCACAGAAAAGAGGCAGATGTAAAGAAGTGCATTACATAAACACAGATGTACTCTGTTCATCAATGCATGGTGTCAAAAAGCATTACTAGCCAAAAGATTAAAATGCAGAAGGAAGTACTGTATTTAAAGACCCTACATTGCCCCTGTTTCCCAGACTGCTTTCTGCTTGAACAGTCAGTTGCTTACTGTAGCTAAATATATTTATAAGGGAAGGTTGCTGGGCTCCTATCTCATCAATCCCTGGTACAGGGGAGGAGTCCACTCTTTCTTGTTGTTATCAGCAGTCCCTCAGTTCGAGCATGATCTCTACCATGGCTCAATGATGGATCTTGAGATGACTTAAGAGTCCAATCCTTGAGCCACAGACTGGTTTGCACAAATGACAGGTCTTTCCACAGGGGATTGATTGAATTAAAGGCCTTGGTGAGGTCAATGCAGGACCTGTTCTGTTGTTCCCAATACTTTTCTTGGACCTGGTGGGCAACATAGATTATGTCAATTGCCTCACAGGATGGTCTGAAACCACACTGAGATCCTCACAGGACTTCCTCAGCAAGAAGTAGGAGATGGTTCAGGATTTCCTCTGCTACGGAAAGGAGGGTAATACCTTGATAGTCCCCACACACAGACGTATCTCCTGTCTTGAAGACAGTCATAATGTTGGCATTCCTCAGGTCCCCAAGGATCTCTTCATTGTTCCAAATGTGTAGAATACATTTGTGGAGTTTCAGTACTAGTTTCTTGCTGCCAGCTTGTAGATTTCATCAGGTATGCATCCAGTCCAGTAGCCTTGTTCTTGATTTCCTTGATGGCATACCAGACTTATCCTATGATAGGAGGGTTGGTGAGGTGTCCCTTTTCAGGGTGCTGCGGGATGGATTCAGTGGTGGTATCTGCCACAGCGAACTCACTGGTCAGGGGTACCTCAAAGTACTCTTTCCATTTAGTTTGGATAGATTAAAAGTTTTTCAGGAGTGTCAAGCTACCCTGCAATCACAGAAAAGTAAGACTGGGAAACTGGGCCATAGATGGCCTTTCTTGCCCAGAAAAAAACTATGCATATCATGTTTGTCAGCATAGAGCTGAATAACTTTGGCTTTATTTTGCCACCACTGATTTTTGATTTCCTGGATTCTCTTTTTGAGCTTTCAGCTTTGAGGAGGTGATATGTCTCCTTCTGATGAAGTGTGGTGTCATCTTGCCAAGTAGAATGAGTCTTTCTCTTCCAGTCAAGGAGGAGTTAGATCATGGTATTGCTCTCATTGAACCAGTCTTGGTTTCAGTAGGTGGTATAGCCAATGGATTTAGCACAGGCCACGTAGATGGCAGCTTTAAATCCCTTCCAGAGTTCCTCAATGTTACCTTTATTTGTGGACAGAGCCGATAGCTTTCCATGGAGACACTATTGGAAATCCTTACAGACATTTGGGTCTTGAAGAGATTTGGTGTTAAAGAGTCCATTGCATTGCTTTTGACTGTCTTCAGGGTTTCAGAGCAAGCTGGATGTTCAAAATGGATCTGACAAGACAGTGATCTGCCCAGCAGTCATCTCCTCCTTGTATGGCTCACATGATACAGATGTCCATTTGATCATGGGCTCTAACAATAACATAGTCAAGGAGGTGCCAATGCATAGAACAAGGGTGTCTCCAAGTGGTCTTGTATTTATCACTCCTGTCTGAAGATGGTGTTCATGAGACAAGACTGTACTCCACACACTTGTTCAGCAGAAGGATGCCATTGGACTAGGCTGTCCCTACTTCTTCCTTCCCAATGATGCCACTCCAGAGTTCCGGGTCCCGTTTAACTCTGGCATTGAAGTCACCAAGGAGTATGATCTTATCCTCCTTGGAGTGTTAATACATGATCAAGGTTGGAGTAAAACTGTGTTTTGACACCATCGTCAGCATTAAGCATGAGGGCGTACTCACTAATGATGGTAGCGTACTGGTTGTTGCTGATCTTAAGACAGAGGGTCATGAGATGTTTGTCAATGCCCACAGGGAGCTCCCTGTGACAGATCTAATTTACATTTTCACTGACATCCTGCCACACTTTTAGCTTCTCTCATTCCTTGGAGTCTCAGACCAGCAGAGACTCCCTGTGCCTGATGAAGGGTGACTGCGCCCGAAAGCTTGCTAAGAACTTTTTCCAACTACTCAGTTGGCCTAATAAAAGATATCATCTCTATCCAAAGAACCTTGTCTGCCTGTGTCCTTAGACCAACATGGCTACAACCAAAAACCCAGCCACAGGGAGCTCCATAAGTTGATTAATGATCTGATTCTTCATGGCAAAGCTCATGTATGATATGTCTGTTCTGGGCTGATTTCTCCTTCCAGGGGTAGGTGTAGCCTCCAACCCCTTCCCTCAGATGACCCTCATCCAGTTGTCTTGTCTCACTCAGAGCTGCAATGTTGATGTTGTATCTCACTAGTTCCCTGGAGAGGATAGCAGTTCTTCTTTCTGGTTGTTTGTTGTCTTGGTTATCCATCAAGGTGCAAACTTTCTATGTTGCGAAAATCATTGTTGTCTTATGATGTTTTCAACTGCAGAGAGAGTGATCCTGCTGGATGCAGTTATCTAGCCAGGAGCAGAAAAGACAACCTAGGTTTAGAATACCTTCTCTAGTCATTTCCCCAGGTACAATGAGCAGATGGGATCCAGAATAGGGCTTCTCAGTCACAGTAGCAGCTGTTGAATTGCACACCTGTCTCAAACCGGGTACAAGACAACCATCAGGCTACCACTGCCTGGGTGCAAATTTGTGTCTGGCAACTGCCAGATTCACTAATCTTGTCTCTGTCACCACTCATCCACTGCTGCAAAGCTTGGTACAGGAGAGTGTGTTGTTTTCTGTGGTAGAAGCCTGCTTGTGACTTCAGTGTGAAGGAGCAGGATCACGGAAATAGCAACCACACAATCCTGACAAGGTGGAGATCTGAGCCCAGTCACTAGGGAAAACCCTAGATGACAGAAGACCTCAATCTTGCTGTGGCCTTCCTTCATCTTTACCACCATTTGAGATCCTAACATCTTCTGCTTGATCTGCCATTAGGGACTTGAGGTTTGGACCATGATTTCTCTGGAATCTCCTCTCGGGCCTGCTCGCCAGGAGTGAGAGAGACTGGACAACACAGCTCTGAGGATCATTGGGACACACAAGCCTCTCTAGTACTACAAAGACACTCTTCTTATTTACAGTAATACAGCTCAATTACATAATTTTCACTCATAAATCACCATGAATGGTGTTGATAAAAGACTGAAGACTCCTAAAGGAATCTTTCTGTTGGCTTGGATTGGAGTGTTGTAACTGTGATGGTCCAGGAAGTATACAAGAAGCAAGGGGTTTTTTTGTGCTATCTCTCATTGGACCAATTGTATTGTTGGGAGAGTTGTTGGACAAATTTTCAGACTTTAAGGCAAGGGCACTTGCCTGAGAAAGGAGACTTAATACCTGAAAGCTTGTCCAACAGCTACCATGTAATAGTAACTATCACATACCTGTAGTAATTTATGTTTATCAAAAATGGGCAAAGTAATTGAAGTAATGACTAAAATATCAATATTAGATGTTACTGTGCTGAGTAAGAAAATTAGATCTGTCACAGTAGTAGTAGTATTGGTATTAGTAATAATCTAATGTAAGATAGTATGCTTGGGGTTGTATTTGTAAAATCTAAAATAACTTTTTACTCTGTGATAGTTGGCCTTGGGATTTATCAATAATTTATATCTCATACCAGTGGAAGTTGTTTAGGCTGTTATGTTTCATGGTAGGGAAAATCTTAAAAAAAAAAAAATTCAAAATGACTCTAGGCTTCATTTTCCATTTCTGTTAAACAGCCTATACTCAAAAGTTACCAGTTTTGGTTAGTAATACAGGGTTTGGGGGTTTTTAAAAAAAAATAATAATACCACTAAAGCCCTAATGAGGATGCAGTTATTCTGATATAAAGATTACTTACTGTGATCTAGTAATTCCCATATAGAAATGACACCCAACCTTCCAGGCTCTCAGGCTAGATGAGTGGTGCAGGGTTGGTTCATGGGCTGGATCCCACATGGGGTCAGTTCATGTATGTGATCCTATGTGCTGGATCTGACTGTGCACCAGTGTGGCCCCACATGCCCGGATCCAGCCGGTGGGGTTCCATGTATGTCCAGAAATTTGGCAGCAAGAGAGCAGCAATTAATGCTGTCACCACTCCTCTACTTCCAAATTTCCAGACCCTTGGGGAGCCCTGGGGTCAGATGACATGGCTGCGTGGGCCAGATTTGGCCCATGGGCCAGGGGCTAGGCATTCTGGCCATACAGGAATAGGTATTTTGGTATAAAACATTCTTAGTTGCTATAATTGCATCCATACTATGCAAGTTTGGCTATACCACTTTAGTTATACCAGTATACTTAATGCATTAGAACAGGGGGGCCCAGCCCCCAGGACATGGGCAGGATTCAGGCCCCATGTCATCCAGTCTGTGGGACTCCCCACAGAAATTGGTGGCAGGGGAAATTTGGTGGCAGGGAAGCAGCTGCACCACTCCCCTGTCAGCAAATTTTTGGATCCATAGGGAGCCCCATGCCCTGTATGCTGGTGGTGGAGGTTCTGCTGGGCCCCATGGCCCAATCCCAGCATGTGGGGGAAGGAGGCGGTGGTGCCAGGCCTCCAAAACCCATTATGAGTGCATAGGGGTGGAAGGGGCAAGCCAGGCCCCATGGACCAATCCTAGGTCTTGGGGGCAGGAGGGGTAGGCCTAATCCTGGTGGGAGGGGGTGGAGCCAGGCCCCATAGCCCAATCTCAGGGCTTTGGAATGGGAGGGGCTGGTGCTGTGCTTCTGGGGCCCAATTCTGGTGTGCAGAGGTGGGAGGGGATCAGGGCCAGGGCCCCATCCTGGCCCTGATCCTGATGTGGAGGTAGGAGGGGGCAGTGCTGGGGACCCAGTCGTGGTGGAGGATGCATGATCCTACCACACAGGGCTCCATGCAGATCACAGACCAGCCTCACTGCATTCATCTCACTCGTGGGACCAAAAGGTTGGGCACCACTCTATAACATTTCATGCTAGTGGTTCTCAACCTTTTTGACTTGAGCATCCTTCCATAACTTTTGTGAATTGAGTGGTACCTAATTTCTAACACTGATTTATATACTACAGTACTTACCTCCTAGCACATGGGCTGGGCAGTAGGAGTGGGGGATCTTCCAGGCAGAGGCAAGCCTAAACCTGTTTTATCTGCTTAGATTATCTGCTTATTTCCTCACACCTCACATATCTTCTCACACCTTGTGGCATCCTTCAAAGGATCTGTTGGTACCCCAAGTTCTCTGGTACCCTGGTTGAGAATCACTGCCCTATGTTTCAACCTTTTTGGATCAGTATACCCCCAGTGGCCGGATGCAGAGCAGTGTACCCTCGGCGGCCAGGGGGAGGAGGGATTGGCACATGGCTGAAAGCAGAACCGCGTGCAAGCTTCTCCTACCCTCTGCATCCAGTTGGGCAGACAGTGCCTGAGCAGAAAGGTGCTTGGCAGTGCTCTGTCCCTGCCTACTCATGTATACCTCCTAGAGCCTTCTTGCATACCCCCAGTTGACAACTCCTGCCCTATGCCCACTGGTCCAAATCACCCTGAAAAAGAAATTGCAACAATCTAGAAAATGCAGCTTGCTTTGACCTCTGTGTTCCTGAAGCAATCAATCCTTTTAGGAAAGTTTCCATCAGCTGTGTGCCATAACTGCACACACATCCCAAACACCTCTGTGAATTTCTTGACTTCTACCAACATCTGGACCATGCACCACATGAAAAAGAACATGCTGATCATGTATCATTGATATCACTTCATATCAGTCACATAACTTCACTCAGCATGCCACAAAAGTGTCATAACTCTAGGCAAGCCAATGTCTCAATAATGATATGAATAGTATCCTATTTTACTGGCCAGAATACTTTGTCTTTTGCATATTTAAATACTATATGATCATTACCATCAGAACTAGAAAGAACGCTTACAACATCAGTAATCAACTCAACCAGCAAAAGAACAACAAAATAGACACAGTTAAAAGGACTATACATCTTTGACAAAATCTGGGGTTGTGCACAGGTTTAGACTGTGAGGGCCCCATTTGAACCACCATAGAGATACCCCACCCAAGCCTAATTAAAAATTATCCTAAACCCCAAGCTCCTAGTGCACATACCATTTCACTCTAATAAAATGTTGAGGGGTGACCTTTTTTTATGCCTGCCTTTACAGAGTTAAGCAGTACATGTTTATATCAGACAGAAATAGTCCTCTTTCCCAATGTGATAGATACCCAAGTGAAAAGGAACACCTGTAAAAAGACCATCCAGTGAAAACTGCTGGAAGGAAACATGTTCCAAAGAACATCTCTTTTCTGCAGCTTCCTCCACTACAGGGGGTACCTCCCTTTATACCATGGGTGGCCAAGATAATAATCCTTCAACCTGAAAACCAACATCTTGACACAGCTGACAGTTTAGGGACGCACAGCTTTTGAGATGTGTATGCCCCAGTCAATGATTTATACATGGCACCCCAGCTCAAATAATAATGTGTCATTAAATGATTTCTAAAAATAAATGCATAAACAAGAACTGAAGAAAATAAATAATAGGAAATAATATATAAACAAATAAGGATGAAGAATGTTTTTATTAAACTTTTTTATTCAGGAACCACGCTTAAATTTCCCGGGGGCCACACATAGATCATGAGAGATGATTTGGCGACCCCTGCTTTATAATGGTCAACTAGGCTACAATTCAGGGGTATTTTTTAGATTCAGTACCACTGGATGCTCAAATAGCCACAGCAATAAAACATACCCACTTTCATTTTTGATTGACCAGAAAGCTGTAACCAATCTACTGAACTACTATAACACTCTGAGTGCATCTACACATTCAGTTAGTGTGGCACGATAAACTCTGGTGCAGTTCACACCAGAGTTAATGGTTCCTGGGCACAGTGTCTACACGTGTTCCCAGGATGGCAGCAGTCTGAGCTGGGGTAGAGTAGCCCAGGCCTGGCAGCAGGCTCAGGTGGTCAGCCCTGGGCTCCAGATCACAGCTTTGGGCAGCGTTGGGGCTGGCTGGTGCCCAAAGAGCAGAGCTGTGTGGCTAGGCAGCAGGCAGGGGTCTGGCCTCATGCTACCTGGGCTGACAGGGTGCAATTTATGCCTGGGTCAGTGTTTACACATGCCTTTAGGCACAGTTATTTTCATCCACCTTAAAATAGTACTGTTCCCAACAGTACAATATTATGGCAGTGAAAATTAGTTTGCCGTGGCCTAATAGCATTGCACGTGTAGACTCTGATGCTTTACTTTGCAGCTAATTAATCTACTATGTAATTAAGTGCATGAGTAGATGTGCCCACTGGTTCTTGAATGGGCTACCTTTCTGGGCAGTCTGTCTCCCATCATAGTTTGAGCCGCTCTGTGTGTATTCATATGCAGGCTGAAAATTGTTGCCTCAGTTAAGAGGCCAGCATGAGAATTTAACTTTTAATTCTGAGAAATCACTGAGGGTCACATAAAAAACTACATACACCGGCACCCACTGTGCCTGTGCCTATGGAGAATATGGACTCATAGGTATGGATAGATACAGACACAGAGATCTGGCTCTGACTTTTGAGCCAAAATTAGGTATCCTACTCATGCACATCTGTTTCAGACATGTTCTTTATAGGAATTCAGAAGATACTATCCAAAGGTGCCTATAAACAAGCACCGAGGCTGGTCTTATGTGCTATAATTACAGGACGTTGAAGCAGAGTTGCTTAACTGAGTCTGCTGGAGCGTGGCAATTACTGCACTCCAGCAGCCTCCTATGTCTCATGTATCAACATCCTTGCACTTCAAAATCGCAATGGGGGCACTTGAACTAAAGTTCATCAAATGAGCTTTAGTTCAAGCGCCCCCACCACCATTCTGAAGCATGGAGATGCTACTACATGAGACACTACAGTGCTTTGATTGGAGGTTTTTTAATTAAAGTGCTGCCCCTCTGCCAGCCCCGGAGCACATGTAAAAGTGCTGCACATGACTAGTATATTTTTCTTTTTATCTTTTTAAGCAGAGAGGATCCAAGATGTATTATGAGCACAGCTACATATGTAATTGGAATTTTTGCTTTCATTTTGGGTTCTGGTATTTTTAAATTCCTTTTCTTTGTTAAACTTAGCTCAAAATGAACATTGTGGAATATCCTGTTTTAAGGAAGGTCAGCTCAAAAATGATTTGAGTCTTTCTCTCTCTCATTTTTATATTAGAAGCTATTTGCTGAATTCACTCACCATTTTAATGCTTCCATTAATCAGTGACAAAATAATCTATCTATCTATATATATCTGTATATATATATATCTCTATATATATATGTATATAAAAGCCCAGCCCTAATAAGACCTGCATATGCTTTTCTGAGATCTATACCAGCCCTAATTGCCCTGTTTCTGTACCCGGGGTAGAGAATTTTGCCCTTAATACAAAATCTCAGATTCTGCTTGTCTTCAGAGATTCACATATAAAGATGTAAGCTCTGAGATATAAATGACTAGTGTTACACAGTGCATTAGATTCCAAACTGATCTTTTTTTTTAACTAGGTTACAGTGATGCATTTGCGGGGAGGGGGGTGTTAATTGCCACAGTATAGATTGCACACTTCCTTATTAAAAATATCCTAGTTTAGCTGAAGTAGACTTGCAAGTAGAATTGGCACCTTTTTTTTAAGGAGTGGGAAAATAGGTAAAAGGAAAAGAAATATACTGTCACTCATGTTTGCTCCAATGAAGTATCATTATTTCTAAACAGATTTCCATATATTTTCTGAATATTTTTAAAATACCTTAAGAACCTTCCCTTGTCAAATGTTCCTTGAATTTATAATTTATTTTCTGCTTTTAAGAACTTGGTTTTCTTTTACTTCCTCTTACATTACCTTCTATTATTTGTGATAAGTAGAGCATTATAACATTGCAATTTCAGTTTACTGATGACCTTAAATCATCTCCATTATTTTGAACTGTATTTTGTCAGTATAAATACAGATTTTGTAGCCCATCAACCCATTCTGTTCCAAAATGTTTTTCACTGGGCTCAGTACTATGAGCCTCTTCTGTGTATTTGTATAAAAACATCTTATATAAATCAGTGACCAGACGACAAAAAATGAAAATAATTTAGTTAAAGATATTTAACTTAGAATTGTATTTGTAACTTTCACAGATGTATATGTTAAATTTTCTTAAATTAACTGGACAGTTTAATGGAATCCTGACAAACGCTAATTTGTCTGTCTTCCTTGATTATTCCATTAATTTAAAATGGCAAGAATTCTAATTCTCCTTTACTCCCACCATAGTTAAATGTCACCAATCTAATTAATCAGCTTTTTCTTGATCAAAATGTAAATTCTAAAAAACACAGGAAGTTCATGAAATCTCCTATTGTATCACAGTAACTAGGCATTTAAGATACCACTTTTTATGTTGAGTATGCCTGCAGTTAACTGTGCCTCATGATCTGTATTGGCTTTTTTATATCTGGATGCCTCTGAAGTCTTAATTTTCACTTTCTGGCTGTGGGTGATTTGGGATGTGACTACATTGGAAGCCAAAGTCATGTTTAAAAAAAAAAAGCGAAAGGAGAGTTCCTTGCCATTGACTGCACTGGGGCTAGGGTTTCACCCCATGTCTTTTCTATGAAAAACTGGGAGTAGTTATATACATAAGCAAACCTGTAATTATACTACATGTAATGACTATCTTTAAAATGCTGACACTTGCTGATACATGTAATTAATATTATTGTGATACAGGCATATGGAATGTGGTAAATTCTATTAATAAGGATTACTTTTAAAAGGTAAATGCTAACATTTTAATGATAAAACCTGTAGAAAAAAAATTCAGCCAGGGTCAGAAAAAAAATTGTATCCCACAATATATTACTGGAAAATGAAATGCTAGTAGTTTTTACACTTTTCTTTTAATTGGCTACTGTTGTCCAAACAGGCTCTCTGTCTTAAGAGACCATTACTCTTTGCTAGCTCTTAGATTTTGGGCATAACTCTTGATACTGGTCCTTCTTTAATTTGTACCTGATGCCTGGCAACTATTCTGGTAGCAAGGAATAGCCATAACCCATTTCTCTGGTTCGTGCCCTCCCTCCATACTTGGCAAAAGGAAGATGTGCCTGACAATTCCCTTTACAGAAGGGTAACATTGTTATGTAGTTGGCTAAATCAGTTGGAGGGTGACTACTATGACCCAGAAAAGCTGCTGGAGCTTTGGTTTTTTATGTATACAGTTCCTGGGCTATTGCTTTCCTTGGTATAACTCTCTGCTGAAGTTGGGGATGTTATGGCAACAAAAGATGTATGCCCTAATGTATATTTTAACTAAAACTTCCATCTTTATATCCTGTCTTTATTACATTACTCATGTTATCGTTGGCAAATATGGAATCTTGCGTGGCAAGCCTACAAATTTCTGATGAGGCCAAATGAAAAATGAAATGCAGAGTTCTGTGTCACAGACATAAGTACCTATTTCAGTAATGTGTGACTCTGTCCACAGATGTATTCTCAAACCAAATGAATGATAAAAATCAATTATAAAAAGACTGGGTAACAGTTAGTCAAACAGCTGCTGCATCCTCTTCTAAGCTAGAAAGGGAATGTGAGGCAAAACCAGTTGTCCCTTTCTTCAGCTGTTTCCTCAGTTAATGGCTAGGGACAGACATTCAAAAAGCCTGAACATGAATTGATTCAATCTTTGCAGGTTAGTCTAGCATGGCTAGGCTAAATCAGGTTGTAACCAGACAGACATCCCAGAAATGTAGGCACATGCCTGCAGTGGCTCAGACTAGAAGCCAGGGGGCACTAGAGCAGCCCTCCCTTCCCTTCTGCAGGGAACTGACGGGGGCATGACCAGGCCCAGGCACTACGCTGTGATTAGGGAGGGATCCCCCCCCCCCCCCCCCCCCCCGCCCCCGATAACAGAGCATTTATCATCTCTTATCAGCGTTTAACACCCCATCAGAAAACAAAGCCTCGCTCATTACAAGCTCTTCTTAAACAGCTTTTTCCAAAGGAAGGAATGAAGGGACATTACCAACTGAGCTGTTGATTAACTCCAAAAATCCCTAAGTGGACATTGCCCTATTTGCTGTATACAGCATTAGCTAGCAGACCACATGCTGGCTACAGTCTGTGCTGTGGGAGAGACCAGGAAGGGATTTCTGCTTAAGCAGCAAGTGGTGAGAGGGGGAAATGGGGGGCATGGGGAAGAGCAGAGGGGAAGGGCCAGCTCTGCTGTGGAGCAGAGAGCCCTGCCCAGCCCACAGAGCATGCTGGGATGCTGGGGGTGTCTGGTTTAGCTTAAACCAGCAGAGGGTCTAAGACAGAAAGTGCATAAACCAGTTTGAGCCAAATCAGTTAAGTCTGATACTACATTCAACCCAAACCAGTTTCAGCTATTTTCAAGCTGGTTTATGTGCACTGAACATCTGTTCTGTTACAGGCTTAAACCAGTTTCTGATCACTTAAATTGGTTTATGTGTACTGTCTGTCCCTAGCCAATGTGTCTTAAACACCAGAGGAATTCTGTAAGTTAAATAGAGTTATATAATGAGAAACATGACTAAAGACCTGAAATCTTTAGATTATACCACGACTAGAGAGAGTTGGAAAACTCTAAATTTAAAACATGAATTTAAAATTTTGGTTCTTTGCTGTGGTTGTAACCCCCCCCCCCAAAAAAAAACAAAACAAAACAAAACAACAACAACAGGCAAAACCCTACTTTTCACTGTTTCATTTCAGCTAGTTCTTGCCTCTAGATAAAAATAGTATTTTGCCAGATACACTGCTTTGCACTAAGCAAAAATGAAACTCGTGTGTCACAGATGGAGTAGCAAGTAGTAGAAATATTTAGCAAATATGTTTTCTTACTGCATTGTATTTTCCTGGGCTGAATCTTACCAATGTGATTTCTGTAGCATTTACAGTCTTAACAGAAAGCATTTGAAGAGCAAGAGTGAGCTCATGTGAACTTCTTGGATGGCAAACAAAACAACAGTGTATAAGATTTATCTTTATAATATGAAATAAGTTAAAACTGTTTTATTTTTGTATTTGCCTTAGTTTCTAATCTTGCCTCAGAATGGAGAGGAGAAATAAGACAGATGGAAATGTTGCAAATGTCTTTTTATATAAACATAGAAGCATGCTAGACATATAGTTTAGATTATTTCAGCTGCATACTCAAATTATATAATTACACATTCAGATGACCATTGTTGTGTTCTGTACCTGACTGCAGAACCCTTAAGCATGCCTTTTAGTCCCTTTGAAGCAAGTGCCTGAGGACTCTGCTTAATATGGATAGATTTAAGCACATGCTGAACCCTAAGAATAGTATTAAGGATTCTATTTTATCAGAGCTACCATTGCCCAATATCGTCTTAGTAACTGGATGTACAAATTAGTTAACTGTTCAGTCCACATGCAAAATTTTAAAGTCAGACTTTATATTTTAATTTGATTTCCAATGTTATTACACTTCACAATGTTCCATCATTCTTGGCCAGTAAATGACATCTAATAATTTTCTCCAGACTATATTGTTATTAATGTCAAAGGGCATCTATACATGTGCTCTGGGGTTGTGGGGAGGGCTTTAATTAGAGAAGCTCTCAGAGCCGCTCTAATTAAAGCCCCTGCAACATCATGTGTATTCAGCATCCCATATTTCAAAATGGCGACAGGGGCACTTTAACTAAAACCCATTCGACAAGTTAAAGTGCCCGTGCTGCCATTTTGAAATGCAGGGACACTGAATACATGTGACGCAGAGGCTGCTGGAGTGCACTAATTAACAGACTCACAGCAGACTAATTAGAACACATCGGAGCAGATGCCTATCACGTGTATAGGTGCCCAAAGGTTACATTGCCTAATGGATAGAGCTACTGAACTACCAGTACCTGGGAGTTAGGACCCCTAAGTTCTGCTTGTAAATGTGCCTCTGATCTGCTTTATGTTGCTGAGCTAGTCACTTCACCACTTTGTATATTTCCATCTGTATAATGAGGTTGTATGATGACACTGTACTTAACTTACTTTATACAAAATGTTCTACAAATGACTTGGGATCTATAAAATAAAATGGGTACATTACACGAGAGAAAAATACTATTTTTATTTTGGGTGAGTCTGGTGGTACCACTTATGTTTAGTCCAAAACTGCTTATGGTCAGACCTTTTTTTCAGTTGCGTATAATTTAATCAAACTTCCAGCTGAGCTAAACTTTCCCAAGTGTTTACCACAAGCTGAATTTTGCAAAATTGTAACAAAAATGACTGAGATGTGAAGTGGATTCTTTTATCATCCTCTTGTAGGCACACACTGAGCACATCTACACAAGACGCTTATTGCAGAGCTGCCTAATTTAGCTCCACAGTAAACATCTCAGTGTCTACACATGTGGCCCTCTTAGGCTATAGTAAACTAATAAACCTCTGTGTGTTGGTACTTGCAAACACAAGTACTATCCTGTGATGGAGTTTTTTAGTGCGCAGCAACGCACATGTAGATGCTGATGGGGCTGGCTGGGGCACAAGGGTGCTTCAGTGCAGGGGATGCCTGCCAGCTAGCCTTGTACTGGAGCCACCCGAATACCCCAGCCAGTACCTCTGCAGCATGTTGAGCCATACTGGAGCAGCCCTGGACTGGTAGGCCAAGCAGTGGGGGAAGACGCCCAGCATGCCTATGCCTGGGGCCCCCTGCCAGCCAGGGCTATTCCGACCTGCCTCAATGTGCTGCAGTCCTGGGTGCACATGTAAACGTGGTGCCTAGGAGCAATAAACTCTAATGTGATATGCTCTAGCGTTTATTGCTTCAAATTAATTGCATGTGCCCATTGTGTGGCATAAAAAATGTCATTCCTAAAAGCTTTATATAATTTTCTGAGGATGGCGCACATGAATACAACGTAGGAATGACTGAGGAAATGTGTGCAAGCTGTAGTCAAAATATATGTGGGTCTGCATCTAGCCCCATATGTGCCAGTAAACACACTTTTTTATTCTAATTCTAATTGCCATAACATTGACTGGTGTTTTCATAGTGCAAGAAGAGGCCACTAACTATCTGACACTGAGTAAACATTTTGTGATGATTCATTATTTTTATTATTATTCAACAAACTTGAGTCAAAGAAATTTAGCTTTCTAGGGAATTTTGAACTATTTTGGAGAATGGATACCAAAGGTATATATTGTTTTCCATCCAAATGCATAAATTCTGACCAGAGCTGATCTTCACTTACCCAGACATGATAATAATCTAGAATGGTTCCATTATAGACTTCACTGTACTCTGTCAGACACAAGCCAGTTTTTCAAATCAACACAATAAGTCAAAGAAGTATGCATATGCACTTTTTCTCAGATTTACTTTTTGTTAAATAGCAATTTCTTTTAGAAGTTGATTTTAATCAGAGATGCAATACACAGAAGCCCAGAAGCTGTGTGCCAATAAGCTTGTTGTATCCAACCTTCCGTTTTAAGACACCTCAACAGTTGTTTTTTTTGGAACTTAGATATAAGTATATACCAGATTTACAGACCACTGTAATTTGGGCTACGGTATGGGGGAAAGTGGGCTCCCTGCAGGGTTGCCAGAGCCAATTTCAGGTCTTTTTTGAGGGCTTTCCCATATCTCTGATTTGCTGAGGGAGCCCGCCATGGAGCTGGTTACCATTGAACAGGAGCACACAGGCGATTCTTCAGCTGTTTTAAGAAAGTAAAGCTTATTAAACAACAACTTTGGAGTAAAGCACACCACTTAGAATTCTTTATGAAACCATAATAAATAAACTTTACTAAACAACAACTGTTATTGAATGCTCACTTTTATGGAACGCTGACCCTCAGGCAAAGCAAAATCCATGTTAATGATTGAAAGTGAGCCCTTGACATTTCCTGATGACATGGCCTGTCTTTGTGGAGTAAACATTTGGCCATAAATGGAGGTGGTGTGCTTCACATCCACCGAATTCATGGAGACTGTGTGGCAGCGTGTATATCTCTGAGAACTGCTCCCTGACAGTCCCAGAATACAGTTATGTTCATGGATAGCTGGCACTCTTTGACATTGCTTACATAAGTGGGAAATTCCTGCTCATGCTGTTTCCCCTATTCAGGAATGGACTTGAGCAGCTGAGCATCAAAACTCAGCAAAGCCACCTGGTTCAGGTAAAAAAATTCATACTGCCCTAATGAACAAGGCAGCTGGTTGCCTAAACCTTGGTGGATTGGAGGGATTGTATCTGTAATATTGGTGCAGCTTGGCAGATACTGTCTGAAATGCCTCCCTTCTCTGCTGGTTTTCTCATTGACACTTGGAAAGGACCTCAGGAGGTCATCCATTAGTCCAATCCCCTGCTCAAAACAGGACCAGCCCCAGCTATATCATCCCAGCCAAGGCTTTTCTTAGATGGCTGGATGAGGGACAGGGGTTTCCCCTGGCCTGGCATAGGGTCTCATGAGCCCTGCTTTGCTCTTCTGCCACACATGAAAGAAGGGAGCATTTCTCCCTCCCTTTCTCTGTGCAGTGGGGCAGAGCAGGGCTTGGGAGACCTGTGCCAGGTGCCTGCCTCCATGGCTGGGTTTGAGGTACAGGGTGCCCCCACCGTAGGGGCTTCCCCC
Organism: Alligator sinensis; assembly: GCF_000455745.1. NCBI lineage: Eukaryota > Metazoa > Chordata > Crocodylia > Alligatoridae > Alligator > Alligator sinensis. The sequence goes on from NW_005842072.1 coordinate 1,141,742, forward strand.
CCACCCAGCATGGATCTGTCGAGCCCTGCTGCACAGAGTAGGGAGGGGGAAGTACCCCTCCACTCCAGCACAGCAGCAAAGCAAAGCAGGGCTTGGGAGAGCCATGCTAGGAGTGGGAAAGCTCCTGAAGTGGAGGCACCATGCGCTTCATGCCCAGCTGTGGGGACAGATACCCAGCATGCCTATGTCCACAGCCCCTAGGGCAGGGAGTACTTACCTGCTCCACTCTGGGCAGGGCTTTTAAACTCCCTGCCAATGTGGGGAATTAAACAACCTAATTGGTAGGAGCGCAGTCTGTACTAGGCTGCCACTGGAAACATGGGGGCTTCCACAGTGTTTCTGCGGCTCTGCTGCCTTTCTTCTCCGTGCTTCAGTAAGTTTTTTTTTTAACTTTTTTCCCCACCCTCCCTCTCCCTTGTGGTTTCAGGCCAGAAATGGTCAAATTGCAGTTTTCCAGGGCTTTGGGGAAAATGTTAAATTTCTGGCTTTCCCCTGAAATCCCTTGAACCTGGAATTACAGTGGTCCCTATTTATAAGCCAGGATTAAAATTGCTGTAAAAACCATCTGATGGCTACAGTTAGTAGCAGTGGCTACTTTGTATTTATTTAATCTTTTATTCAAATTTTACAGAGTTCTAATTTGTTATTTTTAATGGGGTGGGAAGCCTCAAGATGCATCTTACCTGTATTGCCTGTCTCTCCTGGGCACCCTGGTTGTTGAGGAAATGGTAATTTGCTTTACCTCTTTTCATGGGCACTTGTTAGTCTTCAGTAGTCTGTGGTAGGAAATGCGTTCCCCATCCTACAAGAAGTTTTTTTAGAATTTTCAAATATTTTCCCATTCTACATTGGCGTGAAACTGAAAATTTTCCAGTGTTTTTGAGACCTGTCCAGAACAGGCACTGGCTCACTGAGATTATGCTTACACTGCATATTGCAGTGATATCATACCTTGGGTACTGGATACAGTTTAGCTGTGGCAGGACAGAGGGCTGTCTGGACTAATTTACTGTACCTTGCTTCTGGGCAGGGGCACAGAATCATAGAAAATGAGGGTTGAAAGGGACCTCAAGAGGTCATCTAGGCCAACCCCTGGTCAAGGCAGAACTATTCCTAACTAGATCATCCTAGTCAAAGCTTTGTCTAGCCGGGTCTTAAAAACCTCCATGGATGGAGATTCCACCACCTCTCAAGCTAAACCATTCCAGTGTTTTACTACTCTCTTAGTAAGAAAATTCTTCCTAACATCTAACCTAAACTTTCCTTGCTGCAACTTGAAACCATTGCTCCTTGTTCTGTCATCTGCCACCACTGAGAACAGTCCAACTCCACCCTCTTTGGAACCACCTTCAAATAGTTGAAGGCTGCTATCAAATCTTCCTTCAGTCTCCTCTTTAGCCTAAATAAGCTCAGTGCCCTCAGTCTTTCCTCACAAGTCGTGCCCCCCAGCCTCCTCACCATTTTTGTTGCCCTCCACTGGACTCTTTTCAATTTTTCCATATCCTTTCTGTAGTTGGGGGCCCAAAACTGAACACAGTACTCCAGATGTGGCCTCTGAATAGAGGGGAATAATCACTTTCCTTGACCTGTTGGCAACACTCAATGCAGCCCAGTATGCTATTAGCCTTCTTGGTGACAAGGTCACACTGCTGGCTTATATTCAGCTTATTGTCCACTGTAACCCCCAGGTCTTTTTCTGCAGAGCTGCTGCCCAGCCAGTCAGCCCCCAGCCTGTACTGGTGCATGGGATTGCTCCATCGTAAATGCAGGACTTTGCATTCAATACCAGAATGAGGACCCAGGAGTTTTTGTATAACTACTTGAAGGCATCTGGTAACTTTACAGTATGTAATTCCACTAGAGCTATTCACAGTCTACCATTAAAAAGTTAGGGCCTGATTTGGCAGTTCTTACTGCAGCAGAACCCTTGCTGGAAGTTTTCGTTGTGTGACAGCAGTGCAACTGGGGCTTCATTGTTTTAGCCTATTTCATATAAAACTAAGTACAGCTGCCAATAATATTATCTTTCATTTACTGCTGAGTTGAAACAGTTCTGGAAAATAGTATCCTAAGGGTAAAAGGCTTCATACCTCATTTCTAATGTCTTTAGTCATCTAGTCCCCTACAATTAAGCATTATAATTTAGAATTTGTATGAAAAGTTAAGAAATGATTCTACCAAAGGGTTTTATATGTAACATTTGAATAACTTTAGTTATGTTATAACAGGAATTGGCTTCATTTATTCACAGAATTATGAAGTAAACTGTCTGTAACTTAACTGTTAGCAAGCGAGACTCTTGGCACAGTTTGCTTTGTGCTTGTTAAATTCAAAATATTTGCTAAAATATTTGGCAATTACAGCAATAAACCACTACTGTACATAATGAACAGATTTATTTGTTTTGTACAGTGGTAGTGACTTGACTTAAAAATGGTTCTCAGTGAAGGTAATCAGTGTTACATTTTGTCAAAAAAGATTTTCCCTCCTGTTTTAAGTTCAATAATAAAAGATCTTGTTTACTTCAATTTTTCTCTGCTTCTGTCTCCCTTGCTGCATCTGTTCTTCCTGATGGTAATGTACAGCTTGCTGCCAGAAAGTTGTTTTTTGTTTCTTTGCATTTATTTCATCTCTGTATAACTTACATTTCTTGAAGGCCACCTCAAATAGAAATATTGAGTACCTAAAAAATGAATGATCAGACTTTATAAAGATAATACTTGAATATAAATATTGCAGCTTGGTTATTACTGTCAATCTACATATTTTATTATAGAACCAGCATATCATTGCTAGACAGAATAATTAGCAACTTTGGATAGACTAATTAATTAATACCTAATTTCACCCCAAAACATTTTTCCTAATCATGAAAATCTAGAAGAACTCACTTAATAGTGTACCAGAGAAAATGTTGTTTTTCAGAAAGACCGTTCTCTTCTCTTTGCCCCAGTCCATATTATCTTTTTTATAGGACACTATATTATCACGCTCAACTGTCTGCCCTTCATAGGACATTTAATAGTAAAAAAAAGACTTCTTAACAGGCTGGCTCCAATAGAAATTCTACTACCTCCATATCTCCCCAGCATGTTATCCCTTCCCAGCTAGATATTTGGGTAACTACTGGTAATAATAACTGAAATCAATTTCTGACCAGTTGAACTGATTAAAATATTGAATTTCTATCCATAGAAATTCTAGTATGCAACATACTACTTTTTTTTGTCTCAAAATGTGATGAAAAGACCAAATACTAACATGTATGCACAATATTTTGGAAAGAATATGCTCAGTGTAAGAACTGGAAATGAAAATATAATTTTAACAGTTATACTCATCCAACCAGAAAAAAGAAATGTACCATATGACATACATGGCCAAACTTTTTTTAAAATCTGAGTATCAAATATTTGTGACAAACAGCTTGTGAACAACCTATAGGCCAAGAAATATTGCCAGAAAGTATTTGACAAATCTGATAGTTACTAACTTCTTTTGATTGAACCACCATCACAGGTTAAATATCAGTATGTTGAATAAATAGTTCACTCAACTGCTATTTATCAGCCATGTGAATATAATGTGACCAGAGCTTGTGACTACACACTCCACTGAATAGGTTGATAAAGCTTTTAACTTTAGTGAGGCTTGAAATATGGAGCATATGCAGACAGTAAACTCAGATTGTACTAACAAAAAATTTGTGTGGTCTGCAGTGGTATTCTGTGTAATTCAGAGAATAGCATCTCACCTATTCAGAACCATACCTGAGGCTTATGGGAAAGCAGAATATGTGCAATCAGTTAGCCAAGAAGAGCATGTAATTCTCATGAACACTTTTGAGGAAACATCATGCATCTCTGTTACAAGTACAATCTATTCATTCCTTTTAAAATATACTTTTAAATAAGGAAGAATAAAAATCTTAAGGTTATGGAATAACAGCAGCAATTCCATAGGTAGTAATATGTGATAATTAGTCATTATTCAGAAAGCATTTTGAAAAAGAAAAGCGCTATAAAGTAAGTGGAAAGAATTATTAGGAAACTAGATTTTTTATAGTCAAAGACAGATTCATAGATTCATAGATGCTAGGGTTGGAAGGGACCTCAACAGATAATCAAGCTTGACACCCTACCTAGCCTGGGCAGAAAAGAGTGCTGGGGTCAGATGAGCCCAGCCAGATGCCTATCCAGCATTCTCTTAAAGACCCCCAAGGTAGGGGAAAGCACCACCTCCCTTGCAAGCCCATTCCAAATTTTGGCCACCCTTACCGTGAAGAAGTTTTTCCTGATGTCTAGCCTAAATCTGTTCTCTGTCTGTTTGTGACCATTGTTCCTTGTTACCCCAAGAGGCGCCCTGGTGAACAGAGCATCTCTGATCACTTGCTGCGTCCCCCTAATGAATTTGTAGGCGGCCACAAGATCACCTCTCAGCCTCCTCTTGCAGAGGCTGAAGAGGTCCAGATCCCTCAGGCTCTCCTCATAGAGCTTGTCCTGTAAGCCTCTAACCATATGAGTGGCCCTCTGGTCCCTCTCAAGTCTATCAACATCCTTCTTGAAGTATGGTACCCAAAACTGGATGCAGTACTCCAACTGCGGTCCGGCCAATGCCGCATAGAGGGGCACCTCCTTGGTTCTATTTGTCATGCATCTGCTGATGCATGATAAAGTGCAGTTAGCTTTGCTGATGATTTGTCACACTGATGACTCATGTTCATCTTGGAGTCCACTATGGCTCTGAGATCCCTTTCCACTTCTGTGCTGCTGAGAGGGTCACTTCCCAGCCAGTTATCTTTCCTTTAATAGTTTGATATTGACCTTCCTCTCTTGTCCTGCTCCATAACTTTCACAGAATTCAAGTAGTATGCTTGACATTTCTTATGTATGATCCTGTAGCAAAAGAGATTTTCATTTTCTAACTTTTTGGATAAACTAATAATATATGACTACCTGGAGAAAATCAGAGGCAATTCATTTTTGATTTTTTTTCCCCATGATGTGACTAACCCAGGGAAGGCATGGGTTGAGGGATATATATAACTATAAGCCATCTAATGATTACAGGTCTAGAAAACATGACTCAAGGAAAAGTTGGAAGCACTGGTACTATTTATCTTGGAGAAGAGAAAACTGGTGGTACAATTTGATAGGAGTTTTCAAATATATTAAGGGAGAATAAAGAGAATGGCGATAGATTTTTTTTTCTATGTCCACATGGGGCAGGATAAGAAATAACAGTCTTAAATTGCAACAAGGGAAATTCTGACTTGATGGTAAGAAGAGCTTTCTCACTGTGGGCACGTCCACACGAGTGCACACGTGCATCTTGAGGCGTCTCAAAGTCCTTTGAGATGCTGCAAGAGGCACATGCAGGAATGAAAAAACATTCCCCATGCTGCAAATTTACAGTGCAGGGGCAAAATTAGACCCCTGGATATCCAGGGGTCAAAAAAAACTGTGGGGGAAAAAAACAGGGCAGGGCACAGTCCCGGACCGTGCCCTGAGGTAACTGGAGGCTCAGTCCTCTACAGAGATTCTCTGGTAGCCAGCCAGAGCATCTCTATGGCTGGCCCTCGCCCTGGTGCTGAAGCATGCTGTCTGCCTGTGCAAAGCAGACAGTGTGCCAGCCTCAGTTAGCTGGACCCGGGCTTCTGCCAGTAAGTAGACCCCTGAATCACTGCCCCACCTGGCTCTATCCCCCACCTGCTCCCCCAGCCCCCC